>NC_090023.1:94545683-94848713 GCF_037176765.1 Anolis sagrei
TCAGGGGACTATCTTTACCTAAGACAAAATCCTTAGTGAGTTCATGATTGGAAGCAAAATTTGTACCAGTAACCTTTTGAGTCATTGCTTACATTCTTAGTCTCTATAACATATTTGATATCTTTCAACGAACTAAAGCTCCAGGAAAGCATAAATACAGTATCACTGTTATCATGAACTTAATATCTTCAGATGTATAGCTGATTGGTTCCTTGCTATTTATGTAGGACTAGTTTCGGTTGAAAAGTCGAAATCACAGCAGGAAATATTCTGAACAAAGTCTTTGTTCAGAATAATAGCATTAGAAATATAGTGTTAGAAAAATACCTACATGGTCTTTAATCTGGTCTAACTACAGAAGCAGTGATTAAGGTATTTCATGAACTATAATTTGTATAATGTTAAAACTATCTGGCTTGCAGCTAAATGTTGAATGAACTATTGAGGAAAATATTCCACCTAGAGATCTGTAATTTCTACAAATCATTTCAAGATATAATTTCCCAGTTTTTACTTTCAGCCCTGTGTCAACTGAATGTAAACACCCTTTGATAAAGGGCTGTAGTTTAGCGGTAGACCACATACTTTGCATGAACAAGAATCTAGGTTGAGTTTTTGGCATTTTCTAGATAGTGCTTTCCATATTTCTGTCAGAAACCTTCCAGACACTATTGACATACTTAGCTAGATGGACCAGTTATCTTACTTGGTATAGACTGTATTCATATCATAAGATTTTAAAGGGTTATTTTAATTCCTGTCAAGTTATGGATGTAAATCAGACTCAAATATGTTAATTCACACAGGAGGATAAAATATAAGCTATGAACAAAATACTTTCCTATGAAGAATCCTTCCTGCTGTTTCACAGGAGCTGATGTCCCAGTTTGCAAGCCGCTGGAGTAATTAGACATGACAAGACATTTTCTACATACTGTTTTGTCTAATGAACTGTCAGAGAATGTAGTTTTTGTGACTTTTAATTATCACACCACCCACAGTTAGAACATGGTCTCCTACCTCTTCTGTTTGAGAACTAATCCTTCTTTTCTTCCGACATGCAGCTATTAAAGCAGTGGGCTCCTGCCTAGACTTGTACCTTTGAAAGCACAACATTAAAAAAAACCATAGTTTTGTTAAACAAACTTCATTGAAAAAGGCCTTTTACTACATTTTTGAAGAGTT
This sequence comes from Anolis sagrei, assembly GCF_037176765.1. Taxonomy (NCBI): domain Eukaryota; kingdom Metazoa; phylum Chordata; class Lepidosauria; order Squamata; family Anolidae; genus Anolis; species Anolis sagrei. Next base: position 94,546,869 of record NC_090023.1, read on the forward strand.
CCCCTGAACTTCAAATGAAATCTATGTAGGTCAACAAGTATTATTTTTCCTGTTGATTTCACAGGCACAGAGAGCAGGACCTCTATGTTAATTTTCCTTCTGGGAAGTTCAATTATTAATAGATAGCTGGAGAAGTCTAAGGTGAAAAGACTTTAAATAATGGTAGGTCGGTATGTGCCAATATAAGCAAATGTATAATTATTTCTGGGCATAAGCTCCTTCCCTGTTTATCCTGGAATTAGTAAAAGAGAGATTTGTACATATGCTCTCAGAACTGAGGAGCATATGATACTTGGAAGAACTTTTGCTGCCCGGGTGTGGTAACCACATGATACTATCTAGTCAACAGAATGGCAGCCTTACAAACAATACATTTATAAATCAATGAAAATTTAGAAGCTGGTAGTTATTAAAGAAGCAATCGTGCAAATGGATCAGAATAGTATATAATTATTGCATGGGAAGAGAAGTCCTCAGTTATTTTGCTTCCATCATGAAAATGAATAGACATTATTACCAAAATTCAAGTCTCCATCCATTCATTGAAACCCACTAGATTTCTATTAGTCTCAAGGGAAGGACATAGGAAACTGCCTCTGAACAACCTTATGGGTATTTTTGGAAAGGTACATTCAACCTGAAGCATGTAACAACAATACCAACAAATGTTAATAATATAGAAAAGAAAACAGGAGAGAAAGTGAAAAGAATACGTATTGCAGCACTATTGAGTTCTTGTTAAAATTTTGACAATAAAATATCATTGTCTCTGAATGATAGCAAGCCCCGAATACCTGCTAATTATTATTACATTAACCAGAAAGAAGAATGGGTTTAGAACAGAGTTTAAAAAAATACCGAACCTTCCAGATTTTTTTTCTTTTTTTCTTTTTACTGCAGTCAGCTGTAAGCTACATAGCCAGTACTGAGGAATGCTGAGAGCTGCCATTCAATAATATCTGGAGGGCTCTGCAGTTAATAGAGAAGCGTGCTATTAGCTATACTCTCAAAATACACACTAGCATCAATGACAAATCATGTAATTGTAATCTATTCAAAGTGGGATGCCTTGTTCCATTAGCTCCTTTTTCTATCCTTCATCCACCAGTACATGACAGTACTGTGTTCTTGCCTTACACTTGGCATAGAATAAACTGCTGAAAATAATTGCATTGCTGCTGCATCTCTGTAAACGTAAGTCATTCAAAGCACACCAGGAATACAGAGCATAAATATGTCCTCCCCCATATCACATCATATTATTATCATTTGCCAGAAGGAACAAACAATAAATTTCCCCAGTAGTTATTTGATTATCTGTGCATGTCTCTGAATATAATATATATCTGTAATAGCAAAAGCAACTAATTTTATTAGTGTGATGGATGAACTCAAAATTCCCATAGCAAATAAAAGTAGCACTTTGTTTTTCTTTCTTGGCAAACCTGAAGTGAATTAACATATATTTACACTTCAAGATAGATAGATAGATAGATAGATAGATAGATAGATAGATAGATAGATGATAGATAGATAGATATGTAAGCTTTCCATCATAACCTCAAATCTCAAATAGTTAGAGTAGGGGAAAAGTACTATAGTTCTTTTGAAGTTGGCCAAAAGCTTAAGGACAATACTTTGGATAGTGAGGCAAACATTTTTGAAATGTAATACATAGAATAACCTACAAGCAGTCAGTCCTCCATATCAATGGATTCTGTATCCATGGTTTTTGCATTCATAGATTAAACCATCTACAGCTGGCAAAACTTTTTAAAAAATGCAAAATACAACCCTTGATTTAGCCATTTTATAGAAAGGACACCATGTTACTAGACCATTGGATATAATGTGACTTGGACATGGTATACAGGGCCTCCGGGGGGGGGGGGGGGATTCCTGGAAGCAAGACCCAGCCCACTGCATACATTAGAATCATAGAGTTGGAAGAGATCACAAGGGCTGTTCAGTCCATACAGGAAAAGCACAATCAAAGCATTCCTGAAAGATGGCCATCCAGCTTTGCTTAAAAACCTCCAGAAAGGAGACTTCGCCACACTCAGAGGCAGCATATTCCAGTTTATGTTTTTAGAAGATTTTAAAATGTTTTATCTGAATTAAAATGCATTTACCATTAAATATTTTAATAGCCTTCCCACTCATTAAGAAAAAAATCCTTCAACTCATATAATTACTATTCTATTTATTGTATATATCAATTATCTGTTGATAAATTGGAAGCTCTGATTACTATTCCTTTTCTCCTTTTAAAATATTTGGTCATTTGTTTTATAAAGGCATCACCTAATCTTTTGTTTGGTTGGGGTAGTAAGAATAGCATACATGCACAATGAGATCATGGTTGTCTTTCTCACCTTTATTTTTCAACAAGATACTTTCACTCTATCTTCTGTGCTCTAAGATCAAAGTTTGAGAGCTAGTGTGGTGTGTGGTTTTAACGACAATACTTAATAAATAATTTAGTTTTGAAACTTTTTAAAAAAAATAACATTACAAGTTTTGAATGTCCTCACTCTCTGAAGCAGTGGCCATCTGTACATACATTGGCAATGATGGTGATCTTGCCACACACACTGGACTGGATATCGACTTGCTCTCTACAAAAATAAGATTTCTATTCATTCTGAGAATGGATTGAGATCTAATGGATGCTCTCCCTGAAGGAGAGGAGAAATGCTGCACACCAATTTTCTTCTTCCCTCCACATTCCATTGATACCTTATACAATATTCTAGTGAGTCTTCTTTCTCTTCCTCCATTAAGACATTCCTTTGAATAAATTCTGTGCCTATATGTAGTTGGAATCCAAGGCTTTATTTACACTTTCCAGTATCATTTTCATGATATGAAAGAGGCTGAATAATTCAGATATAAATGTACTATATTATACTTTTGGAATGAGTTATAAGAAATAAACACAATATAGCTGAAATTAAATCAATATGCTACTTGCTTGTGAAAACAAGGTAGAGAACTAAATAAAGAATAAAATCAGTTTATGAGTTTCATTTCACATCACATGGAAGAGAATACCTTTGTCATTCCTACATTCTCTTGGATGCCAGTTTAATAAACCCATAGAAAATATGCTACCTGTGCTTTTTAACAGCACAGCTTTGAACATACAATGGTGTTAATTAACTACAATATGCTTTTAAGACTTTTTTAAAGTGGTGGACCAGTGGGATATGCAGGAAAATGTATGTGTTTCCTATCTGCACAATACCAACTATATTGCTGAAATTGATTAAAGAGAGATTCCACAGAAAAGACCTTAACTAATCTATAAATTCACTTATAGTTTTTCCACTTGAGTTATAGTTTTTCCACTTTGGTTAAATTTTAAAACATGACTGAATTTTAAAATAATGACTAATCTAAAATCTGTTCCTCCTATAATTTAAATATTTTGCAACATGATAACTTTAATGTGTGCATTGAGTTACACCTGCAAGAGCTATGAGATAAAACCAGTGGAGTCATTGTATGTATGTAAATTTGGTAAATAAATACTTGGGGGAAACTGTATATTATTTCCTATAAACATTTAGGAACAAGTTCCTGCATATTCCTGAAATTGAAACCTAGTCACAAATGAGATCAGTGTCTATATTTATAGACATGAAGCTCTCTAAATGGTAACCAGTCCAAACATTAGAATGCAGCATCTCTCAGTAGTTTCCAGCTTTAATATCTATTGAGGCCTGTCTCAGGTCTGACAGCAAAGGGTGTTTTCCCCAGGAACTTTAACCAGCATAAATGTCTATCATAGAAGCCAAGATTAATCCCTTGTGATGTCCCTTGTTCCTACAATTTGGAGCACTGTGGAAAGTTTAAACACGAGTTACAGGCTGTTTGGTTCCCTGACTTGGGGTTCTACCAATGCTCCTTGCTTGTACTGCCAGCAGATAAGACCTTTGGAATATGGAAGGAGGGGGTAAGGGAGGAGAATGGGGAAGATAACTGGTATGAGGGGGAAATACCTATAATTCGCAAACATACCAGCACATCATAATTTCATGGGATAGACACTGAAAAGGGTGGTATACAAATATGGTAAATAAATAAATAAATAAATAAAGTGGATGTAAACATTTTCAAAGGTCACCCCTGAGAGCAATTAAGAAGGAGCACATATCATTTGCAAGATCATTTGGCCCTGAGGGGCTTCTGTTGAGAGAAAAATATGTCAGGAATCTTGGACAAAATAACATGTATATATATATATATATACCCATACTACTCCCCTATCTTTTTTTATATACTTGTTTTAAATCTCAGGATTTTATTTTTTTTGCAAGCGCCATCAAAAATGACAGACAGGGATGATGAAACATATAAAGCAGGTGTGCCCAACTCATTTTAATCAAGGGCCACATCATCCTTATGGTTGCCTTCAAAGGGCAGTTGAATCCATTGACAGATAATCAGTGGATCCAGAGGGCCAGCCATAATTATTTTACATAGTGGTCAGTACTCTTTAGTTTTTACCCAATTTGTGTCATGATGTCTAATGATGAAGAATGCAGACGTTGTAGTTTGACATCTGAAGGGCCACATAAAATGACATGATGGTCCAGATTTTACTCATGTACCTTGTGTTTCACTAACAAATATGACATAAAACAAGGCTGCATGATAGCTACTATAGGAAACAGTATATAATGTGAAAGGCAGCACTTACAAACATATCTGTACTGGATGCATCATTCGCTCTATCTCTCTGCCTCTATTTGAGTGATGTGTGTATGCCACTCCTTAGGCAGCCACATTAAAAAAAAAAATAGGAAAAAAACCCCTAGTTTGGAAATGCAATGGAATCATTTCTGAAATATAACTTTTAGGAATTTCACATTTTTAAGTGTTTACTTTAAAAAAACAAACAGATTGTGTATCTTTCAATTAGACACCAACAGATATGGTATGTGGATTTCATTCCTCTTCACCGGTCAGACGCTGAATTTTGAGAGCTGTACTGTGAGGATCAACCAGAGTTCTGGATAATGAAGTGGAATCTTTGAAGCAGATACTTAAATTCACAGTATCCACTGATGTATTATGGGTAAATGAAGTGAAGACAAGATTTGTGCTTTTGAATGTTATGCCAAGTTGAATTAAGCTATTTCAAAAGAGCTCCAAAGTTCCTACTAGTTTATGACATGTTGTGGGTTTATTTGTTTAAACCCAACCACATTGTTGCTATGGGTTAGGATGTGGCTCATTAGGTTGCTGACAGTCTGGCTGTGTTTCTGCGTATGGTGAATTATTATATTTCTTTTTCTAAAATTTCTATTTGACTTTATTTCTGCACCTGGACACCATTTCTAAATCCTCTTGGCATTTATTATATATGTCTAAAAATCTGTCCTTGGTCTTTTGGGGTAGCAATGAGTATTATTTGGAACTCATTAAGCAAATTATTGCATGTGTGGGAACTAAATGGCTACTCAAACAAAATATAACAACAAAAAGTATACAGAGACCAAGAGAACTATGAATTGATTCATTCAAGCTGCTAGACTTGTAACTTTCCTCAAAGTACTGCAGTATAAATGTGACAAGAAACACAATAATAATGCTAACTACTGAATGGAATGTGTGTCTTTTGCCAGCTTCTTCGATAGATAGCATTTCATTTCAGAAACTTAAGATTTTAGAGTGATGTGGAGAAAACAAAGAGATGAGAAGAAAATCACAAAAATCATTGTAGTGTGCCCACACTGTCATTGCCTTGTAAAAGAAAGGAAAATTATCATTAAAAATATGAATATGAATATGAATTGATGAGCTAAAATGAAGCATAGTAGAGATAATAGCTAAACAATGGCTAAATTTAGTTGTTTACATTCTAAAATGTAATAGTCAGTGATCCTATGTGTCTACTTAATATAGTTTAGATTCACATGATACTATAGAATTCTTTAGGAGAGACTGAATGACAGTGCTATGAATCTGCTGGCTTTCCTTGTTTTGGCAACACATGAATGATTTCTGGCAACTTTTCATCTTAAAAAGAAATGTTTAGTTCCAATGCTTGGGAAAGAGTTTTGCTTTTCTTCATTCATAAGTGAGCAATAATGCAGTTCCCTGCAGATTATCAATAGCAATCCCCACAGCCACTCATAAACACCATTTGCTTTGCTCTTTCATAACCTCCAATAGTTCTTGGCTCTTACACATTGCCTGTCAACATTTATTGTCTGAAATTATATTCTGTCTCTGGCAGTCCAAAATTAACTTACATTCTTTTCTCTGAAATTCCTCCCTCCCAACTCTCCCCAAGTTATTTCCTAAATAACTGCAATGAACATTTGGTAATAACAAGGTGAAAGAAGAAAGTGCAAAAGCTGGATTGCAGTTAAATATAAAAAAACCCAATATTATGGCAACCAGACTGATTGATAAGTGGCAAATAGAGGGAGAAAACATGGAGGCAATGACAGGCTTTGTATTTCTAGATGCAAAGATTGCTGCAGACGCAGACTGAAGCCAGGAAATCAGAAGACATTTACTTCTTGGGAGGAGAGCAATGACCAATGTCGATAAAAGAGTGAAGAGTAGAGATATCACACTGGCAACAAAGATCTGCATAGTTCAAGCAATGGTATTCCCCATAGTAACCTATGGATATGAGAGCTGGACTATAAGGAAGGCTGAGCGAAGGAAGATAGATGCTTTTGGACTTTGATGTTGGAGGAAAATTCTGAGAGTGCCTTGGACCGCAAGATCAAACCAGTTCATACTCCAGGAAATAATGCCCAGCTGCTCACTGAAGGGAAGGATATATGAGGCACAGATGAAGTACTTTGGCCACATAATGAGAAGTAAGGAAAGCTTGTAGAAGATAATGATGCTGGGAACAATGGAAGGAAAAAGGAAGAGAGGCCAACCAAGGACAAGTGTTCTGGATGGATGGTATCCTTGAAGTGACTGGCTTGACCTTGAAGGAGCTGGAGGTGGTGACAGCTGACAGGGAGCTCTGGTGTGGGCTGGTCCATAAAGTCATAAAAAGTCGGAAGCGACTGAACAAATAAACAAGTGTAGCATCTGAGAAATGAGTGTTTTTTGGTGAATGACTGCAAGCTTTCAAAGCTACGACTTGGGGTGAACTTTTGAAGTTGAAATTATGCGAGGAACATAAATGTGAAATGAAATAACTACTTGGTTGTAAGTGAGGTTTACAGTATCATAATTACTGAGAGATATGTCAGACCTGTTTTTCATTCTAGTTAGGAAGCTGGAATCAAAAAATTGTAGGAATAGCATAGTCATTGGTACACACTGTGTTATTTGATGTACTGTGTTGGTTGAGCTGTTTAAGTAAGCAATAGAGATTTAGCATTGTAAGGTCCGGACTATCTCAGGTCTTGAGATTTCATGACCGAACTCTAAGATCTAAAGCCAACCACTTGTCATGGGACGAGGGTCAGGCCACATTAATCATTCTTGACTTCGGGAACAATTCCATCAGTATTGCCTTTGAAAAATCCTGCAAATCTCTTGAGAAGGCAGGTGAAAAAACATCAGTGTTCTGGAAGAAGCAAAGGCCATCCCATTTAACCGTTGTGGCACAATGGGTTAAAGCCTTGTGCCGGCAGGTCAGAGGTACAAATCCAGGAGAGCGCAGATGAACTCCCTCTGATCCTCTGCCATCAATTTCATTGGATCAGCCACATTGTCTGAATGCCTGATCACCATCTCCCAAAGTAGTTACTTTCCTCTTAGCTCAAGAATGGAAAATGGAATGTTGGTGGATAGCAAAAGAGATTTTTTAAAGATGGGCTTAAAACTAACCTTACAAGATATGGAATAAACACAGAGCACTAGGAAGCCCTGGCCCTAGAACATGCTAGGTAGAGGTCAGCTTTTACCAACAGTACTGTAAATAAGAGGCATGAACAGAGGGTGAGAAATGTGACAAGAAGGCACATCAAGCAACCCCTTGCAAGGACTGCTTTCCACCTGGAAATGTATGTCGTCACTATGAAAGACCATAAGGATTGGAAATAGATATCTACAGTCATTTACGGATCCATCACTAGGACACTACTTCTGGACAATCATATTTGGTCACAAGGGAGTGCCTATGAGGATGACATTAATCATTTACCACATTTACACAGATTATAGCATTCCAAGTTGAATGGATGAGACAATACATGTGCACGTGTGCATATGCACACACACACACTTTTTCAAGGTGCTGTTGCCCTGAGATTACTCTCCATTGCTCTAAGGGCTGGAAAAGATCAACCCCTCGGACTTTGGAAAGCTGTATAAGTTTTAAAGGCTGTTCCAATGAGGTTCACAAATTGAACTTGATTACTCAGTTCTTGTGGGTTTTTTCGGGCTATATGGCCATGTTCTAGAGGCATTTCTCCTGACGTTTTGCCTGTATCTATGGCAAGCATCCTCAGAGGTGAGGTCTGCTGGGACTGGGAAAAAAGGTTTTATATATCTGTGGAATGACCAGGATGAGACAAAGGGCTTTTGTAAGTTGGGCTAGGTGTGAATCTTTCAACTGACCACCTTGATTAGCATACAATGGGCTGACTGTGCCTGGAGCAAACTCTTCTTGAAAGGTGATTAGATGTCCCTGCCTGTTTTTCTCTCTGCTGTTTTTGCTGTTGTAATTTTAGAATTTTTTAATACTGGTAGCCAGATTTTGTTCATTTTCATGGTTTCTTCCTTTCTGTTGAAATTGTCCACATGTTTGTGGATTTCAATGGCTTCTCTGTGTAGTCTGACATGGTGGTTGCGAGAGTGGTCCAGCATTTTTGTGTTCTGAAATAAAATGCTGTGTCCAGGTTGGTTCATCAGGTGCTCTGCTATGGCTGATTTCTCTGGTTGGAGTAGTCTGCAGTGCCTTTCATGTTCCTGGATTCTTGTTTGGGCGCTGCGTTTGGTGGTCCCTATGTAGATTTGTCCACAGCTGCATGGTATACGGTAGACTCCTGCAGAGGTGAGAGGATCCCTCTTGTCCTTTGCTGAACGTAGCATTTGTTGGATTTTCTTGGTGGGTTTGTAGATTGTTTGTATGTTGTGTTTCCTCATCAGCTTCCCTATGCGGTCAGTGGTTCCCTTGATGTATGGCAGGAACACTTTTCCTCTGGGTGGATCTTGAACTTGATTAGCTCACGTCTCCCTCTCATCTACAGACTGCAGCTCCTAATAGACTGTCTATTGTTGCAACCACTTTTATTTTATAATCTCATTCAAAGGGATCCAATATTTATAGGAAAGTTCCTCTCTTATTGAATGGCATGGAGAAAGTACAGCACTAAAATCACACACAGCATTTCCTCAACCCCTCTGGAATCCCAAGACCTTCCATGAATTAATTTCCTCTCCTAGCAACCACCAGTACAGTTTCACTTTTAAATAGGTCACTTTTATTTGCCAGGGTTTAGATGTATAGCCAGTGATATCCTATGTTAAACATTTTCAACTAGCTGAGTATATCATGTGCAGTATGGTCTTTAGTTAATCATGCCTAAAAACAAAATGTGTTTTGTAAATTTGATAACTTGTTAGAGAAAACATGGACTCAGTTGGTTTTGATTTTAAATCCCAGAGTACCATAAGTAAATGTTGATTTCTTTATCTGTCTATCTCACGCAAAAAGAAGACAAAGGCTAAATGAAAAGTAGTGTTCAGACCTCAGGCTAAATACCCTAAAGGCACAAAATCCTATCTGATCTTGGAAGCTAAGCAGGGTATTCCTTAGTACCAATGAATAGCAGGTGCTATAGCCTATATTTCAGAGGAAGGAAGTGGTAAACAACATTTGAATCTTCCTTGCTTTAGAAAAATCTACGAAATTCATAGGTCACCAAAAGTTGACAGATGACATGAAGATGCATGCACTAAGACATTTTGAATGAATGAACCCAACATTTTTTTCATATCCGGAGTGACTTGAGAAACTGCAAGTCGCTTCTGGTGTGAGAGAATTGGCCATCTGCAAGGATGTTGCCCAGAGGACGCCTGGATGTTCTGATGTTTTCCCATCCTTGTGGGAGGCTTCTCTCATATTCCCACATGGGGAGCTGGAGCTGACAGAGGGAGCTCATCTGCACACTCCTTAATTTGAACCTCCGACCTTTCGATTGTTAGTCCTGCCGGCACAAGGGTTTAACCCATTGTGCCACAACGGGCATGAAACAAGTTAAATGTGATTTGGTGAAAGTTGCAGGATGATATATTCAAAAGCCTTACAACCTCAGAAACATTATATATAAAAGTAGTAGTTGCTACTAGCAACTACTAATAATTAAATTCCCTGTCATGTTTTTCTCTGGGGACACCAAGAGGACATTTAACACTGTTGGCATTTTTGTTGTTAAATAAAAAGAAATGCAGCTAGTTTTGAATTGAATCTTGAGTTCCTTCAAAATGCCTTGAAGAATACCTTGTTTTCTCTGCTTTAGTTCTACTTGCGTTTACTCCATCTCAGGCCTGGGTCTTGCCTAGTATCATTATTTGCTTAATGTCTGTTTGCATTCATTTTTCTAGATTCTCCCTGGATGACCAGCTCTTTTAGTCCTGAGACATAGCTATCCAGACCCTAGGTTCTAACCCCTGATTTCAAACATTTTTTAAACTGACAAATGTTGCTTGGCTTGGGCTGCCTAAGGATAGGAAGTGTATATTAGACACATAATCCTAGTATGATTACTTGGCCCTTGAGCACTTGGCCATTTCTACAAAGTATCTTTGTGGGGTAATCCTGCTGGGTGGGCATTTACATGTCCACCTGAACTCCTTAGCCCCTGATACTCAGAAATGCCACAGCTTGAAAAAAACGTGGCCCAGCTGGAAAGCTTTTGATTGTTATTGCTTTCCCTCTAGTGATCATTTGATCATCATAGGTCATTTTGGCAGGTCACTGCCTGTGATATATTAAACCAGTATTTTTCCAACTAACTTGCTTAACGAGATTAACAAAAATGTGGTTGGGAAAGCAGGACACATGGTATTTATTATTCTGTTTAGAAATGAAAACATTTTGGCTGAAAGACACCTCTTGTACATAAACACAAAAAGGCTTTTTCGACTAGAACTTGGCATCTCAGTCCTGCATGACCAGCACACTCTTGAGACATCTCCTCCTGTATTACATCAGATTTATCTGGGAAAAAGCCAGTGGGTTCTTAAAACAGCTTATATATTCATTATCACAATGAAATTGTCAGTATGCCATCAGTCACTGTCATACTATTGAAACATAGTCTTCTGGCTCCATTGTGGATCCATTTCTGTTAGCATTATAAATAGAGTTTTGTGCTACATCATTACTGAGCATTACCACTTACAATTTTGTGTCATGTGGACTTTTGTATAGCATCTAAGGTTTGCAAGGATCATCAAGGCTAGCTATACAAGGAAGCCACACCAGAATTCACTCTGGGCTGTTTGCTATTTTTGTCTTTCTGATCTCCTTGACTATATCCTGCCAAAATGTATTCCAGTCCAGGGGCTTCAGATGCAGAATATCGAAGCACATGCCAGGGTTTCACTTGTTTTTCAATGCTGTTTTAAAAGCCCTGTAGGTCTTGTAGTAGTAGGAATTGCAGATTTTTTTTTGTACAAAATCTGCAATACGATACTGATAAATGAACCAGAACACAGCTATTTTATGAATTTGTAACTTTCAACATTTTGCAGTATAGTTTTTATAACAAAAATGCCTGCACAGAAAAAAGTAGAAAAATTCTAATCATAGAATCATGGAGTTGGAAGAGACCTCATAGGCCATCCAGTCCAGCCCCCTGCCAAGAAGCAGGAACATTGCATTCAAAACACCCCTGACAGATGGCCATCCAGTCTCTATTTAAAAGCTTCAAAAGAAGGAGCCTCCACCACACTCTGGGGCAGAGAGTTCCACTGCTGAACGGCTCTCAGAGTCAGGAAGTTCTTCCTAATGTTCAGATGGAATCTCCTTTCTTGTAGTTTGAAGTTATGTAGAAAAATGTGGAGATTGGTGCCTGCATTTTCCAATGCCTGTTTCTTACCCATAAGGAAATGGGACAGAAACAAACTGAACATTGAAAACAACAAAAAAAATGAGAGAAGCCAGAGCTAAGAAACACATCCTTCCTTGCACAGGAGTTGTGGCAATCATCTAGAAAAAGCCATATTTTCAGGAAAGACATCATCTGTGGGCTTTATATCTATTTGAACAGTTTGTCTTTCTATAGAAGGAATTCAGAAAAAAAAACTTTTATTAGTATAGTGAATCACACCATTATGCATAGTCGATTTACCAAGAAATCTCCGTAAAGCTATGGCAAGCTGATTTCCTAAGCAACTTTCAGTGTTCAAAGTTCCAAGAAGGGTGACACAGCTCATTAAAAGACATTCTGGCATCCTCCATTTCATATATGATAATGTTATCCTAGATGCTATCTATCACCTGGTTGAATCCCATCCTGCACAGGTCCAGTCCCTGTTCCCTGACTGCCTTGTGACTGACCAGGAGCACTTCTATGTTGTCTGGATCACATCTCAATTTCTTTGCCCTTATCTAGTCCATTCCTGCCAACAGACAAAATGTCAACAGAAGAAATTAATCTTGACATCCGTTACAGCAGGTTACCCATTTCTGTGGGTCAAGTAGGGCTTGGGGCCATTTGTAATAGAAAATGTTTTTTTTCCAACGAGGAGAAAGTTTTACCTATGTATCATAATTTTTCCGAAACAGATGGGAAGTTCCTATGTGAGATAATGTGCATGTGCATAACTCCATAAACAGTAAACACATGTTGCCTTATTTCATTATCTGCAGTTTTCTCAGCATAGAGATGGAGATTGGACTTGGCGGAAGGTCACTTTCCAGGGGTGGTCCGACTCATCCAACTGGCTAACATCCCTTTGAGTGGCTTTGTCCTTGCTGTGATTGGTTGGGTCCTGTGCCTTACCACAACAGGAATAGAGGATTGGAGAGTCTGGCATCCTCTGCCTGGCACCGGCACTGACAAGATCTGGGTTGGGATCTGGGGAATCTGTTTTGTGAGACCTCCTTCTGAAGGTGAGCCCATGAAGAGGCAGTGCCTGGAATTCCTGGATGAACATTGATCCCTTCCAAAAGAAATTTTCATCGCACAGGACCTGATGTCTTTAGCTACCATTGTACAATCCTTAGGTCTAGCTTTTATGTCTTTTGCCTTGTGGAACCTTTTCCATAATAGAAGACCGAAAATGCTTTGATTGTTTTTTTCTGAGTTGGGGGAGTTCTAAATTTGCTCTCTGGTTTCATCATTCTTATCACACTTTTGTGGAATATGTATTCAGTATTGGTAAACGAACAGATTAATTTCCCTATTGATTTTCATTTGCCTATTCTTCCATATGAAAAAAACTATTGGTTTTACCATCTAGGTGGGTTTTTTTTTTTTTTTTTTTTTTGCTGCAGGGTTCCAGCTGAAAAATTCTTTCTTTATTCTCAGTGTAAAATTTCAGATTAGGCCCAATATAAGCCATCCTATAATTATGGTCACTCTGACACAATCAACTAGTAGCAGTGACACTGAAACCTGTCCCCATTGTGGATCATCTGTATCTCTTGAGGAACTCCTGTCTGAAGAACAACTTTTTAATGTTTAAAGGGATGTGAATATTTTAAATGGTAGCTCTTTTTAATTGCATGCTGATTCAAAAAATTACATTGAGCTGTTTCTGTTTTCACTTTGGTGAAAACAGAATATTGCTTAAATATGTTTAAAAGTAGAATGAATTGGGTTTTTTTTCAAAGTTATTTTTATTTGGAATATATTGCTCCCTAGAGCAGAGCTGAAAGAAAGATAGAGAGAAAACTAGAATTCCCCATTGATACATGGGAAGAGTGGGAAAAATACCATATAGTAAAGTGAATGAAAAAATGAACGAACCGATAAAAGAGAGAGAAAAAAAATAGTGCAGAACTTCCAGGATCTTCCAGGTTAGTAAAATTATCATAATTGTTTATTATTATTATTATTATTATTATTATTATTATTATTATCTTTATTTGTACCCCGCTAGCATCTCCCGAAGGACTCGATGTGGCTTACAAAGCCCAAGGCCTCAAACACAACATAACAATACATCACCTAAAGAAAATTAAAAACAGTTAAAGCAATATTAAACAACAAGCAATAAATAATACACCATGACACTATAAAACTGGGCCGGGCCAGGGTAATGGGTACAAGATTAAAAGTGCTGATGTGACAGATGATATGTAAGGATTATAGGGTAAGTGCAGTGTGCAGAATGCAGCAATCTTAGTTCTAATAAAGTGCTTCTGGGACTTGTTATTGGAGATTCCTATTCTGGAAAGGCACATCGGAACAGCCAGGTCTTCAAGTTCTTTCTAAAGACTGCCAATGTAGGGGTCTGTCTAAGATCTTTTGGGAGGGTGTTCCAGAGTCGGGGGGCCACCACAGAAAAGGTCTTGTCTCGCGTCTCCACCAAGCGCGCCTGTGACGCAGGCGGAATCACGAGCAGGGCCTCTCCAGATGAACGAAGTGAGCGCGTGGGTTCATAAATGGAGATGCGGTCATGCAGGTAGGATGGTCCCAAACCATTTAGGGCTTTGTAGGTAAATTCTTGAGTTGGCGGCTTCTTGGTGATCGTCCCTCAAGATTCATTTAAGGCATATTAATATAAATTTCTTTGTATTATTTCTTAATAAATTCTAAGAAACTTTTCCAATCAGTTCTGGGAGGTTTTATACAATTTTGTGCTTTTACATGTATTGTAGCAACCATAAAGTGCAAATGAGTTAGTCAGTGTTCCAATGGAGTTGATTTAGGGTGTGCTAGTCCTCCTCCTGACTTATTCTATCACAAGCTTTCATTGATATAAACCCATTTCTTCAGCTGCAATAATTAATACTGTCAGGAAAGAACACATTACAAAATGTATGATTTCTTTGGTGAGGAAAAATTAGCCATAGGACATAGAATGGTCTTAGTTGATGCAGCATCCACAAACAATTACTATAAAATAACAACAACACAATAAATTCTTTTATTGTCCCAGAGTGTATATATGCTTGCTTTAAATGGAGAAAACATATTTTCAAATGATTGAAAATATATTTTCAAACAGATCGCAGCAAAAGGAACACTCACACTGGAAGAACCGCAAGAGTACAGGGCCTCCAACAGACACAAGCAGCCTCTGTGCCTCTTGGCTCAGAGCCTCCGCCTGCATGCCTTTGCCTGCTTGCCAGCTGCTCTTCTCTATTTTGGGAGATTGCTGTCCACTGAAGAAGTTTGGGTTAGTTCACTTTGTGTGCTTTTTATTCTTGTTACTATATGTTTCATTCAAGAAGAGAGAGATGGAGAAAGCAAGAGAGAGAGCGAAGGAGACTGGAATTAGTACTGTATCTACTGTGCAGTATGAAGAAAATGATGCTATTTTGACTTGCTGTTACACTGACCAACACACATTTTATTGCCTGAAATGTCGTTCCTTGCCACATCTTTGCATTTCAACCATATTAAAGTTGGCTTTTCTTTGTTTACTGTTGCATCTGAATGTGCATTTATACATTATTTGTCATTTATGAAATAAATTTTCTTATTTAAAAACATGTAACAAAAAATGGCACGGTTTTCAGAGGGCCGGAATGGATTAATAGCATTTCAATGGGAAAAACTGCTTTGAGATAAGAATTTTTTGATTTAAGAACATGGTCACAGAATGAATTCAAATCAATGTATCACTGTACTAACCAGTGTAAACATAATCAGAGTTTCACCAGCCATGAAATGTCACTGTAAAATAGAAGTCTAGGGAAGTGAATGATTTTGTCTTTTCTTTTAGAGAATCATAAGAGCTGGGAATCTTTGTGGTCAACAGATGGGGTACAAATAGATGAAATGAATAAATAAGCTGAAAAGTGCTATCATATTGGATACAAATCAGAATATTTTTTACCCCACTTCCCTTAATGTCACCAGTTTAGACACAACTTAAATCGCAGTGTAACTCTACAGATACCTTCTTTTGAGTCTTCATTGCCTTCAGGAACTGATTTGCTCACTCATTTTGAATATTGCTTGAAAGAAGATCCAATTTAATTTGCCAAAGCAGCTTTTATGCCAGGCATCATTTTGTTGCCAGATATTCAGAGCACCAGGAGAAATGGTTAAAGCAGAAACATGGAATTTTGTGAATAGGTTTCTTGTGATAAATCTTGAGTTCATAAATGAACATTTGTGTATATGATTCCTGTTTCAGCCAAAAATCACAGCTGGCCATAGCAAAAGTTGTTGAGTACTGCTGTACTCTTCAGTGGCTTCTACTATTTTTAGCTCAGGCAGCAGTCTTTCCCTTCTCTTCCACTCAGAGAGAACGTCTTCAATTTACTGAGAAATCTAAAGCAAATCTGAGACATGTATTTTTCTTCATGAAATGGAGCAAGCATAATCATTTTCACTGTCAGTAAGGATGTGTGTGTACACAGTCAATTTCCTTTACTCTATGGCTTGTGGTGGAGTTTTTATTAACTTTGGGACACTTACTGAAGAGTAAAATGTTATACAAAATACACTGATGAAATATGGAAGGAAAAATACTCATTGCTGATATCAAACATTTCCAAGTTACTTTCCACAAGCTATTTCAACTGTCAAGACATCACATTTGAACTCTGAAAGTCAGAACACCTTTCCTAAGACATTATTCTTTGTTTGCACACATTTGTGTCTCCCCCATTACAGGGTAGCTATTATTCTCTTGTGGTTACAGTATGATTCAGGCTTGTAATCATGAGTGCCTGTGTTGCTTTGCATGACTGAAAAAGTGCGAATTCCATAAATTTGGCATTGGTGGCCTTTTGGTTTCAACTACAGAATGATACCTCTGTCATTAAGTAGTAAAAGAAAGTGGTACGGTAGTCCATAAATAGTAAATCAAAAAGAAAAAAAAATACCAAAAAAGTTAGGATTCCATGAAGTTTCTTCATGGTCCAGAAAATGGACTTTCCTTGCTACAGGGCTCATCTCTGTTCCTTATGGCTGGTGATAGATCTTGAATTTATAGTGGTAGAGATTGTCCTGGCTGCTATAGCTTCAGCCAGTCCAGAGGTTGCCTTAAAATAACAACAACCTTACATAAAACCTGGGTGTTTAGTACAAAATTGCAGGAATCGTCTAAAAAGAAATATTGCACAAAAAGAGTCTTTGCACACAAAATGGTGATTTGGCACAACAAATGAATCAATATCCAAATTGCCCTTTGTATAGGTTGGTGTATTGTGCACAAATTTTCCCCAAAAGATACAGGTTTTAATAATTTTTAAAAAGCAAAAGTTATGGTGGTGATAGTGGAGTAGAGACTGGAATAATAAAAATAAAAATGTGTTTCAACTTAGATATTATCCCTCCTCACCTGCAAGTATGAAATAGTCAAATATTTATATCCCTTGAGAATATATTTAAATTTCTACTGTACCCTTCAGCATGCAAGAAGTAGTGTTGCTATTTCCTTGAATCATCTCAGAGTTACCTAACGCATGAAAAACAATGACATATTTGACACTAATGTGTTGTACTAAAAACCCAACATTCAGAGCAATATCACTTTAAAACATCAAGCATTAATGCCATAGAAAGAGAATATTATCAGTTCTTTTGACCTAAGTTCTGCATCTTGCAAAATACATTGCAGCCCTGTGACAATTTACAAACAAGTTAACCACAAATATGCTTTAGCACAGATGTGTTTGATTTCAAAGAAACATGTAATACTAGGAAATTGTTTTTTGAATGCACCATTAACAACAGCTTTCTCAATATAGTGGAGAAAGGGGTAGTTCTATGGATCATGATTGAAGGGATAGCTCTATAGAGCATGGTCACTTTGACTAGGGATTATGAGAGCTGTAGTCCTAAACCATATTTTCCAAACTTTGGCACAACATTATTAATCAGCCACAGAGTTCCAGTAATCCCAAAACTAAGTTACAAGTTGAACTGCTGTCATGGGATCCTTAACTTAGTATTATCATAATTTCTCAGACAGTGTTGTTGTGGCCTAAAGTGGAATGTGGAAAAGTTTGCGATACTGGTCCAACTCCCATAGGAGAAAGGCTGGGATGAAAATGTATTAAAGCTGTAAAATCAGGAAATCTATACCTTTTAGAAGCTATGAAGGCTATGGCTTTTGCTACAACAACAATAAAACAAAGTTTATTGAATAGTCCACTGACCGTATCAATATTAAAAACAAAAAACAAAAACAGAATAATTATCCAGGCATACAGGTACCAGAAGCATTGGTTCTGTTTACTAATGGCCAATCCCAAGAAAATAAACAGAATCAAAACAAATTGTCATTGCTCTTTTACAGAAAGAGTGTATTTATGGGGTGCCCTTTCTCTTCTGAACCCGTCATGCTCATTGCCTTTGCAGGATGTTACCTGCTGAGGGGAAGGACTGTGCGACTCTACAAGGTTAGCAGCCTCTGACAAGCTATCATTCACAGACCTTACTCAGTCTGACTGACTTTTATGAAATGAGCCAAAGGCTCAGCAGGAGAAAGCAGACAAATGAGAGACTGCGGGTCACATTTTCGTAGCCGAACACAACAGGTCTGAACTCCCATGGCAAAATGGAACATGGTGGTAAAGACAATATAATATGGAGAAATGTGTAAACATAACACCATTCAATCCAGAGATCAACAGAACTGAGTATCAAAAGACAGAATTAGCAATGCTAGTGGAAGATGATGTGAAAAGCACAATGACCATTGCTGCAGAGCTTTGGGGTTTACAGAATTTGGCCTCAAACTTGACAGGATCTTCTCAGCATCAGGAACTGGCTTGCATTCCACCATTCAAATGTATGAATGGGCATTCAGTGAAAGGGCAAAAAAGCCACAGAGGAATTTACAATGGATGTGCACAGCAAACTGTGTGAAATTGGCCAAGTTACAAGTTATATTATATCTGTAACAAACTGGATTTAGTATGTTAGAATAAATACTATTTGCAGTCTTGGCACTCAGATCCATGTCAACAAATAGTGTTTGAAAACAAGAAAGCTAGATCTGCTTACTACTAATATGGGTCAGATTGGAAGGGGGGGAAATCCCAATATGAGGAAAAAATATTTCAAAAACCAGTCTGGCCCCTATAGGTATTGAATAGCACACGAAAGGAAGATATAACCACTACAAAGATCAACAGGCAAGAAGGAGAGTGTCAATTAACTTTCAAAAGTAGAATTTGAAGTGCTAGAACAATTTAGTGAATAACTGAAATAGTTTACAAGTATGCTTTATTCAATGTCGATGGTAAATCTCCCCCAAATTTGCCTAGTTGGGGTCAAGGATCTGTTGGAAACATTTGCTGATGTTTCTGATATCTCCAAAGGGTGGATTAAAATCAAAGTTCCATTGATCTAGCATCTGTGTTTATAATTTTGTTTCCCTTCAGTTAGATATGCACCCACTGCCTTGATCTATATAATCAGTCTTCTAGATCATTGGTAACCAATTATATCTGAAATAACTTTTTCAAATAGGAAGTTTCTGAAACATGCTCTATTTTTTTTTATCATGACCTTGATATTCTTCTATAATGTATTCTTCCTGGACATTTGATATTATTTCAAGCAATTAGTGGTAACATCTCGTAGACTCTGAACAATTTAAAGAAGAAGGTTTTTAAGATCAAGTCAAGGAATGCTGGACGGGGTGCTGTGGTTCTTAGCTTTGATTATGTTTTTATGGATTTTAACTGTGAATTTTTAAAATACTATTTATATTTAATACTGTCTTAATGTCTGTATATTTTGAGATTTTTAATTGTATTAAAATGTTTTTAATGTAAGTCACTTTGAATCTCCTTATGGAGAGAAAGAGTAGGGAATAAATAAACATAATAAACATTGTTATTATGGTGGAGGATTGTCCGAACACAAACACCGCAAAGACTAAGACCTTCTGGGAGACCCTGCTCTCGGTCCTGCCATCATCACAGGTTTGTTTGGTGGGGATGAAAGAGAGGACCTTCTCAGTGATTGCCACCCAGCTATGGAACTCCCTTCCTGGAGTTCAGCCCCCTCCTTCTTGTCCTTCAGAAAGATGTTAAAGACCTGGCTTTGGGACCAAGCCTTTGGGACAATGCAAAGAGGCAATAATAGGAAATCTACTTTGCTGACCAGAGCCAGCTTGGTGTCTTGAGATGGTTTTAAACAGCTGATTTAAGTAGATACAAGTGATTTTAATGGTTGTGTACATTTACAGTTTTATGTCCCGGCATCAAATGTTTGCCGTATATATGTTTTCCTCCGCTCTGAGTCCCCTGCGGGGTGAGAAGGGCAGAATATAAATGTTTCAGATAAATAAATAAATAAAATAATGTTTTAGATAAAAATGGTTTTCTTAAAAGTTTGAAGAAAAACTATTCACAACTTCAGAATTGAAAATTAATATAAGTTAGACATTCAAAATCTAGTTCACCAACATACATGTTAATAACTGGAATAATTTAATTGGTGATGTTATTATTAATTAACTTACTGAAATATTAGTGTGATACCAGATCACGTGGCCTCTAAAGAATTTGAGATGGTGACTAAGCACAGTTTGCTATTATGCCACCTACATATTCTCTTCATTTGCTCTTCAAATTTAATAAAGGTAAATAAGGATTTATTTAATATTTATTTCACTTAGAGCAGTGGTTCTCAAACTGTAGGTCCCCAGATGTTTTAGCCTTCAAGTCCAAGAAATTTTAACAGCTGGTAAACTGGCTGGAATTTCAGGGAGTTGTAGGCTAAAACACCTGGGGACCCACAGGTTGAGAACCACTGACTTACAGGATCCTGCTTCACCACAAGCTTGGAGAAGAGGGATGGCACTGACATCCTCCCTTCCTGCCCTCCTGCCCCTCATTTCCCTTTCAACTTACCAAAGGAAGGTTCAGAAAGACTTGGAGCTTTTCCCCTTCTCTCCTCCCTGGAAGAGCCAACAGAGGACCTCGGAGTAGGAATCCCCCCTCCCTTCCCCTCCCCAAAACCCTTTTGAGGAGGAGGGAGGAAGAAAGACTTCAGTCCCCAAACAGAGCCTTCCTCTGAGAAGTGGAGGGGAAATAGAGGGCTAGGAAAGGGAGGCTGGTAGAGCCCATGCCCATCCCTGCTGATCTCTAGACACCCCCCCCCCCCCCCGCCACAAAATCTAGCCTGTTTGGAAGGTCCCTCAGAAAGCCTCAAATCTTTTTCTTCTATGAACCCCCATTTTAGAGAGAGGACTAGTCTACAATGGCTAGTTGGAAAGAACACTACCCAAGCCTCCTGAACCATAGCGCCAATGTGGCAGAGATACAGCTTAATGGTGTAACATTAGAAAATGTTGACCATTTCCACTACCTTGGCAGCCACCTCTCTATCAAAGTCAACATCGACACCTAAATACAACACCGCCTGAGCTCTGCGAGCGCAGCATTTTTCCAAATGAAGCAGAGAGTATTTGAGGACTGGGACATCCATAGGGATACCAAGGTGCTTGTTTATAAAGCTATTGTCCTCCCAACCCTGTTATATGCCTGCGAAGCATAGACTGTCTACAGACATCACATGCAACTCCTGGAACAATTCCATCAGTGCTGCCTCCGGAAAATCGTGCAAATCTCTTGGAAAGACAGGCGGACAAACGTCAGCATGCTGGAAGAAGACCACCAGCACTGAAGTGATGGTCCTCCGCCATCAACTCTGCTGGACCGGCCACGTTGTCCGGATGCCCGACCACTGTCTCCCAAAGCAGTTGCTCTACTCCAAACCCAAGAATGGAAAACGAAATGTTGGTGGACAGGAAAAGAGATTTAATGATGGCCTCAAAGCCAACCTTAAAAACTTTGGCATAGACACTGAGAACTGGGAAGCCCTGGCCCTTGAGCGCTCCAGCTGGAGGTTAGCTGTGTCCAGCAGTGCTGCAGAATTTGAAGATGCACGAATAGAGGGTGAAAGAGAGAAATGTGCCAAGAGGAAAGCCATGTACACCATTCCTAACCCATGGTGATTGCAGGTCAGAGTGCACACAGTACAGCCAAGGCAAAACTACATCACCTCCCTGAACTGTCACCTGACCATCCATGTTGATGGCACTGCTCCCAGAGGGTCACAGAGAGACCTGGATCACCAAAAAAGAGAGATCCAATCTTCCCAACTATTTCCTTGTTGAAAGGGTGCTTCTGCAGTTGTTTGCATAGGGAACCCACAATGGACAGAGGCCCACACAAAACAGTGACATAGGTTCATATGTACAGGGGAAAGGCAATGGCAGCAGTGCCCCATGTGGACAGTGGACCTGATTGGACCTGATTCTGCAGTTCATACTGCCCCAAAACCATGGAGTTTCATGCAAATTCAGAGCCCCCCTGACTTTTCCTAATGTGGGTTAAAACCGATTAAAGGAAACTAAGAATGTGTCAAAAAAACCAACAAAACCAAGAATGATTGACAACTGGAAAATAGAGGGAGAAAATGTGGAGGCCGTGACAGACTTTGTATTTCTAGGTGCAAAGATTACTGCAGATGCAGACTGTGGCCAGGAAATCAGAAGATGCTTACTTCTTGGGAGGAGAGCAATGTCCAATCTCGATAAAATAGTAAAGAGTAGAGACATCACACTGGCAACAAAGATCCACCTAGTCAAAGCCATGGTATTCCCTGTAGTCACCTACGGATGTGAGAGCTGGACCTTAGGGAAGGCTGAGCGAAGGAAGATAGATGCTTTTGAACTGTGGTGTTGGAGGAAAGTTCTGAGAGTGCCTTGGACTGCGAGAAGATCCAACCAGTCCATCCTCCAGGAAATAAAGCTCGACTGCTCATTGGAGGGAAGGATAATAGAGGCAAAGTTGAAGTACTTTGGCCACATCATGAGGAGACAGCAAAGCCTAGAGAAGACAATTATGCTGGGGAAAGTGGAAGGTAAAAGGAAGAGGGGCCAACCAAGGGCAAGATGGATGGATGGCATCCTTGAAGTGACTGGACTGACCTTGAAGGAGCTGGGGGTGGTGATGGCCAACAGGGAGCTCTGGCGTGGGCTGGTCCATGAGGTCACGAAGAGTCGGAGACGACTGAACGAATGAACAACAAAATAATGTGTCTATACTATATAATTGCAGCAGCTTCATATCACTTTACCTATCATGCCACTGTTCTATGGACTTTTTGGAGATAGGCATATTTGGGCTTCTATATCCCTGCACAACAGGACTAGATCTCCCTAGCAGAAAAAAAAATGAATACCTCACAATCCTTAAGATTCCATAGACTATACCCATAGCAGTTAAAGTGAGTATGAAACTGCTATAACTCCATAATATAGATGAGATGTTGTCTGCAACTCCCAGTTACCATATAGCCCATGCTCAGTCCAATAATATCTGGAGTGCTAAATCATTTCAGACCTGGGAGTAGATACACTAAGAACGAGGAAAGGGGACATGATATTTTATTGAATGCTAAAAGAAAATTAGTTCCAAAAAAGTTCAAATTCTGTTTAATTTGTTTCAAAATACTGACTCTTGCACCCATAAATCTATAGTATCAAATGGTCTTACTTTAAAATAATTTAGAGTATTTCAAATATATGGCTATTTTAGTCTCTGAAAGATAGACAAAAAGATATGCAAATCATAATTATAACTTTTCCTTCAACAGAGGGAAAAATGTATGTGCTTAGATTCAGAAAGACATTTCAAGAAGGAATGTTCTTCATTGCTGCTACTACCGCACACAGATTAAATTAATTGAAGACCTCTGATAAACCACACTGAATTCAATAGAAATAACCCTCATTGATTATTAATGATCTTTCAGGCTGCAAAGAAAGAAGAATGATATTTAGGAAATTCTAGTAATTAATTACAATCCTTCTTGCCAAACAAAGACCAATGATAAGTAGACGTTTTGACAGATAGTAGTAAACTAATTGTCTTTTGAAGATATCAGAAAGTAACTGGATATTATTTAGAATCTATAAATCTTGAGATGGTTATCATTGTTTCAGTTTGTAATTTTAATGTTTATAATCTAAGAATTATATTCATATTCTTGGAGTTTCAATTTCAGTGTTATGACGCTGTATCTCTGAGATGAACTATTTACATTTGCCACTCCTTGTCTAGACCACTAATGGCTTTTAGACCGTGAAGAGCCAACACAACTTCAGACAGATGGGACCTTGGCAGTAATTAAATAATCACTACGATTCAGTTTTGCAGAAGAAATATAAACAGAGAGGACAACCACATAATTTCCTGTTAGTGAATGCCACTCCATAATCAGTAGGGGGAAAAGCCCAACCACACCCAAGCATAGACTTAAAATGTTTAAAGCCATTGCAATCAATTGACTTCAACGTGCTTAACCCAGGATTGGACTCTGGCTCATAGGCTTAGACAAATAAACTCAAGTTAAGTAATATATGACACACACACACACACACACACACACACACACACACATATATATATATATATATCTCCAAATATTGGATATTCTGTGCTTTCTTTTATTCGACCATGCCAGACATTTTGCTTTGTTTTGCTTTCAGCATAGGCCTTTTAGCTATTTGACTAGAAAATGTTGGCTTGTACACAGCACTGATGGAAGGGGAGTTCTGCTATTGGCAGCAAAATTGGTAGGTTCCAATTCATCCTCTTCAGAGCAATCTCTATGCACCACTAAAAGCTGCAGAGGAATGGCGGGAATTCTTCCTGCTTCAAGCCAGTTTACAGAAGGAAAGGGAAAGAAATGTATTTATTTATTTACAGTATTTATATTATGCCCTTCTCACCCCACAGGGGACTCAGGGCAGATTACAATGTACACATATATGACAAACATTCAATGCAAAAGACACACAACAGATATAGACAAGACAGTCAGAGGCTATTTAACTTTTCTGGCCGCCAGGGGAGCTGTCGCTTTCATCGTCCATCTGCAACACTGATGAAGTACTTCTGCATTCCCCGCATGCTTTGCTGGAGTGCTTTGCTGGAGTCTTTTTTATGGCCTCGTAAATTAGTTAAATTAGCCTCCCCACACATAGGTGGTACCTAATTTTCCTACTTGACAGATGCAACTGTCTTTCAGGTTGCAAAGGTCGACAACAAGCTACACAATTTTTCAAAAGCTCACTCCGACCCGGGCTGGCTTTGAACTCATGACCTTTTGGTCAGAAGTGATCTTAATGCAGCTGACACTCAGCCAGCTGCGCTACAGTCCTGGTGCACTAGTACAAATGACATTGTACTTGTGACCAGAGCTAGAATTATAATGGATTCATGACATTACCTCTTGCTTTAATGAAAAAGTCTGGAATCCTGGTGGTACTTATATTATACTTGTGTAATGGTTCTTTATGTTGATATTGCCTCCTATCCCATGCAGGCAATATTACAAAGAAAATAGTTTCATTGGCCAGCAGGACCTTGGCGATTTGAAATGTATCCCATAAAAATATCCTTTCTAGGAATTATTAAAGTATTTCAGGCAATTCTATGGTATGCTTCTACCAGAAAATGGTACTCACCCTGAAAGACCTAGCAAAGTCCTAGAAAGAATCCTTCTCTAGGAATTTTGTAGACTTTCCAGGGCAGCTCTATGATAACCTCTGGTGGAAGTTGTTCAATAGGATTAACTACTGTACCGTACATTATGCTCCCTTTTCACGTATTGTGCAATCGCGCCCACCATTAACAAAGTAATTCGAAAATTTTGGAAAATTCCGATTTTTTTTCTGGTAAAATCCGGAAATCATTTCTGAATCGAATTGTCAGCACCCCCTACATCCAAAGTGAGTTTTGAACCATTTTTTCCTTGATCAAACAAGCCTAATAAATTCAATAAAACTGTTAAAACTGTTGAAAATGTAGGGAATATAGTATCATAGCATTAAAAGAGACCACAAGGTTGACCCAGTCCAGCCCCCTGCCATGCTGGAATGCACTAAGTTCTCATGACAGATGGTCATCCAGCCTCTGTTTAAAAAAATTCTAAGGAAGGAGACTGCATCATACACACAGAGCATATTCCATTGTTGGACAGTTCTTACTCTCAGGAAATTTTCCTCAAATTTAGGTCGAATCACTTTTCCTGTAGTTTGAACCCATTGTTCCTTGACCCAGTTTCAAGCTTGTTCCATCTTCAGTATGACAACCAATATACCTTGTATATTGTAGAATAAAGGCACACAACAGCCAATACGTGGGAGGAGTCATTCAAATACCAAATTCTTCTAGTTTGTTTTAAATACTTCTGAACCCATATCTAGAGATAAAATTGGAAATGCATTCTAGCTTCCTCCTTCACCACTCAGGAATAGACTTTCTAGGACATGCACTAAATCAAATTATTCTGGCCTGCTGTGTTCCCTGCCCAAGAGAGACAGGGTTATAAATACATGTCAAAAGATGGCTATCTCTTTTCTTTGTTTTATAAATGACTTTTGTAAGTCCAAAGGGAACACGTCAGCAACTATATAAATGCAGTTTGCTGCTTGGTTAAAATAACGTGGCAGGTTAAGGAGTGAGTGGTAAAACACATCCATTGTTCAAGGTCCAGGATTTTTCTATTTTCTGTTTATCATATGGTATTCCATCCTTTCTTCGTGGAACTTGAGACAGTACACTGATACCTCCCTATCTTCTCTCCCCAAAAAACTAATATCACTATTCAAAGATATAGCTGTGTTAATGTATTTTTCCATTAAATGGCGTAAAACATCATTAGGGGCGGAATTATAGCAGTCTGACACTATATAGGCACTCCTGGTGGTGCAATGGCTTAAACCCTTGTGCTGGCAGGACTGCTGACCGACAGGACAGTGGTTCGAATCCAGGGAAAGTGGGTTGAGCTTCCTCTGTCAGCTCCAGTTCCCCATGTGGAGACATGAGAGAACCCTCCCACAAGGATGGTAAAACATCAAACATCCGGGTGTCCCCTGGGCAACATCCTTGCAGACGGCCAATTCTCTCATACCAGTAGCTACTTGCAGTTTCTCAAGTAGTTCCTGACAATAAAAAAAACCCACTTTAACTGCCATGGTGCATGGTGTAATTCTGGGATTTATCATGATATGTGCATTGTTAGAGAGCTCTCGTGCCAAAACAAACTACAAATTAAAGGATTCCGTAGGATGGAGACATAACATTTAAAATGGAGTCAAACTGTTATAATTTTGCAGTGTGGGTGGCCTTATGGGAGGAATAAAGGTGTTTTGGACTTCCTACAGACCACTTTTTAATTTAGTGGTGTGGTCAGGTAAAAAGTAAGAAAGATAAATTGGGGTGATGACGGTTTATAGAGACAGTTATCTATTAACAGTGGAAAATAATTTTTCAAAATATCAATAAACTGAAAATGGAAAAGAATAGGTTTAAAACAAAGGAGAGATTAAAAACTACTCTTTCCATAAAACATATGATTAAAAACATATGATTAATTTGTTGAAGATTTTGTTTAGCCAAATTAATGAAATATATAAGCATTTCAGATAGGTGACTACATGAAATGTAAGTATATTGGTATCTAATACGTATTCCAGTTAAAAATTAAATCTTTATGTTTATAATCAGCAGAAGCTGAAATTAACAGACATTTGATACCTAAGTTCAAAATGTTTTCTCTCTTTCCATCTTGTTCAGTAATTTGTACAGTTGAAAAATAATAATCATGAAGCATAATAATACCATAGTTCTTTTGTCATCTGTATATCTCCCCCCCCCCCCCACTCTACATTTGAGCCGATTCCCCTAACTCTCAGTTATTCTGTCACCACATTTAATTCTAGTTTCTCTCCAATAAAAATGAAAAACAGAAAGAATTTGGGGTTTTCTGCCAGCAATATAAAACTGCAAAAATTAAAATAACTGAAGGCCAACCTCTAGTGAATTTTGTGCTATAAACATAACTATATTGCATCACTTTGGGGAAATGTGGCTGCTTCTCCCCCCAGTGTTCTCTTTCATTGTAGCACAGTGTCCTCTGCAGGTAGAATCCAGAATTGACCTCTTAATTTTTCCTTGATGCTAGCTTGGAATCTGTATTTTCCTCCCAAATATAAGAAAAACACAAAACACAAAAAATCATTTGCATCAATTCTCACCATGCTATCACCAATCACATCATTATTTATTATTCAGAGATATGGGAAACTATGAAAATGAAATATGTTTGACAGCATTGCAAGGAGAGAGAAACAAAGTGGCTATCAATAAAAAGCATGGTATGAACTACTTTCTAAAAGAAACCTATGGGTTTTTAATGGTAGGGCTAGACAGGATAATAGAATCAGTGTTCTAAGATATAAAATCATGATCTGAGGAATATGTTATTTTTCATCCACAATGGCGTTCTCAGGATACATTTAGTATATTGGCTGTTGCTGGTTGGAATTGCAGTTTAAGTGTACATCTATACTGAACACTTAACATGGATTGACAGCATCATGAAAATGCAATCACACATGCCACAAATACACACAGGAACATGTTTTAGAGCTTTTAAACCAAATAAACAAAATTCTGGGATACTCCAAAGTAGGCATTCTCAAACTGCGACCCTCCAGCTGTTTGGGCCTCCAACTCCCAGAAGCCCCTGCCAGCAGGCCTGTAGCAAGGGGGGGGGGGGGTTTAGGGGGTTTCAGATTTTTTTTAAAAAAAACTGGTTTACTCATGAATTTTAACTGGTTAACCAAATCCCCATGCTAAGTCTATGAGATGCAAAAAATTAAGAGTCCCTCTAGAACTGCAAGCACTATCTCGGGCAAATATTGACAATTTATTCACACTGTTTGGGCCCCGCCTACCTGCGTGACCGCATCTCTGTGTACGAACTCACACGATCTCTTCGTTCATCTGGAGAGGCCCTACTCACGATCCCATCTTCATTGCATGCGCAATTGGCGGGACAAGGGATAGGGCTTTCTCGGTGGTGGCCCCTCGACTCTGGAACTCTCTCCCTAAGGACATCAGGCAAGCCCCAGCCTAAGGACATCAGGCATGCCCATACCCCTCCAAACACCTACCTTTTTCACCTGGTCATGCTCAGCACTTTTTAATTTTAATTATTACATTTGGCCCTGCCACAGATTTTAATTGTGTCATGGTGTGTTGTTAATGTTATTGCCTTGTATTTGAGTTATTTTGCTGTATTGTTGTTGTTGTTTTTACTGTTGTATTTGGGCTCGGCTTCTTGTAAGCCGCACTGAGTCCTCCGGGAGATGGTAGCGGGGTACAAATAAAGGTTTATTATTATTATTATTATTATTATTATTATTATTATTATTACTGTGGGGTGTGTGTGTTGAATGCTCTCATTAAGGAGGCCAGACTTGGTGGAGGTGGTTGACAGGGGTGGAGCTGCAGGCTATTGAAGGCTGCTCCGCCCCCTGCTGTGCTCTTTGCTTCAGCGTGAGCTCGGAGGCAGGTTTCAACCCCCCCCCCCCCGCAAAATTTTCAACCCCCCCCCCCGAAAATTTCAACCCCTCCCGAAATTTTTTTCTGGCTA
Source organism: Anolis sagrei (assembly GCF_037176765.1). NCBI lineage: Eukaryota > Metazoa > Chordata > Lepidosauria > Squamata > Anolidae > Anolis > Anolis sagrei. The sequence continues at coordinate 94,576,406 of NC_090023.1, forward strand.
CGGCCCCGCCTGCCAGCTTGTTCAATCGTCAGTAATTCTGGGAGTTGGAGGCCCAAACATCTGGAGTGATGCAGTTTGAGGATGCCTGCTACAAAGTATGCCCCATAATGCACATCAGGACACATAGGTAAAAATCAAATAGCACAGCAGAGCCAATTAAAGGACAAGTACGCTGGTGATCTGCACATGCAAATTAGGGCATGGGAATTGCTTTTAAAAATCCAAATCTTCCATAGCCATGATTCTGCAGAACCTGGAACTGGGACTGGAGCAGAACTTTCCAGGGTATATAAGCACTGCCTAGGCCTCAACCTGGTTCCTGCACTTTACACATGATGAGCTGCACATTTGCTTCACTTCCTCCTCTGCTGCTTTCATCCTACATGACTTGGTCAGTGTAGATGCACCCTAAGACATCTGCAAGGTATCAGGCTGGGAAAAGATGAGCTAGAAGAGTGTTTCTCAACCATCCTAATGCCTTGACTCCTTAATATACTTCTCCATGTTGTGGTGATTTTGCTACAGCTATGAATCATAATGTAAATATCTGATATGCAGGATGTATTTTCATTCACTAGACAAAATTTAGCACAAATATCCAATACACCCAAATTTGAATACTGGTGGGGTTGGGGGGTGTTGATTTTGTTGTAGTTGCTGAGATTTATAATTCAACTACAATCAAAGAGCATTCTGAACTCCACCAACAATGGAATTGAACCAAACTTGGCGCACAGAACCCACATGACCAACAGAAAATACTGGAAGGGTTTGGTGGCATTGATCTTGAGTTTTGGAGTTGTAGTCCACCTACATCCAGAGAGTACTGGATGGATCTGGACCAAACTTGGCATGAATACTCAGTATGCCCAAGTGTGAACACTGGCGGAGTTTAGGGAAAATAGACCTTGACATTTGGGAGTTGCAGTTGCTGGGATTTATAGTTCACCTACAATAAAAGAGCATTCTGAATCCCAACAACAATAGAATTGGGCCAAACTTCCCACACAGAACCCCCATGCCTTGAAGGGATTCACTGGCACAAGCCTCTCTCTAGTCTCATGCACTGTCATGCACCAAACACGCCTGTTCTCTCCTCCCCCGCTTAAAGTCTCAGAAACAGCCCTTCCCTTGGCTGAGAAGTTGGCCAATCACAGCAGAAAAGGGCTTTTGGTGGGAGGATTCACTGTCTGTTTCCAAAAAAGAAGAGGACAGGTGGAGAAATCTTCAGCCTTCTTTGCAAAAGGAGTTCCTAAGACCATCAGAAATTTGTGTTTTCTGATGGTCTTTGGTGACCCCTTTGAAACCCCCTTGCAACCCCCCAGGGGTCCTGACTCCAGGTTGAGAAATGCTGATCTAGAATAATGAAATAGTGGACCACTTTCTTGGTTGAATTACTTGAAGCTCCTTAGAATAGCATGTTATTCTCAAATTTACACCATGTAAAGTATATAATTAATACTATCAACAACCTTTCCCCAGTAGTTCATGATTGACATAAACTTGGCTATAGACTTACAACTGAAATGTTGGCAGCCTTAATAGAGGGTGGAAACTCAACTGAATAATTTGTATGCATGCATGTGACTTCAAGTGGCCTAACTGCCTCATAAAAGAAAGAAAGCAAACAAGAAAGAAACAGAAATCATCCCATCTCCTATAAAAGTTAAAATAACATGTTACTGAGCAGCCAGTTCTAAAACTTTCTACTCCCTTTTTGTTTTCTCTCATCTCTTTGTTCTTGTTGATTCTTGTCAGAACAAGAAACAGTGATTCATTTGAGACCTTGTCAGAAATCACCTTTATGCCTGCCCCACAGATGCACTTTTAACAGCAGTAATTATTTGAAGCTATGGGAAGCTTTGTCTGCTGGCATTTGCATTTCAAACTGTCTTTTTATTGCCACAAATGGGGAGAAATGCTTGTAGGTTGTTTGGTCTTCCTTTTTGTGCCGAAACAACTTGACTGAATTTGGGTATTATGCACATTAGTTTAGGTGAGAAAGGTACAATTTATTAGTTTACTTCAAACAGCAAAATATTTGGGGCTCTCTGTTTAATCAAACATCACTTTCTTCAAATCCTTGATGGTAAAAGATGGAAAAGATGGAGGAATATTTATACTGAGACTTTACCTTTCCTGCCAGAGTAGTGGGAGACTCCAATCTCAACTTTAAAAGACCTATCCATGGTGCTGTACCCTAGCTGAAAAATAGTTACAGCACCATTAAAATTAAGACTAAACAATTAAAGTTCAGACTAAAACACAGAGCTGATTCACTAACTCACTAACATAGAAGTCACCAACAGAGTATGCAATGGACTAGCAAAAATAAAGAGAGTAAAAGATTTGAATGTTGTTGTTCTTCAACTTCACAACTGCTTTTAAGTCTATCCCATACGTCCTCCATACATTTTATTATTTAGACGTGGTTGTGGTGTGAGAGGACTGACAGTACTTTAGTTAGCCAGGACCAGCTGGGAACCAGAAGACTTTTTCTTCATACAGCCCAATGAATTGAATGACCTACTGGAAAAGATTTGACCACTAGACAGACTGTGAGTTTAAAACACCATTAAAAACCAATCTCTTCTAGCAGATCTAGCCTACTTAAATTCTGAATTATAAAATTATGGACTGTCGTAAACATGTATACTTATTAAACTGATCTTACTACTTTTTAAGCTGATCATGTATTTTTAATCAGTGTTCACTGTGTTGTGCTTATTTGTTGCCGTGTTTTAATGTGTTGTTTCCCACCATGATCCATAAGGAGAGATGAGAGAGAGAGAGAGAGAGAGAGAGAGAGAGATAAACAGACAGATGAGATGGGTAAAGTGTGCCCCAAAGGCTGTTTTTGTAAGCCCAACCTTCTCTAGATTCTCTACAGATGCATCTACACTGTAGAATTAATGCAGTGTGACACCATTTTAACTGCCATAGATCAATCCTAATAGGAGTTATAATTTTACAAGGACTTTAGCCTTCTCTGTTGGAGAATGCTGGTGCCTCACTAAACTACAAATCCCAGGATTCCATATCATTGAGCCATGACAGTCACTACAGCATCAAACTTCATTAAGTCAACAGTGTAGAGATACTATACAATGACTTTTTATGGCATCATCATCACAGCAAATTTCTTCTCTTAGAAACCTTGCAGAGGGAATTCCTCTTCTATGTACTTTGTAGAATCCCTGTACTGCATGGTATCAGCTAAAGTAGATTCCTAGCCATTTCCGATTGGGTTAGGAATTTGGTTTTTTTACCTTTGATTTTAAAAGCAGCTAAACAAATGGTAGAATGGGGGATTCATTGATACTGTCTTAAATATGCTAAAGATATTAGGAGAGTATTTAGAAGATTAATGGGGCTTCATATCTAGGCTGATCTGGAGGATGACTTGTTCCTCTGGTTCAACACAGCGAAAGTCTTCAATCTGACAGTTATTCCATATTGATGGTTATTATTGTTTTTCCCTCCTCTTCTCCTGTAACCACCAGCATACTGAATCAGCTCTTAAATACACTTACATCTAATCAGTATCAGAACGGGGCAGGGGGAGTAGTTTTCCCCAAGGGTTTTAATTTGTCTGTTAAATAACAACATGCTTGGCAGCAGCAACTGCAGCCTTTAATCTATGCTTCCCTAGGTACCATGGGAAGTGTTAAAATTAGATTTTTTACATTTACGAAGCCAACAGGCCTTGACTTCAAACTTGCGAATAAGTGGTAATTAGCATGACGCCTCTCTCAATTCCTAGGAGGATGTTGTTATGAGAATTCTCCGTGCTAATTTTAAAGTTGTTTTTGAACTCTCTCATCTTAAGTCACTGCAAACAATTAATTTGGAAACTTACTTTCAAACTGTTTGACCGGTGTTGGTGTGCAAACTGCCTCTGGGCAGAGGACAGGAAGCTTATCAGCTTCCTTGTGTTTTCCACTTTAGTTTGCATTACATAGTCAGCTCGATATGCCATGTATTTTGCATAATTGAGCTGGCCTTTTTCAGGCATTGCTAAAATGTGATTAAGTTCTTGATGATCTAGTATAGCCTGACCCATCATGAAGGAGCACCATTTGGATTTTCCCCCCTCAAACATGAAAACATTAATTCCTCTCCAACATATATTCAGATTTTGTGACTGTATTATCCACCCCTGTAACGATTCAGTCTTGCTACAGTGAAAACAAAGGAAAATGTGTCTGTATTTTTCTAGAAGATTTGGGAAGCAGTTCTGAAGAGGAATGTGGCACTGAAAGGAAATGCTTTACTACCCTCTCCAGCACACCTCCATCTGTGTTATTTTTACAGATAGATGTAGCCAAAATGTCATGATTATACAACAAGAGAAAAGCACCTGTAGGTTCAAGAACATGAAAAGACTTGCAGAATTACATCGTAGTATGGAAGAGAAAAGCACCTGTAGGTTCAAGAACATGAAAAGACTTGCAGAATTACATCGTAGTATGGAAGGATCGTGGGAGCCCCCGGTGGCGCAGTGGGTTAAAGCACTGAGCTGCTGAGCTTGTTGATCGAAAGGTCGCAGGTTTGATTCCGGGGAGCGGCGTGAGCTTCCGCTGTCAGCTCTAGCTTCTGCCAACCTAGCAGTTCGAAAACATGCAAATGTGAGTAGATCAATAGGTACCGCTCCGGCGGGAAGGTAACGGCGCTCCATGCAGTCATGCTGGCCACATGACCTTGGAGGTGTCTACGGACAGCGCTGGCTCTTCGGCTTAGAAATGGAGATGAGCACCACACCCCAGAGTCAGACATGACTGGACTTAATGTCAGGGGACTACCTTTACCTTTACCTTTATGGAAGGATCATAACAGGGACCATGAACAGGCTAGGCATGGATTGATGATTGTTGAAGGGAAATTGGAAGGGGAGAGACAGGGCTGTAGCCTGTGGGGGGGGGGGGCGGGATAGGGGTTCAACCTGGTTTATTTGTAAATTTTAAGTGGTTAATCAAATCCCCTTGCTAAGTCTATGAGAAGCAAAAAAATAAACAAGTCCCTCCAGAACTGCAACCATGATCTCAAGCACATTGTGATATTTTATTCATACTGTCATTACTTGCATCAATAGCCAATATAGTGGAAGCAACCAAGTTGGCTACCCATAACTGGCAGGCAAAGCCTAAGGAATGGGTGTGTGTGTGGGGGGGGGGGATTTGAAGGCCCTCAAGAAGGAAACCAGACTTGGTGGGGGAAGTTGACAGGGGAAGAGCTGCAGGCTATTTGAGGCTGGTCCACCCCCCTGTTGGGCCCTTTGTTTCAGCGTGAGGCAGGAGGCAGGTTCCTAATGGGAAATTAGGCCTTTCCCTCTTGCTCCCCCACCTCCCTTTTACCAGATAGTCCGGTTCCCACTACTATGTCTTTGCTTTGGCATTTATTGGCAGGCAGGCATGTAGCCGGGGGGGGGGGGGGGGGGGCTTGAGGGGCTTCAGCCCCCCCCCCCGAAATTCTCATGGTGGTTCGCGAAAAGGCCTTACTGGTGCATTATTTAAACTGTTATGTTTATTCATATCATGATCTGATCACCATAATCAATATATCCCATATGCATGGGGGTATTGGGGTAATGATACAAAAGGTTTGCTAGACTAGACCCTCTTTCACTCAGACTCAGCCCCCCCCCCCCGAAACTCAGCCCCCCCGAACCCTCCCCCTGAAAAAAATTAGCCCCCCCCCCCCGAAACGAAATCCTGGCTATGGGCCTGTTGGCAGGGATTTCTCAGCAGAACATAAAGGCTGGAGGTTAGGGTGGTTCCACTAAGCAGAGTTCCCTCTCAGGTTGCCTAAAGGAAGGCACATCCTGTAGCAGAGGTCCCCCCCTCCCCGCCTTTAGAATAAACGCTTAATAAGTTGTTGCCTGGATGAGTCACACTCTCTCAGCCCCAGGAAAGCAGACTATTTATTTATTTATCATATCAGAAGCAAACGGAGGGTACAGTTATTATGTATTTTAAAAAACAAAAACTTTTAAAACCTTGGTATTATACTAAATGTTCTTTTATCAGTAGTTGGCCACTTGGACTGCCCCTGGTGTTGCTATAAGAAGGTCCTCCATTGTGCATGTGGCAGGGCTCAGACTGCATTGTAATAAGTGGTCTGTGGTTTGCTCTTCTGCTCACTCGCATGTCGTGGACCCCACTTTGTGGCCCACCAGAAGCAACCAGAAGCACAGGCAATTCCGCTCATTACCTGTGTCATCACATGGAGCCTACACTTTATTGCATGCCTCATGTTAGGAGTTAAGCTTTAGACTCATGTTAAGTTTAGCTCTTGCAATTATATTGGGTGGGGTGGGGGCTCTCCTTTGTTTCAGGTCTCATGTCAGGCTTTAAATCTTGCCATTATATTGAAATACATCCATCTTGTTCTAGGCCTCGTGTTCAGCTTTATAGCATTTGCCAAAATATTTGGAAGCCTCCATTTGGAAGTCTGTCTCCATTCTGTTCAGACCACATGTCAGGATTCTTGCCTTTGGGCTGTTGTTGCCTCAGGCTGAGGCCAATCTGGAGGGGCCCCACAGTCTTCTCCTGTATCTGAGATGCCCTCCAGTTTCTGCCTGGTGAGGCTCATAGCCTAACAAACTAGAAGGCATCAGATCTGGTCTGTTCTGACAACTGTGCAGTCATACAACCTTGCTATAGAGAGCTCTAAAGGGAAGGAGCAGGGTAAGTTGGTGGGAAATGAAGTTTCAAAGAGAAAAGCAAAGAAGAGGGAACAAGAAGCAAAGCTGTTGTGCTGAGAAAGGGTGAACCATGAAATAGATAAAAGAAATATCCAATTGTTTTAGAAGTTATGGTGTGGACAAACAGATTTATTTCTTACATGTTGAGCAATTTCAGGAACCAGAGAGATATGGTATGAGAAGGAGCCTCATATTATATCTCCCAGAGCCTCCAGAGGGTTGGGCCCAGCATACTACCTTCCCTGCGTATTTATCCATATTTGTCATTGTCTGAATAAGGAGCCACTGCAACTTGAAAAGTGATGTTGAATAACTGTGTTTAGTCTCATCGGAATTCTAAAGGTGTCGGGGAAATTTAGTCTCATGCATTTGCGATTCAAACTTCTTAATTATATCTATATAAACTTATATCTATAGAAACTTAATTATATCTATATAAAAATATAGAATGGACTATATAATTTAAATCATTTTGTGTTTATGATTTGTTAAAATACTCCCTCCCCAGAATTTGTTTTCTGGCTGCGGCCCTAGGAAGAGATACATTTAGTGGGTTTGCAGGTAAATAGCATATTGAACTTCAGGGTTGTCTATCTAACTGGCATTCCCCAACATTTTGCTTGAGATTCCACTTGTTCTGACCAATTATACAAAAGTGTACTGTTTATTACATAACATCACATGAACATAGGGGGTGTGAAGGAAGAGGTTTTCAAAATAATGTCGGTAAATATTGAACTACCAGAGAGACTATATATCAGCTGCAAGACAATGGTAAAATGTTTGTTGGGCAAACTGTGAGAGCAAACACTGACTGCCTACTGAGAGATGACAAAGAAAACAGGAAAAGCATCTCCGAATATGACAAAGAACAAGAAGGACTTGACCCATGTCAAGAAAGGCAGCCATCACCAGGAAAAAAATGGTTAGCAAAACGGACACTTGTGTAAAGATGATGGGACGAGTATGTTGAGGAATGCTGCTGCTATTAATCCACTATTTGAACAGCCATGGGGACACAAGTGATGGGATTACATGTACACTCAGGAGCCAAATGAACAACACACACACATACATATCACACACAATTGCAGAAAGGACAGTTACATAAGCTCCAGCAGCCAGAGCATTAAAAAGGCAACAAAATGGAACAAAAGATGTGAATTTACATTTCCTGGTAGGGATTTATATTCTGTAGTGATTAATTGCAGCCTTGTTGCTAGTCTTTTTGTTATCCAATTTTAAATGTTTTGTTGCATGACTAGTTTTGAAAACACCTGTTCTTTTTTCATTTGTTATTTGCTTTCTTTTCCTGCTTCTGATAGATAATGCATATTGCTAAGAATATCTAGTTCAATGTGAATGTAACACAATCAGTAATTAATCATTACCAGTGTGTAGGTGAAGCCTCCCAAGTTGAGCTACCTGCATCTTGATGTCTATAATAATAAGCACAACAATCTGTTTATCCCATATGCTTGTAAGAAAACTGTATATATATCCTTAGCAATTATCTCAGTTTGCATCTCATGTTTACAATGCAAAAGATGAGCAGAACATACACAGAGCTCATTTTAAAAAACAAGTTTAGAAAAACTGTGCAAAATAAAGTGAGGGTAGGAATTCTGTGGTTCTCCAGACACCATTATAGCCCATGGTGCCAAATGCTAGTGATTCCAATTGAAAAAGGTCTAGAAGGCTACAATGTTATCATTATTCTAATTGAAAGCAATCCAAAATGTGGTGCAAGACTAGCAGAGAGGTGCTACAGAGGGTGCAACAACAAAATCTAAAGACTAAGATCTCATACATTCCTTCAGTAGATTGAAACTGTCCTTTGTTACCACTGATGTTCCTCTGGGTCCTCACAATGGAACTGTATCACCCCATGGATTGAATTCCTGAGTTGTTTTCAATCCCAGGACTCAATAACTCAATTTTTCACATTGGCACTTGTCACTTTAAAATACACCTTGTCACCTTAAAATACCCGTGGCATTCATTTTAAAGTCTATCAGAATATGAAATCTACAAAAGCTCATGCTAAAATAAAACAGTATCCAAGATGCTGCCAGATTCCTCCTCCTCCTTTTTTCTCCTTTTTTTAAAATGCTGAAACAGAGTAGTAGGACTCATATTTTAAAACTGCAGAATTACATCAGTACTCTAGAATTTTAAATATCCCCTCCATGTAAAGGTTTTGGTAGACCAAACTGGCAAACTATTGGCCTGGTTCAGAATATCAGGAAACACACATAGTTCTGCAGTTGGCTTGGGGATATTTCACTGTGTATTGACAGTCCAAGTCATCTTCTTACCCTAGGCAGAAATTAGGAATTTGAATGAATCACTCGCTAAATGTGTTGAGAAGCTTCTTTAAAAAATATTGTTTTATCTTCCAACAAAAGAGCCTGTTACTTTGCTAAAAGTAAATTTGAAATGTAAGTACATTTTATGTTTTCAGAAATGAGAAAGCTACCATTATTTGTTTGTTATTTATAGTGCAATAATAGCTAAGGAATTATGTGAAATGACCTTTGGAATGACCCCGGATTACGACTTTGGATGGCATGATTTTAGTAGTGATTGCAATGTTTTATATGTTTTAATGTGCATCTAATTTATTTTTTCAATTTTTGACTTAATGTATTTTAACTGTTGTTGTTCAAAGGCATTAAATAATTGCCATATGTAAAGCCGTCTTGAGTCTCTTTCAGGGTAGAGAAAGGTGGGATACAAATACAGTAAATATTTGTTTTTCTTTTCCAACCAAAATTAGGTATAAGTGAATATCATCTTAATCGTCTGGTGAATCCCGATTTAAATGTGTGCCTCAGTCTAAAGAGAAACTTTAGACTGAGCAGATACAGAGCTCATGGCCCAACTCTCAGACAATTTCATTTTCTCATTGCTTTGCTAGCCATATAGAGTTCTGAAATACATAGAATGTTTGCATAAAATTTGTAACCTCTCTGTTGGCCTTTTATGCCAGTATGGATTTTAACCTCTTTCTTTTGGATCCAATAGTTTCTGAATTCAGACTATAGCAATTGGTCCAACGCCTCTACAGGGATCGTATGTGCTTATTAGATCAAAAATTGGTCATAGTCTGATCTTGACTTGTGACTGTCTCCTCCTGAAAATTATGACAGACCATTTCATTATAATCCAGTATCGAAAATGAGATACAGAATCTCAATGTGTGGTCTATCAGATATTTTGGACATGCGTCTCATGTAAAACTCCAGCCAACATAGCGATTAATCAGTTTCTAGAGCTGAAGTCTGAAACATTTGGGGAGATCAAGTTTGAGACTAAGAATAACAGGTCTAGAGTATGTGATTTTCCATGCCGGAACTGACTCATGGATAAGATTAAACAAGTTGTTGTGCAAACTTTGAAATCCCAAATCACTCCAAATCCCAAATCACTCCAGATAGCAGCCTTGATGCATATATATAGCAACAGCAGCCCAAATAAATTATACCCAGTTGTACTTCCCAAATCTATGCATATTTATTCAGAAATAAGTCTTAACTGTGTTTTGGTGGGAATTAGTTTATTTGTCCACAGAACTGTAGTTGAGTCATACTAGAACACCTAATTATAAAATTTAGAAAATGAAGATTTCACTAATTTTTTGAATTTATTGACTATTTTTATTATTCATTTATTAATTCTAATATCATAATGAAGGAAGGAAGTTCTTAATTCAAAAAATACAATTTTGGATGGCATAAATTTTACAGGTATATTATTTCACCATTATTTCACTCCTGGTTCCTAGAGTTCGCATTTCCTGGCAAAAATAAAATTTAGGAGGTCTGAATAAAAATAATAAAACTCAAGAAGAAAATCAGATTGCCATTGCTTACAGTCAACCAAATATTTTGGCATTCAGCTTTATTCTGACCCATGAACTTAGTGCACATCTTTGCCAAGATTACCCATGTAGCATTTCCCGCATTTGAAAGAAAAATGCTGTAAAACAGATTATACTGGAAAGCCTTTGACATTTTAATGCATGTTTACAGAGAGAGATGTATTTTTAGACCAGATTTCACCTTTGAGGTTTCATGAGCAAAACTATTTCAACATACTACTATCAGGTTGGCAAGCAGTGAAATGAGCTCAGCATCGCAGAACAATAAGGCATGGCAAAAGATGATTGCATCTTTAATCCACTAGGCTAGGCAACAATTAATTCATAAGTGGATAAATCATAAACATCGACTGTATGCTTATGATGTTCCAATCATAAACACATATCTAGTAAACTGGGATCCATTTTTCTGATACAAAACCACTGCAAGATCCAACAAGATGTGCCCTCCACATATTGAGAATTTATAGCTCTTTTTGTTTTGATAGTACCTGGAAGTACATGAGATTTCCTGCTTTTCCATCCGATTCTTTCTTGAAACATGCCAAGTTCTTTCCTTCCCTGCCTTCTTTGTATCCATTCCCTTCACCACTAGACTAAGTCAGGCTCTTTTTGCATTGAAATATTGGATTAACGACACCCCCCCCCCCCCCCCACACACACACACACTCCATATAAATATTGATTTATTTTTTAAACCCACAATAAAATATGAACACCTACCAGGAAAGCACACTAAAAAAAAAAATCAGTAAAACGATCTTGTTAACAATGGAAGAACATATGGCATCGCAGTTAACTAATTCACTAAAAGGTGAATTAGATAACAAAAGGTAAATGTTTCCCCTTGACATTAAGTCTAGTTGTGTTTAACTCTGGGGGGTGGTGCTCATCTCCATTTCTAACTGTAGATACCTCCAAGGTCATGTGGCCGGCATGACTGTTACCTTCCCACCGGAGCGGTACCTATTGATCTACCACATTTGCATGTTTTTGAACTGCTAGGTTGGCAGAAGCTGGAGATAACAGCGGGAGCTCACCCCGCACCTTGGATTCAAACTGCCGACCTTTTGGTCAGCAAGTTTATTTATTTATTTATTATTTACACCATTTCTACCCCGCCCTTCTCACCCCTGAGGGGGGACTCAGAGCGGCTAACACAGGCAACAATTCAATGCCAACAGTATCAATAACAACAGTATAAACCATCAATATAAAGTCCTATTACATAACAATTAAACAGTGATATTAATTAAAATTACATAATCACATAGAACAAATCACATAATCACAAGTCATATAACCGTTTCCAATTTTCCTAACAATCCTATTGTCTAGCAATACATACATACATGTGTATAAATAGATCTTATATGTAAATCCAGAGCAGGTTTTGGGGCCAGACTTTTGAATCTTGATATGACCTGTGGATAAGTTGAGGTTCATTTGGCAGAGAGGGGAAAGTGGTGGTTCAGCCATCCCCACCACCTTTTTCTCACTCAGGCATTCAAAGAAGCCAGAAATTGTGATGTTGTGAAGAGAGTAGAGGTGGTCAGTGCTTTTTTAAGGGACAAGCTGAGCTCTCACCTATTGCCTATGTACTAAAAAAAAGCTATGGGTCCTTTTAGAATAAAAGTTAAGATACAGTACTTACCTTGACCTGTGAATATGTCAACCCAAGTGTTTGGAGCTGATTTTTTTTACTGAAACTTCTAGACTTCTAGACGTGGTGGTGTAATGGGTTAAACCCTTGTCCTGATGAACTGATCATCATCATCATAATCATCATCATCATCATCATCATCATCATCATCATCATTTAATAACGTATTAATCGCCCTCCATCCGAGAATGCTCTAGGCGATTTACAGCTAAATTATAAAAGATAAAATACATACAGGCGTTTGAGTAATTTAGTGCAATCTGGTAATGGAATATAGGAATGGAACAATGGACGACGAACCTGGACTACGCTTGGATGATGAGAAGATTGGGTACGGTTGTTTTTCGTAATAATTGTGCATTGTAATTGCTTATTGGTAATTTATGGATAATGTGTTAAGTCAATTGTTATATGTTGCATGGAACCACTGCTGTTTCTACTGTTTTTACTGTTTGTGAACCGCTGTGAGTCGCCTTCGGGCTTGAGATACTGCGGTATATAAGCAAAGTAAATAAATAAATAAATAAATAATACATACAAAAATTAAAAATTAACAGAGATCGAATGCTCTAGTAAAAAGCCAGGTCTTAAGTGCGAGAGTAAAAGGCCCTAAGTCATGCATGGCTCTCATGTAGGGCGGCAAGGAATTCCACAAGGCAGGGGCAGAAATAGAAAAAGCCCTGCGTCTGGTCCTTTCCAAGTGCACTTCTCTAGGACCCGGTATATGAAGTAAGTCACGTTGGGCTGGTCGTTGCGACCTCCGATGATGGGAGGAGAGGCGGTCCCTAAGGTACGATGGACCCTGGCCGTAAAGAGTTTTAAAGGTCAGAACTAGCATCTTATACAGGCCACGGTGCTCAGTTGGAAGCCAATGTAAATGTTGCAGCACTGGTGTTATATGGCATTTCATGGGCATTCTTGTGAGTAGCCTGGCTGCCGCATTCTGAACAATACGAAGCTTTCGGGTCGTAGACATCGGAAGGCCAACATACAGGGCGTTGCAATAGTCCAGCCTAGATGTGACCGTGGCATGGATGACAGTTGCCAGAGCCTCGTCAGATAGGTAGGGTGCCAGTTGCCTCGCTTGTCGTAGATGGAAAAAGGCCTGTTTGCTGGCAGCAGCGACCTGAGCTTCCATTGTCAGATGTGAATCCAGGATGACACCTAAGCTCTTAACAGTGGTCGATGGAGATAGGGCGGCACCATTGAAGGTGGGTAATGGAGGAGTCAGACCTGCCGGGCAGCCATGCCAGAGATTCTCAATCTTCGCCAGGTTCACCTTCAGTCTGCTACACGTAGCCAGTTTGACAGAGCTTCCAGACATAGGGTGAAATTGTCTGGAATTGACATTGCTCCAGGCTCCAGGCGCAGAAGGAGTTGGGTATCGTCTGCATATTGGTAGCAGTCCAGGCCAAAACTCCGAGCCAAACTAGCAAGGGGTCTAACATAGATGTTGAAGAGAAGAGGAGAGAGAATTGCACCTTGGGGGACCCCACATAGGAGGGGGGATCTATTGGAGACTTGATCCATGTACTCCACGCATTGACTCTGGTTCCGGAGAAATGAGTTGAACCAATTGAGGGCCTGACCACGAACTCCGGACATGGCAAGATGGTGAATCATTAGATCGTAGTCGATGGTGTCAAACGCTGTGGTAAGGTCGAGAAGTACCAGTAGCACGGATCCAACTGATGACCTGAAGCTTGGCGTTCGAATCTGTGGGACAGAGTGAGCTCCTGCTGTTAGCCCTAGCAGGTCAAAAACATGAAAATGTGAGTAGATAAATATGTACTTCAGCAGGAAGGGCATAAAATGCTCCAAGCAATCATGCCGGTCATACAGCCAGGAGGTGACAATGCACGCTCCTTGGCTTGGAAACGGAGAACAGAACCTCCCCCAGAGCCAGAGATGAGCACTGCCTCCAAAGCCAGAAATGAAGCCTTTGCCTTTGTTTGTGGTTGTGTGTCTCATTGTATTGTAACAAGGCACTGGATGTTTGCCGGTATCTGTTTGTACTGTAATCCACTCTGAGTCCCCATGGGGAGAAGGGTTATTTTTTTTGTAGTAATATACAGTAGTAATGAATTGCTTTCCCCTTCTCTTTCCCCTTTTCAACAAATAATATAATTCCAAAGAAAATCTCAGAGCGCAGAGGAGACAAATTTAAATGCCCTAGTTCAACAAAATTAAAAGGAAATACATAAAATACTCTGTGTCATTACTTATGTTCAGTTTATTTTGAAATGAATGGAAATACATCTCCACCGATGCTACTTGAGAATGAGTAACTAAATGTGAAAAACAGCATAACCAGAGCCCTATACAAACAATAAATTGTTAAAAAAAAATCAAGGCTTTAAATGGTTAAATGGAATCAACAGCATTCTGGAAAATAGTGGGGGGAAATCAGACAGTGCTGCTGGAGCGTTTTCTTCTAAGTGCAAGCCAGCTCTGCAAGTCAGATCTTCAAGAGAACCAGAGGTGAAGAAAGAGCTACATTGCTGATAATATTTTTCTGCTAGGGGCAGCAATAGTCTCTATTGACAAGCAGTAATCCTTTGAAGATTAAATACAACCACGGAGCTACTTATATGCAATGTGTATATACAGAACAGCAACTGTGTTATAGTTTTGTAATATATATGAAGAGCATTGTTAAGAATACAAAACAAAAAACGAGCCAATATGACAAATAAAGTAGATATAAACTTCATACAAGGAAACAAAGCCTACATCAATATACTTCACTTTAACAGTGAATGAGTCCCCATCTTTCATTACTAGTTCATAAATAGTTTACATTCATTGTCAGTTGAATAGTTTTCCAATGCTTTGTGTTGCGCTGAATTGTCTTATCTGAGTGTATTTTGGTGCCGATCATGATTTGCTGTGTGCTGAAACCCAGAGCATTGCTGCAAATGAAAACTAATGGTTGAAAGAAACCCACAGCACATGCAAATGATTTACAATAGATTTATTTAAATTATTTATTTGCTGCCCGAGTGCTTGAGGGGCCCTACAGTAACAAGTCAAACTTGACAACAGAAAGAACAAGAAAACAGCTGCAAATAAAACTAGTCAGTTGAAAAGAAAGACAACAGGAAGAGAACTTTCTTCAAACATGAATAAAGAAGTGAAGCTATTGGTCTTAAGGGAGGAAAATCACTCCACAAGCTTAGACAAATTGATGCCGTTCGATGCTACTCTTTCAATGCTATGAGACTAATAATTTTTTTTTTGCTCTCTCTACTATAACTGTACATGATTCTATAGCCATGAGCCATGGCAGTTAAAGCAGTGTCAAACTGCATGATTTGTACAACTAGTTATCTACAACTACCAGTAGTTACGAGGAGCCCCCGGTGGGTCAATGGGTTAAACCTTTGTGCCAGTTGGACTGCTGACCAATAGGTCAGGGATTTGAATCCGGGGAGAGCGGGTTGAGCTCCCTCTGTCAGCTCTAGCTTCCCATGCGATGACATGAGAGAAGACTCTCATAGGGATGGTAAAAGATCAAAACATCCGGGCATCCCTTAGGCAATGTCCTTGCAGACAGCCAATTCTCCCACACCAGAAGTGACTTGCAGTTTCTCAAGTTACTTCTGACATGGAAAAAAAGGTAGTTACTTGTATAGTAATTTCATAGTTATCCTTACACTGAATCATCCTCTAATCTTAATTCTTAAAACCATTTTATAAATGCTGTGCTATTCCAGAATGCCATTTTTAACACTAAATGTGTGGAAGGACAGCTGAATAAACAAGCCCTGCTCCCTGAATCAGATTAAAGCTTGACCATTCTGTTTCTAACAGTAGAAATAGTGCACCTTTTCCTATTTGGAGCCCAAATCCAACTGTTAGTTGCAGATAAGAGTACAGCATCCTTGGTAAATCAACATGTTCACAAAGGCCATTGGTTCCGTCTATGTACTTTATCGAGGTCTAACAACTGTATTTTAGGCAATTTTAGATATAGTTAACTTCTAGGAAGTTGAGACTTATCAGACAATAAGATCTAATACTGAGGGTGCCTCTACACACTGGCCACATGATGGGCTGGAGTGGGGTGTGCGGGACGGGAGGGAGGGGGTTCTTTCCAAGTTCCCTCACTGCCTTTTCCTCCCTTTCCTCTTCTCTTTTGGAGGCAGAAAATGAAAGAAAGATGGGAAAAATTTGAATCTCAAAAGGGTTCGCCTTCATCAGGATGATTTTTTTTTCATGTCAGAAGCAACTTGAGAAACTGCAAGTCACTTCTGGTGTGAGAGAATTGGCCATCTGCAAGGATATTGTTCAGGGGATGCCCAGAGGTTTTGATGTTTGACCACCCTTGTGGGACACTTCTCTCATGTCCCCACATTATGAACGGGAGAGAAAAAGTGTATTCATTAGAACCCATATTGCCTACTCCTGATATAGAATCTTAGAGCTGGAAGAGACTCCTAGGGACTCCCGCCTAGACTACTGCAACGCTCTCTACGTGGGGTTGCCTTTGAAGACGGCTCGGAAGCTTCAACTAGTCCAACACTCGGCAGCCATGATTCTAACAGGAGCGGAACGCAGGGAGCATACAACCCCCCTGTTTCGCCAACTCCACTGGCTACCGATTTGCTACCGGGCTCAATTCAAAGTGCTGGCGTTGACCTTTAAAGCCCTAAACGGTTCCGGCCCAAGCTACCTTTCTGACCGCATCTCGGCCTATGAACCCACCAGGACTTTGAGATCTTCCGGGGAGGCCCTGCTCTCGATCCCGCCAGCTTCACAAGCACGGCTGGCGGGGACGAGAGATAGGGCCTACTCGGTGGTGGCTCCCCGGCTGTGGAACGCCCTTCCCACAGACATTAGATTAGCACCATCTCTAATGGTATTCCGCAAAAAAGTAAAGACCTGGTTATTTCAGCAGGCGTTCGAATAATTAGTGCAATGACTGGTGATGACATAGGAATGGAACTATGGATGACGAATCTGGATCGTGTTTTTAGTGATGAGATGCTAGTGATTGGTTATTATAGTAATTTGTGTACTAACTGTGTATTGATTAGGTTGTTAACTGTTTTTATATTGGTGTACTGAACTTTGCTGTTTCCTGTGTGTTGTGACCCGCTGTGAGTCGCCTCCGGGCTGAGAATAGCGGTATAGAAGTAAAGTAAATAAATAAATAAAATAGGGGTCATCCAATCCAACCCCCTGCCATTCAGGAAGGCACAATCAAAGCACTTATCTGGAGGCTCTGCAGAAAAGCCTCCAGACAAATAGACTTCACCACACTCCCAGGCAGACTATGCCACTCTCCAACAGCTCTTACTCTCGGGAGGTTCTTCCTAATCTTTTCAGTCGAATCTCTTTCCTTGCCATTTGAAATCATTGCTCCCTTGTGCCCTGGTCTCTAGAGCAGCAGAAAGTCAGGTTTTCTTTCTTCTCCTCAATGGGACAGCCTCTTAAATCTTGAAACTGTGGTCCTCATGTTCCTCTCTACCATCTCTTCTCCCAGCTAACATCCCCCAGGAGGAAAGGAAGAAGGCAAAAGAGAAGGAAGGAAAAAAGAGAGGAAGAGAAGGATGGAAGGGTGGAACAGAATGGAGTGGGGGGGGGGGGGGGAAGCAAAGAGAGAAGGAAAGACAAAAGGAAAGGAAGGAAGGAAGGAAGGAGAAAGGGAGAGAGGGAAGGAGAGAGGGAAGAGGGAAGGAAAGAGGAAAGGGTGGAAGGGAAGGAAGGATGGAAGGAGAAAGAGGGAGGTAAGGAAGGGAGAAAGAGGGAAGGAGGAAGGAAAGAGAGAAGGAAGCAAGCAAGGAAGGAAGAATAGGATAGGATGGTGTGAGAGAGGAGGGCCTGAGAAAAGAGCCCCAGGGCCCGCATCCAGCCCCCAGGCCTGGGTATCCCCATACCTGCTCTACACCATTGTCACTGTGATTGTGAATGATTTTGTTTGGCATTTTATATTGTTTATTGTATTCACATGTTTTATGTATTTCACTGTGTTGTTGTTGTGTTTTGCTTTTATTTTATTGTAATGTGCTGTTGGGCCTGGCCTCATTTAAGCCGCCCCAAGTCGGCTTACATGATGGGGAGATGGTGGTGGGATATTAAATAAAGGTTATTATTATTATTATTATTATTATTATTATTATTTGAAACACAAGAAGATGAGTCCACAGCAGTCACTCTGCTGGCTGTTGAATTGGATCACACGTAGGACACTTCCCAAGTGTCTAGGACTGTGTGATGTATTGGCGAATAATGCATGCAGATCCCAGTAAGGTGGCCTTCTGCAGCTGGCAGATGGTCATTTTGTCAGCACTGATTGTGTTTAAGTGCAGGCCAAGGTCTTTAGGCACTGCACCTAGCGTGCCGATCACCACTGGAACCACCTTTACTGGCTTGTGCCAGAGTCATTACAGTTTGAGCTTCAAATCCTCATATCGTGTCAGCTTTTCTAGTTGTTTCTCTGCAATCCTGCTGTCACCTGAGATTGCTACATTGACGATCCATACTTTATTTTTTAACACGGTTGTCAGGAATATTATACTCCAAAACTCTCTCTGTCTGAATCCAGAAGTCCCAGAGGAGTTTGGTGTGTTCATTCACTGTAATTCTTTCCAGCTTGTGATCCCACCAGTTCTTTGTCTCAGGCAGATGGTATTTGTGGCACAAGTTCCAATGAATCATCTGAGCAACGGTGTTAGGCCACTGCTTGTAGTCTGTCTGCATGATCTTCTTGCAGCAGCTGAGGATGTGATCTATTGTTTCATCTGCTTCCTTCTATTATTATTATTATTATTATTATTATTATTATTATTATTATTATGATGAATGCAGGTTGAAGCCACTTTAACTGCGAGGGCTCAATGCTATGGAATCATGGCAGTTGTAGTTTGACAAAGTCTTCTTTACTAAAGAAAGTTGGCCCATGATTCCACAGCATTGAGCCCTGGCAGCCAAAGCGTTCTACAGTGTAAATGCACGCAGGAGAGCAGAAGAGGAAGCCCCTTTTTTCGCTCTGGTTCTTGCTGACAGGGTGCGCTGTCCCTTTAAGAGATAGCAGCCGAAAGGCGGCAGAGCGTGTAGAATCTGCTGCTGGCTTTAGGTAAACGCAGTGAAAAAGCGGGCCTGGGGAGGGACTTTGGAGGAAGCGAAAGGGAAGAAGAGGGAGAAGACGGAGAAGAGGCCAGGCTCTTTCCTTCCTGTACCCCCCTCCCCGGCCCTAAAGCCAAGGGACACGGCTCAAGGGTATTTCACACTGCTTTGCTGAAGAGGGAGCTGCTGCTCGGGTAGATTTGCGGGAGGAATTTGACCCCACGAGCTCTGCTTTGGCTCAAATGAATCCTGGGATGTGTAGTTTGGTGAGGCACCAGCCCTGCTTGGCGGAGAAAACTAAAGGCCTTGGGAAAGTACGGCTCCCAGGAGTCCCTCGCAGTGAGCCATGGCAAACTGCATTAATTTCACAGTGTAGGTACATCCCCAGACTAAGGAGAACCTGTCACAGGATTGCCTTGGTAAACTTGGTTCAAAGAGGGTTTTTGCTTTGAGGCTGAGAGAGTGTGACTTGCCCATTGAGTTTCCAGTGGCGAAGGAGGGATTCAAAGAAGTGCAGTCTAGCACTCAAATCAGGACATCAGGCCTAGTCTCATGCGTAGTTGAAGAAAGGAGTTTGAGGCCCCTTCTACACTGCCATATAAAATCCAGATTATCTGCTTTGAACTGGAATATATGAATGCGTGGACTCAGATAACCCAGTTCAAAGCAGATATTGTGAGATTTTTTGCCTTGATATTCTGGGTGATAATGGCTATGTGGAAGGACCCGTTTGCACTGCCATATAAAATCCAGATTATGTGTTTGAAATGGGTTATATGGTAGTGTCAACTCATCCAGTTCAAGAAGATAGTCTGGGGCAAAAGTATGATAGCTGGGACCCTACACTGGTTGCGCAATGCGGATCTGAATTAATGAGGAGAACACATGTGTGATACAGCGAGTGAGAGATGCAGCTTCTTCAGAGTCGTGGCAACATTGTTCACCAGAAAGAGGGAGAGGGAACATTTCTATCCAGTTTACCATTTTTGTTAAGTCGTTGTTTATTATTTAACATTAAATAAATCTTAGATTACTTCACCCTTATCCTCTCCCACCTCACTGCTATCCTATTGCAGCTGCATCCCTCACTTGCTCTGCTGTCTCGCGCACATCTTTCCTTCATTAATTCTGACCGGCATTACGTACGTCATCTCTTCATTAATTCTGAGCTGCGTTGCGCAACTAGTGTAGCACAGGGTCCCAGCTATCATATTTTTGCCTAGTCTGTATTATCATCTTTGATAATCTGTGTTACATGGCAGTGTAGAAGGGGCCTTAGCATTCACAGCCAGAGAGTTCTTGAGCTTCCCTCAAAATTACAAACCCCAGAATTTTATAGAATGTTGCCATGGCAATTAAAGTGGAATAATAGTGCCATAACTATACAGGGTGACAGGTTTGCATTTGGGGTGGCCCTTGTGAAACACCTTCTACACTGCCAAATAATTTGGATTATCAAATCAGATAATCCATATTAACTGTTTTGAACTAGATTATATGAGTTTATGCTGCCATATAATCCAGTTTAAAGCAGATAATATGGATTTATATGGCAGTATAGAAGGAACCTAAGACTCAGACCAATAGGTCCAAATTACAGGAAAGGAGATTCCACTTGAACTTTAAGAAGCACTTCCTCACTGTAAGAGCTGTTCAGCAGTGAAACTCTCTGCCTCAGAGTGTGGCGGAAGCTCCTTCCTTGAATGCTTTTAAGCAGAGGCTGAATGGCCAGCTGTCAGGGGTGCTTTGTGCTTTTCCTGCATTGCAGGGATTGGACTGGATGCGGTATCTTCCAACTCTATTATTCTAGGGAAATATTAGGCCCCTGCCACACAGCTCAATAAAATCACACATTATCTCCTTTGAACTGGGATATGTGGCAGTATGGACTAAGATAACCCAGTTGAAAGCAGATATTGTAGGATGTTCTGCCTTGATATTCAGGGTTATATGGCTGTCTGGAAGGGCTCTTAATCTCAGTGAATGTCGAAGGCAGATTGTACTGCCTGCCCTCCTCCCAGTAGCCTGTGTCCCCATATCAAACTTCTGAAGTATTTCATGTTGGACATGCATCATTTGATGACACCATAATTCAGTTTTAGTAGCAAACCAGACGTTAAACCAACTCCTTTGAGAGATACGGACACATACATAAATTGTAAAAGCTGAATGAATGGGGGCAGAACATATTTCAAGAAAACCTTTCATTTATATTTTAATAATATATGATTTGCAAAATAATAATATACATTTCAAATATTTCAAACCAACACACTATAGCCGACACACTGATGTGTCATGATACACAGTTTGGAGAGCTCTGGTATATATCTTGGTTCATTGTGGTCAGAGCTTGGATAAGAAACCAAAGAGCTGGAGAAGGCAGCTTTTTGCCAAGCAGGAACTATTGCCCATCTGCTCTCTGCCTGTTTTACAGTGCCCTAGATCAATGGTGCTGATGATTTAAATTCAGTTATTTGACCAACCTCATTAATTTTCTTAGCATTACACCAAAGTGCTGGGTGATTTAACTAAATAAGTGATAAATTATGGTGCTTTAAATCTCTGGGCTGTTGGCACAGTTTTGGTCCTTGTTAGTAATGCCTCAATAAATTGTGACTGGCATTAATTCACATCTGCTTTGTTGTCAGGCATCTTGGCTCCAGACCTCTATATTGCAATATTCTGTCGATTGAATAAGGATAAATAACAAGTTGGCAAACTCTTAAACTTGACTTTTTCTGCAACAACTTGTACAGTTATAATAATATTGCCACTTTGCACCATTATAGTAGTACTGTTTCTTCTTCTGCATCACCAAAACATGTATGATAGGAATTTGATTATTATTTCACTATCCTTGTATTTTCCAGGATAATGCCATATGTTTATTTTCTTCATGTTGTGCAACAGATAGAAGCACAATTCTGAATAAATCAAACAAGCAAAGATATACAAAGGGATCTTGTAGCACATTTGTGATTAATTGAGAAAAGAAGCTTGTAGCATATATTTTCATATATTTAGCCTACTCATTCTCAGATGTTGATGAAGTAGACAGAGAAAGGTTGTACTACACTTGGTCTCAAAGGTGCTACAAGATCCCTTTGTATAGTGACACAGATTTATACAGGTTTGTTAAAGGTTTCCCCTTGATACTAAGTCTAGTCGTGTCCGACTCTGGGGGATGGTGCTCATCTCCATTTCTAAGCCGAAGAGCTGGCATTGGCTGAAGACATCTCCAAGACCATGTGGCCAGCATGACTGCATGGAGCTCCATTATCTTCCGCAGTGGGCTTCCATGGCCAAGTGGGTATTTGAACTGTAGTCACTAGAGTAATAATCCAGTGTTTAACTACTACACTACATGTTTTTTCTCATTCCAGATTTTGTCATGGAATAAAGCATTGTTTCCACAGGTAGTCTGATGTGAGTGATGGGCAGATTTTTCCTTCCAGCGTAAAGAGACTGGAGCCATATATGTTTTGTGATTTAAAATTGTTTCTGTCTTGCCAGGGATTGGCAGCTAATGCTTTGTGGAGAGCACTATTCTCTGAATCGCCATGTTGAGTAGGTTGGGAATAGATTTCATGTTTGGAAAATAGCTTTGAACTTTTACAGTGGATTAAAAAACCCTCCAAATATGCAGCCCTCATGCCCTTGCTAAAATGGTGCAAATGTTACAAGACATCTTCTGTTTAAAATCCTGGTTTGTGCATGATTGCTTCATTGCTGAGGCTTTTGACGAGGCTGATATTTAAGTCCTAATTTGATCTTGTTGAGTTGAAAACACTGCCCATCTTTGTCCCTACCATAGATACACAATTTCAGGGTTTTGTGAAACAATGGAAGAGTAGTCTTAATTTGAATATTCTAGACCTTGTTCCATCTATGATAGCCTTGACTGTCTCCACCAGACCTTGAAGCTTGTCTTTTGCCCAACTGTGCCCCCCCTGCCTCAATCATGTTGATCCAGCACAGTTTGCAATAGTGGCAGTTGTTCATCTTTTCTTTGTTTGTGTTTTTACCAGGTAACTTCAAAATTATTTACAGCCTTTTGTAGTCTTGAGGGTGTCTCCACAATAAACTTGCCAGACAGTGCTCAGTCCACCTTGTTCTTTATACTGATGGAGGCCAAAATGAATGTTCTTTAAGCTGCTCCTGGATATTACCTAAATTTGGAGGAATGTGGGCTGTCCGAAACGTGTATAGATCTTCAGCACAATGGTGCAACTTCAAACAGTGTGGGCCACAAAGTACTCTGCAACTTAAAATCCAAGACTATGGCAGTGAAACTGATAGCAGCTGCATTTCACAAGATTTCCACCCCTTATCCACATACAGTGTAAGTATTTATTTACTTCTACAGTGCTGTTTCTATTCACAAAAGATTTCAGGGAAACAAAGGATCTTTTCATTGGCATGCTACTGAGTATTCTCTTGCTCACTCTGGAGTCCATTTTAAGCTTTTCCTTTCTTTCTTTTAAATGCTTGATTGTGACACATCAAATAATTGAGGTCTAGCAAATGTGTGTATTTTTAAAATCTTTTTAACCAAGGAGATTTGCATGAAAGTTGGTATAAGTCTTTTTATTTATTTACATCTTGTCATACATGTGAAACATTATTTGGCAGAGAATGAATAATAATAATAATATTGATCCAGATTTCATTTGGAGGAATGAGTTGAAGGAAAGACTTTAGAGTTTTGGGATTTAGTACTGTTTATTTATTTATTTGGGGTTAGTCCTAATGTGTACAGTGGGTTTTACTGTCAAGTAGACATGCATGAGATTGTAGTCTTAAGACTCAGGACGTGAAGGAAGGAATAGGAAAATGACCTAATGTCTAATTCATAAGAAGGTAGCATAATTTTTAGATGCTCTGAGGATAAGAGCGCAGTAGAGAGGAAGGAATGTGTTCACCCTGCTCCACGATCTACTTAAAACATAACTACAGAAGGCAATATGGATTGCAAATGTAAACCTACACATGCTTATTTTGGAATAAGTTTCACTGAACAGAGCAAGTTTTTAAAAATTACTTGCACAGGATTGCAATGCAAGAAGATATGAACAGTGTCATGCAGCAAAATTGGTTTCCGAGAAGGGAAATGAGGAAGGAGAAGAAGTTGCATTATGTGTTCATATATTTTTATAATTGGGTTTACTATAGGCAGTAAGTCCCACTGAACTCAGTGACACTGCTAAGTAAATATGGATGCAACTTGGCTGTCAGACAGCAGTGCTAGGCATATTTAATTGGAAACAAGAACCATTAAAATCAGTGGGACTTCTTCCTATGGAATGAGCATATTTGCTGTTGTTAAAGTGTGCCTTACAAAAAACAATGATAAAGGCTGATATACAGTATTTCATCTAGTTTAAGGCACACTTTTTCTCGTTTAAAGGGCATCAAAAGTGGAGTGTGCCTTATATTTAATGGTGTCTTGGATTTCCTGTGTTTAGTGTCTTACTTCCGAGAGAGGAGGAGTAGGAGCAAAAAGAGAAGGAGGAGGAGGAAGCACTCTAGTTCTGCCAGCCTCCACCATTTTCTCCTTAGCCAGATTACTGTTTACCATCCGGCTGAGCTAAGTGCTAGTTCCTGCTTCCACTGGCTTCTTAATGGACCCATAGACTTAATAAAATAGACTCCTGCAAACAAGATGAGTTCCTGGTTTCTTCACATTCCCTCCTCACCCCACAGGAAAGATTGCTCCACAAAGCCACATTGAAACAAAAAAGAGGTATTGTGAATATAGGGGAAATTCTATCTATCTTCTTAAAATTGAAGCTTAAAAATACAAGGTTTGCCACACATTTAATGGCAGTTTAGAATCAGGGAAATACAGTACTAATCTGTAAACATTTTTAATTTTATAAAGAGATACAAATAAATGCTTACATAAATATTATGTAATATAAACAAATAATATATTATATTCAATATTAGTGGTAGCCATCATCATCTTAAATATTTTAAAGATAGATAAAAATACATGAACTATGTATATACAGTAGATCTTGGTATCCACTGGGGTTTGGTTCCAAGACCCCCTGTGGATACTAAAATTCATTACTAACAATGTGTCATAAAATGGTGTCCCTTGTATAAAATGGCAAAATCAAAGGTTGTTTTGGGGGATTTTTCCTCAAATATTTTTGAGCTGAGGTTGGTGGAATCCATGAATACAGAATCTGTGGATAAAGAGAGTGGACTGTAATACGGCATACAGTTTTGTTTACTTTTGACAAAAACCTGGTGTTCATATGCTTTCAAAAGATCCTATTACCTGAAATGGCATACAGCTTTCAATTCTTTGATGGACCCTACCTCCTACCTTATACATGGGTTAATGTGTTGCTTTTTTTCTTCTGGCTTGGTTATTTTTGTTTTGAAAAGTCAGATATGACCTGCTTGCTTTATTTGCTTTCTTTTTGGTCTTCTAAGATCGCCCTTCTCTTACTGTACATTTAGGTATCCATAGGTCAGTATGCACGGTTGATAATGGATATGGCAGAGGCTGCCAATGGGGACGAGGACAAGATTGCTTATGACAAAGCATCAAAGGCACCACAAGGTGGAAGACATCATGAGATGGAAGGTATTTCTTATTGTGATTTATTTTTAGGAGCCCAGCTGCAGTGCAAAAGTATGTTACTTAAACACAAAATCAAAAAGATGAACCAAAACTTGGCTTAATAGGAGAAAAAACACAAACCACAAAATCACTTCACAAGATTAGGACCATTTGAAATATTTGCTTATCCTCATGAGATATTTTGTGATGTATCCCCTTGTACTTGAAAGT
The DNA here is from genome assembly GCF_037176765.1 of Anolis sagrei. Classification (NCBI taxonomy): domain Eukaryota; kingdom Metazoa; phylum Chordata; class Lepidosauria; order Squamata; family Anolidae; genus Anolis; species Anolis sagrei. The sequence goes on from NC_090023.1 coordinate 94,602,537, forward strand.
TAGGCACACTGAATTTGAGATACTGCCATCTTTTACATGTCTATTCTTATTTTAGTGGGATAACCCCCAGGTAGCTACGCTTACATGACAGCAATCCTATTGAATTCAGGAATTTGAGGCTTCATTCCTGTGCACATTTTCCTGGGACTAAGGGCATATTTATATAGGACATATAAACTGGGGCAGTTGAGAATCAACCACATGACAAATGGGCCTTTCTCGCCCTCAGCTTGGAACAAGGATGCCAAATGCAGTTTTGCACTGCATTAGCCAAAGTAGAGGAATTCTCTGGAGCTTCCCCACACTGCAATGATGTGTAAACAGTTGTACCATTTCTTTCTTACAAATTGATACAGGTTTTTTTAAAAGAAAACTATGAATTTTATTTCCAACCAGTATTTAAAAAGATCTACACATGACAGCACAAAAAACAGATAAACACAAAAAATAAATACACCAATATGTTTGCATACACACTTAGCATATATACTAAAACAAGACTAACAAATGTAGAGACTAGTCTACAGGACTCTCACTCTCTGTTGTTGTTTTTTTAGTAGTCCTCTTCCTTTAAGAAATATTATATAGTCACACTTTTACATTTAATTAATAACATACCACAAACTCATAAATTCCACAAGTAATGACCCTCCCCCAAAGTTGGAATGTATTATTCAATAAATCCCCAAAAGCTCTCTTAAAATTAAACAAATATTCCTCCTTTATCAGGCTAATCAATTTGTCCATCTGAGTTAGTTCACAAATCTTTATTAGCTATTATCAAAAATGCTCATCTTCTTCAGTCTTCCAGTCTTCCAGATGATTCTACATCCACTTTTTCACTTCCTTTTTGATGTATATCAACATTTCACAACAGCTTTTTCACAGAACAGGTCCTGCTGTTTACATGGCCATCCCGCTTTCTCCAGACTCTGACATCCCTCCTTTCCCCCTTCCCCACAAGTCAGCATTGGTTCCTCAAGACATCCAGAAACTGTTTTGAGCTCTGTGGCACCACCATAACAGTGAGAGGAGCATCCATCTGGGCTAAACGAGGTGGAGTACTGCACTCTGCACACACATACACACCCTGGGGGTCCCGGCCTATGTAGATATGTCCTTAGTAACATTGATTTTGAAGAGGCTTGCGTCTGAATACATGAGTGTAAGACTTTGCTTTAATTCTCTCCAGATAAATGTGTGCAGAAATCCAGCCTAATTATTCCCACTACATTTGATTAATGTCTGATTTACCAACCTCTATTTGGTATTGTATTCAACCACTATAGTATTTGGTTGTTTCTTTCAGAAGAAGTTAAGCTGGCTCAGTTTACCTCCTGGGTAGTATTGGGTAGCCTCTGAATCTTCTGATCATGCTTAGTTTTGTATGGTAATGTAATTGACTTGTGTTTTTAGGCATTCTTCAAAGTATAGTACAGTCCAGGAAAGCATGCTTAATAGGTTTATAAGGGCTTATGTTTTTCTGCACCACTGGAGTGGAAATTCAGAGCTTCAAAGGAACATTGCTTGCGTGTCCTTTAGCAACTTTTTACGATTTCCTTCATGTTCCTTGCAACCTAGAAATAATTTGGAAACCTTGGGCATTTGCCCCATTGCTGGAAAGGAATATGATACTTAGTGAATCTATTTCAACAGTAACAAGAGCAGGCATTGTTAGTGTCTCTGTGCACTGATTTTTTGTTTTTTACTCCTTCCAACAAATTAGTAAGGATTTAGTTATTATATTATAATTCTCCATTTGCGAATTAGAGACAGGTTGTGAGGGAGGCTGGGTTTTCCCCCTACTTTTAAAATAAAAGCTGGAAAAAAAACCCCAATATTTTATATTTTTCTAATTTTGATTGACATGTGAAATATTGTTCTACATTTAGTGGCACTGGAGTTAAGCGTAAATATTTGAATATTTCTTAATCTATACTAAGGATAGATGGCTATCATTAGCATCAGAGGAAAATTACTTAGGAAAGATTTTTTTCTAAGGAAATTAAGAAACCATAATTAGTTAGCACAGGATTATCTGTCATTAATTGCAGTCAAATGATCCTTGACCTTGACATTATTTTCTTTATTTTGGAAAATGACATTTATAACCTTTTGGAAAAACACCTTTAGAATATCATAACTTTTTAGAAAAGCACGACCTTTCAGAAAAGAGCCAAAAACCCTTTAGAGTATAATCTTCTCTTGTGGTATATAACCAAATATAACTATGCAAGGCAATGGTTAATGACCAAGTAGCAACTGTAAGAACTAACCATGGAACAACAGACTGGTTCAAGATTGGGAAAGGCGTACCGCAGAGTTGTATACTCTCTCCCAACCTATTCAACTTGTATGCAGAACACATAATGCGATGTGCAGGGCTCGATGAATCCAAGGCTGGAGTTAAAATTGCTGAAACATTAACAACCTTAGGTATGCGGATGTTACTACTTCGATGGCCAAAAGTGAGGAGGAGCTGAGGAGCCTTCTAACCAAGGTGAAAGAAAAAAGTGCAAAAGCTGGGTTGCAGTTAAACATAAAAAAAAACAAGATTCTGGCAACCATACTGATTGATAACGGGCAAATAGAGGGAGAAAACGTGGAAGCAGTGACAGACTTTGTATTTCTAGATGCAAAGATTACCACAGACGCAGGCTGCTGCCAGGAAATCAGAAGACGCTTACTTCTTGGGAGGAGAGCAATGTCCAATCTCGATAAAATAGTGAAGAGTAGAGACATCATACTGGCAATGAAGATCCCTATAGTTAAAGTAGTGGTATTCCCCATAGTAACCTACAGATGTGAGAGCTGGACCATAAGGAAGGCTGAGCGAAGGAAGCTAGCTTCTTTTGAACTGTAGTGTTAGAGGAAAATTTCGAGAGTGCCTTGGACCGTGAAAAGATCCAACTAATCCATACTTCAGGAAATAAAGCCCGACTGCTCATTGGAGGAAAGGATATTAGAGGTAAAGATGAAGTACTTTGGCCACAGAATGAGAAGACAGGAAAGCTTAGAGAAGACAATGATGCTGGGGAAAATGGAAGGAAAAAGGAAGAAGGACCGAACAAGGGCAAGATGGATGGATTGTATCCTTGAAGTGACTGGCTTGATTCTGAAGGAGCTGGGGGTGGTGACGGCCGACAGAGAGCTCTGGCGTGGGCTGTTCCATGAGGTCACGAAGAGTCGGAAGCGACTGAATGAATAAACAACAACAACAATGGTTTCATTTGTTAGACTGAATAACCTGTTGTCTCTGATCTGTTAAGAAGAACAGATTTTGCCATTGCATAAAAAGAGCAGTGCTTCAGAGGTGTTTTTCAGTTCCCCCCTCCCTATATATATACTCTCCCATAAAACAATTTGCTTTATATCATGAATTCAAGAGACAAAAATTCAGTAGACTTTGATAAAAACAATATATTTGGTTTACTCACAACCTTCATATGTTCAGCATACACAGGTATAAAACTTATCAGTCCAGTTTCAGATTTGAGATAATGTTCTGTGCCATACAGCAAAACAGCAAGCAAGTGTGTGATCTGTGGTCTAAAGTAGTCTGTCTGTAGTCATCTCTCATCTGTCTGTAGTGATCATGTGATCTGCAGCCCCTTTTATAACTTCCCCGGAACCATAGAGTAAAGGAAGCTGCATATCAGAACATACATACAGAAAGCAGTAAGCAACAGTATAATAGATAAACACATTACTAGTGGAGGCTTGAAGAAGGTTGTCATTTCTAACACTTTTAAGTTCATTGGTTTGGATTCCTAATGAAAAGATCTATATAATTTTGGGTGTTAAAGAATTCTTTTAATGAAAATTCCACAATAAATAATATTAATCTGCTGGCGCACAATTTTTACTCTCATTATTCATCTCTTTTAATTTCCATTGAGCAGTGGCAGTCAAAGTGGTGTCAAACTGCATTCATTCTACATTGTATATTCACACTCAGATAAATTTTGCAATAAATCCATCTTGGCACATTCCTAGGATGCAGTTTTGGATGCAATTTTGTTGCTGTTTACCTTCAGGATTATTTTAGCCAGAATACATTTAACTTTCATTTACCAAATACAAAAAGGCTATGTGACCTTATTAGGAAAGAGCATACTGACTGACAAGCAGAGGCAGTCTTTAAATGTTGGAATGTGTTGGATTATATGAAAACTCTCCCAATTTTAAATATTCTTATTTCGCTTTTTCGGGTTTTGTTTTTTTTTGAAGGGAGATTTGTTGTAGAGGTACATATTTTTCTGTATTGAAATGTTACCTTAATTTTGACCCATTATTGTGGTTCGTTGCAATCATTTTGAACATTTATTGTGGCATTTTATTATGAAAACAGAAATAGGAGCATCTTCAGTCACGGCTGCAATAGTTGCCAAGGGATGATAATCAACTCCAAGGCAGCACTGTACCTTAAAAAATATAGCATGTGAACGGAACCTTGTTCATAGGGCAATTGCTAGTATTAAAATATTGTCTGTAATTAGTTTCTGATTACTTAATTTGCCAGCATACTACTGTGTTTTATCTTTTTATTGCACAATAGGCTATTATCTGCACATAGAACATGTGAAGTTTTAGTTTTCCCCTCCCTGTAGTATTTTTCCTACTTTCTTTTTTCAGCTAGACCTCTTTGATGCTTCTTTCATTTCATTTTTTGTCTTCTTTCATTTCCTTCCACCACGACTTCATAAAATATTCACATTCTTCAATTACTTCTCGTGTATATTGCCTCACTTGCTTGTTACATGGTTAATTTGGTCTGCAGTCTGTCTCTTCTTTCTCAAAAAAAGATGCGTCTTAACTTATAAATTATAATTCCAAGAGAGCTGTTTTCAGCCCCAAACACATGTACTGGTGTTAAGTTTGCACTCTGTAAAAAGAGTTTAAAGCTACAGATAATTATAACAATGTAATGGCTGTTATCTGATGCTTTGATTTTTTTTTTCATGGATTTGTGTAAGAATGACTTGGTAAAATTATTTAAGGCAGACTTTCAGCAGAATTAATATTTAAGCCAGGAAAAGACTGTTATTTTTTTCTTGTACTTGTTTAGTTTCGTTTTGTCAGCTGAGAAAAAAACACCTTACCATAGCCACTGTTGACTAGTGGACAGAAGATGGTATACATGTCATGTGATGGACCCATAGGGAGAGCAGCTTCAAGTGAAGTCTAGCTAAGGCAGGAGTCTCACCCCAGCGTCCTCACTTGCCCTAAGGTGTGTCAAAGGAAGACCTTTCCAAGAGATATACCTCCAAAAGTTCTAAGGCAAGACTTGACTCAGGAAGCCAGACCAAAGTGAAGCTTTCATTCACACTCCTGTTTTGGGGAATTTCAATTTAGGGAGCTTGCTGTGTCCATGGTTCTAAACAGGAAATATCTGATAAATTATTAATGCTTATCTGTTTCAGGCTTGTGTACAAACTCTTGCCATGCTGTATACAAAAGTTTTGTCTATCACTTAGCTCTTAAAATTTCTGGTGGATTTTATTGTTGGCTCATTAATTAATTATTTACTTGAGATAGTCCTGAATGCTCTCTGTGTTTGCAAAATTGTGTTCCAGTATAAGGATCAATATTACCATTTGTTTTTACTGCTGTTTAGAGAGATGTGCTCAAATTGAGTGTTCTGAATATCTGCTAATTTACTATTGTTATGACTGGACAGTTCATCTTGAAAATACAGTGCAAACCAAAATGCTTAGTGTCTGCATTTATTTTATATTAATTTTGAAGTTGAAAAAAGCATACAAGAGGAGACAGTGAAATAAGTGGATTACACAAAGAAGATGATATATTTTTTAAAAAGCTTATTATTCTAGTGGATTTTGGTAATGCAAGCAGTAGGCTTAGCTACAGGAAATATAAAGATATACTTAATTAGATTTACATATCTTTTGTATGCTGCTACATTGTGCTCATGCACGCTCATAAATTGAAGTCATATGAGTTATAGCAAAAGACATGTAAAAAATTAAGACTATAATACAATTCCCTGTATTTGCAGAATCAGTTTCCATGCTTTCATTTATCCATGTCTGACAAAATATGTCCTGTCTAGGTCCCTCAGTGTGCCTCCATGATAGTCTTGTGCCAAAAACCTTTCATTTCAATAAGGTTCACGATCATCTGTGATTTCACATGTCCACATAAAGTCTGGGAACGTATCCCGCACAGATGCGGAGTCATAGTGTCACCACCAGAGTTTGTAATCCATGCGATTTTATTCATGAAAACATAGATCATTAAACAATTATACAGCTATTCAACCTGAATGGAGGTCTATAATAGTTTTGTTCTAACATTTTGGGGCATTTTACTTGTTTTTACTTTCAGACTACTCATTGGAGAGTTGTCATATTACAAATACGAAAAACATGACTTGACAAGCTTCCCCACTACCACTATTCTGTACCAGCATTTCTTGCAAGCAGTGAGAAGCTACATTAAAGTGTCATCATGGATTTTGTCTCAAGAAATATTACTAGGAGAGTGAGGAGATATAGTGTAGGGATCACTTCTAGCAGCTGCTCAAAACTGAGTTCCACTTTGTTTTTCTTGATCCAAGCAGGCTATGACTTGTACATCTCCCTCCGCTCTGATACCATGAATATAAAATGTTAAATATTATTTTCTCCACAATGGTGATTTGTAGTCATTAGCATTCATTTTACTGTTTTGAAAGTAAAATGTTTCTGAAAAGACTTTCAAACCAGTCCTATGAATGTGTTTACTTACTCTTTCTCTGATTACTGTTTGCTATGATTTGAGACTCTGCCACTATTTTAAAGTCCTTGTTAGCGTACGCTTAAATATTAAGCTCTGTCCAGTAGTATTTGTTGTTCATTCGTTCAGTCGTCTCCGACTCTTCGTGACCTCATGGACCAGCCCACGCCAGAGTTCCCTGTCGGCCGTTACCACCCTCAGCTCCCTCAAGGTCAGTCCAGTCACTTCAAGGATGCCATCCATCCATCTTGCCCTTGGTCGGCCCCTCTTCCTTTTGCCTTCCACTTTCCCCAGCATAATTGTCTTCTCTAGGTTTTCCTGTCTCCTCATGATGTGGCCAAAGTACTTCAACTTTGTCTCTAGTATCTTTCCCTCCAGTGAGCAGCCGGGCTTTATTTCCTGGAGGATGGACTGGTTGGATCTTCTCGCAGTCCAAGGCACTCTCAGCACTTTCCTCCAACACCACAGCTCAAAAGCATCGATCTTCCTTCGCTCAGCCTTCCCTAAGGTCCAGCTCTCACATCCGTAGGTTACTACAGGGAATACCATGGCTTTGACTAGGCGGATCTTTGTTGCCAGTCTGATGTCTCTACTCTTTACTATTTTATCGAGACTGGACATTGCTCTCCTCCCAAGAAGTAAGCGTCTTCTGATTTCCTGGCTACAGTCTGCATCTGCAGTAATCTTTGCACCTAGAAATACAAAGTCTGTCACGGCCTCCACGGTTTCTCCCTCTATTTTCCAGTTGTCTATCATTCTTGTTGCCATAATCTTGGTTTTTTTGACATTTAGCTGCAACCCGGCTTTTGCGCTTTCTTCTTTCACCTTGATTAGAAGGCTCCTCAGCTCCTCCTCGCTTTCGGCCATCAGAGTGGTGTCATCTGCATATCTGAGGTTGTTAATGTTTCTTCCAGCAATTTTCACCCCAGCTTTGCATTCATCCAGCCCCGCACATCGCATGATGTGTTCTGCATACAAGTTAAAAAGGTTGGGTGAGAGGATGCAGCCTTGCCGTACGCCTTTCCCAATCTTGAACCAGTCTGTTGTTCCGTGGTCAGTTCTGACTGTTGCTACTTGGTCCTTATACAGATTCCTCAGGAGAGAGACAAGGTGGCTTGGGATGCCCATCTCACCAAGAACTTGCCACAATTTATTATGATCCACACAGTCAAAGGCTTTAGAATAGTCAATGAAGCAGAAGTAGATGTTTTTCTGAAACTCCCTGCATTTCTCCATTATCCAGCGGATGTTGGCAATCTGGTCTCTCGTTCCTCTGCCTTTTCTAAACCCAGCTTGAACATCTGGCAACTCTCGCTCCATGTATTGCTGGAGTCTTCCTTGCAGGATCTTGAGCATTACCTTACTGGCATGAGAAATAAGGGCCACTGTACGGAAGTTTGAGCAGTCTTTCGCATTTCCCTTTTTTGGTATGGGGATATAAGTTGATTTTTTCCAGTCTGATGGCCATTCCTGTGTTTTCCATATTTGCTGGCAAATGGCATGCATCACCTTGACAGCATCATCTTTTAAGATTTTAAAAGTTCAGCTGGGATCCCGTCGTCTCCTGCTGCCTTGTTGTTAGCAATGCTTCTTAAGGCCCATTCAACCTCACTCCTCAGGATGTCTGGTTCTAATTCATTCACCACACCGTCAAAACTATCCTCGATATTATTATCCTTCCTATACAGATCTTCTGTATAGTCTCGCCACCTTCTCTTGATCTCTTCAGCTTCTGTTAGGTCCCTGCCATCTTTGTTTCTTATCATACCAATTTTTGCCTGAAATTTACCTCCAATGTTTCTAATTTTCTGGAAGAGGTCTCTTGTCCTTCCTATTCTGTTGTCTTCTTCCACTTCCATGCATTGCTTATTTAAAAATAGTTCCTTATCTCTTCTGGCTAACCTCTGGAATTGCGCATTTAACTGGGCATATCTCCCCTTATCCCTGTTTCCTTTTGCTTTCCTCCTTTCTTGGGCTACTTCCAGTGTCTCATCAGACAACCATTTTGCCTTCTTGGTTTTCTTTTTCTTTGGAATGTACTTTGTTGCCGTCTCCTGAACAATGTCTCGGACTTCTGTCCATAGTTCTTCTGGGACTCTGTTTACTAAATCTAGTCCTTCAAATCTGTTCTTCACTTCCACTGTATATTCGCTAGGAATGTTAGTGAGATCATATCTAACTGGTCTGTGTATTTTCCCTGATCTCTTTAGTTTTATTCTAAATTGGGCAATAAGAAGTTCGTGATCTGAGCTACAGTCAGCCCCAGGTCTTGTTTTCACCGACTGGATGGATGTCCACCACCTTTGGCTGCATAGGATGTAGTCAATCTGATTTCGGTGCTGACCATCTGGTGAAGTCCATGTATAAAGCCGTCTTTTAGGTAGTAGTCCAGTAGTATAGAAAGGGTTAATTTGTATCAGAAAGAGTTAACTTGTCTGATACATTAGCTTGGAGTTCAAGACTAGGAAAAGATATTAAGACTGGGATTGGGACTACATTTTCCTTTGTTACTAACCTGGTTGCAATAGCTGTGGAGAGGGAGATGAATTATGCTTGCAGGTTTTGATTTTCTTTCTTTGCTTATGCATTATTATCCCTTAGGTGTCTATTTTTATAAACCTTGCTATGTGTATGTGGGCGGGGGGGGGGGGTGGTGCATCTTATCCCAGGGTCCCCATTTAACCAGCTCTGGGAAAATGAATTGCTGGGCAGGAATAATCTGAGTAGAATTAGTTGATTTGGGATCATAATCTACCATTGGCTGGGAAGAGATGCTTGACGTAGTCAACAGAAGGGCTAGAATGCTTTCCTGCTAAAATTGATCTTTACCTTTTTTTGCCACTAATATATTTTACCTTATAACAGTAACACATATACGTGTTTGCCACCAAACAAATGATGCATCTACACTGTAGAATTAAGGCAGTTTGACCCTACTTTTAACTGCCATGGCTCAGGGTTGTAGAGTAATGAGAGTTGTAGTTTTACAAGGTTTTTATCCTTCCCTGCCACAGTGTAGTGCATCAACTCCCATGATTCCCATGGCCCTGAACCATGGCAGTTAAAGGGATATTAAACTGCATTAATTCTATAGTATAGCTGCACTCAAAGTTTTGGGAAAGCCTGGAACATCACCCATATCAAGAACAGAATACTGCAGCTCCCACTAGCCCCAGCCACCATAGCCAGTGCTGAGTAATAGTGGGTGTTTTAGCTCAGCAAAAGCCATACAATTTCTACCCCTGATTTAGAAGGAAGTTCCACTGTTTTCAGTGATGAAGAGTTCTGGACAGCTCTTGAGTGTATACACTTTAATGGCATTTTCAGATGTTGCCTAATTTCAAGCCATTGGTTGATATTTAAATCCATGTTTAATGGAATAGATGACTAGTTGTAAACATAGTAGTAGTTCAGAACTGTATGCATTTTAGACATAATAGCTGTTTTTTAAAAGCCCTGAGAAGCTCTGAGAAATCACAGAAAGTGTTGATTATTCTTACAAGTTGCCTGCTGGAATAGAAAGTTCAGAATTCGTCGTAATTTATTTTTGCAAATGATTAAAATTCACATCGACAGCATGTTTGTGTAAGATGGAATTCAACTCAGAAAAATTAACATGTTATATTGTGTTCATTTGGATTTCAAAGAACCTCTGACCTACACATCAAAGTTGCCTATTACATATACATATATCCAATTATTTTAGCTTTTAACAATGCAGCATCACCTGCTGATTCTAAGCTTCACGTTAAAGATCAGAGTGAAGAGTTTGTGGAAAATAAAAATGTTATTTTTCTTTCCGCAGCCAAAATGAAACATATCAACTTGTCCTTTGCAGCCTGTGGGTTTCTGGGGATATACCACCTGGGGGCAGCATCTGCTCTTTGCAGACATGGTAAGAAGTTACTGAAGGTTGTCAAGGCCTTTGCCGGAGCTTCTTCTGGATCTTTGGTTGCTACTGTTCTTTTAACAGTGCCAGAAAATATAGAGGTAAATAGAAAAGGAACATGCAGTCTTGATAGTCTACTAATTTAGGATATCAACTGAACTAAAAAAAATTCAGGATCTGAATTATGCTACAAAGCAGCTATAGGCTACTGCTAGTATGTTTAGTCTTAAAGAAAATATATGGTAGTGATTCCTGGAAAGTATTTTTTTTTCAGCCTGCAAATCCTTTGTGTATCTGCTACATTGTACACTTATATGGGAAAGTTGATGAAAGGTTTTTATATTTGAGGGCTATTACTTATATAATTCCGATTCGATTATTTTATAGTACACACTTAGAAGTGTTTATCATGTGAGGATTTATCGTGTGGTTAAAAAGATGAACTTGAGGCAGGGGCTATAAAACTTCTATCATTCTAGTCCTAAAATATTTTCTATAAAAACGTACTTTACGGCAAAAGCAAAATAGGCTCACAGTTACAGCTAGTGTAATTGGCAAAAGCAAGCATGAGCACATTCTGTTGATATGAAATAGGAACAATAAATAATATTGCATTTTACTTTCCTTAATCTGAGAGTCAGCATGGTTTGAGGGTTTCCTAGGATGCCGGGAGACTGGGGTTAAAATCTCCATTCTGTCATGGAGATTATGACCTTGAGCAAATCACACTGTTTCAGCTTCAGAGGAGAGCAGTGTCAGACTGCTGCTGAACAAATCTTGCTAAGAAACCCATCTTGTAGTTGCCATAATTTGGAAATGAGAAAATATCAAAATAGCACGAGGTTTAGAAGCAGAAATGGCTAATAAATATGTTTGACAATTTTGGAAGGGGGGAGGGAGGTTTGCATTTTACAAATATAAAGTGAAGAAAGAAACAAAAAATATGAGAAAGGGGAAAGGAAGAGCAGGGAGAAATGTGAAGCTTAGGAATTTGGGCCAGCATTTATGTTAATGCAACCTGGCCATGTGTCCAAAAATGCATTTACTTAGAAATGACAGAGGTAGTAAAATACAGATTTATGCATGTGTAATATCTTATAGTAAGATCTAACCATTGAATGATGGATGGTGAATATTTGCATTTACAACCCCGGAGTGTCTTTTAGGAACAGTAAGACCACAGCCTTATTTGAATAAAATTGAGCTGCAGTGTTTTCCTGTACTGTAATGGTAACAGCTGGTGCTGCAGAGTGACTGAGGCAAGCCCTCTCTGATGGAAAACCATCAACAAAAGGAGCCAGCACCAATTGCCCACTTGAACCCTGCTCTCCACCAGCTCCTCTTAAGAGAGATAATGAGACCAGTAATTCCTCTTCACTTTGGAAAATATGCATTCATTCCTACTGCATCTGCAGTACATCATTAGCTCCTGATTGTGTAGTCTCTAGATTTAAAACATTGCAAGAAATTATGGCTGGGCATCCAGATGTCCAAATCCATGCACAAAGGTACAATTAGATACACATCTCAATTTTTAAATATCCTTATCATAGATGTGCGTTCGCAATATAAATCCACCATAATCCTCTCCCCAACAGAAATCTGAATCTGACAGAAAGTAGGTTCACGCTAACAGTTCGCTCTAGCAAAAACTGCAGTAATTGGTTTTGGGAATGAAACATGTTTTCTATAATTTTACTAATTAGAAGCATTAAAAAACTAAAAATAGTAAGTACGTCTATCTCAACCTAATGAGCTGCAGAGTATTGAATGCTAACAGTTTTAAAACTAAGTGATTCTAATACAATGGCTTTGATTTCCCTGCCTCCTATCAATCCAATATTACTTCTGGTTATTACTAAAACCCAACAAAATTGTATAATTTGCTGTTTGCTCTAAAAACTACACGACCATAGTTCCATATTTGCCTTAGTCATGACTTCTCAGGAGCTTTTGCCAGTCACTAGTGAGAATCATTGTTTAAATATTTTTTTTCTCTTAAATTTCCACAGTTTTGGGCACTGCCCATGTGTTTGTTGCAACTGTTTAAGCTGATTTTGCATTTTAACGAGCATTTGTCGTAGTAAATTACAACTGCTTGTCTGTGGCATTAAAATAACTGAATATTGCCACCCACAGTTTTCTGTGATTTAAATCTTCATGATTCTTTATATGTATTCAAGGATGTAATTTGCTTGAGAAGAATCTGAGAATCGTTTCCTTGTCAACTTCTGCCTCTTGGCTGGCGAGAATTTCGGGAATTTCACAGACTTTGGTTAAAATAAAAATAGTGACTCTTTGTTAAATCTACAAATATACATCTGTTCCATTAATCTCATCTGATCAGGTTTAAAATTAGATTCAATAGGATTATTTTTAAATGACTGACCATTTGTACTCACCTTTCTGCTCGTGCCTGTACCTTGGCCAGAGGTTCAGAAATATTTTTCGTGGAGTAGGTACATTTGAACATTTTGAGAAACCATAATTTACGATGCTAGAGCTATTATGAGAATCTTGGAAGCTTTTCTTTGATTATTGATTAAATGTACCTCACCCTTTGAACCAAACCTGGCTGGGGGGAGGGGGGGGAGTCTATGAACCTGGAGTATAGAAACCTTGGCCCTATAGATCATGACTAACTACCATATGCCATTCAACACCGTGGCAAAGCTTGATGGGAATACCAGTTCAAAAACATCCAGAGAAGCAGAATCTTTTCCAGCTCTATAATAACAATACCTGAGTTATCACAATATCTCAGTGTAGTTAATGTGAGATTTTTTTCTTTCATTAGCTTTGCCTTAGTTGAGGTATTTGTATCTATTGTTTCATAATGGCAGTAATGTACTAGCTCTAGCTTTTCACTGAGCTTCATGAGAGAGACTGTCTCTTGCTGTGTTTATACTTCATGCCTTTGGCAGGGATATCTGATTTTTTGTCTTAGTCATGTGACACATAATGCACATTGGTGATGAGAATTGGTATACATAATGGGAAATAGGAAATGTTTGTGCACATGCAACTGACACCATATAGGGAGGGGAAGTGTATTAATTGTTTTTTCTTTGTCAGTATGCTTTTACATAATTAAGTATTACTTTGACCTATTTAACTTCTTTATAAGAACTGTATATGTGTCTTTTTATACATAACTCTATAAAACCAGGTGGGGCATTTTTCAGGAATGTACAAAAATTACCTATGAATTTGCAGAAGATACTAGGAAACTGTATCTGGGAGCCCTCACACCAGGCTTTGATCTCATGGGAAAACTTAGGTAAGTATATTCTCAAATTTGGCTTATGTAAGCACCCTTAACAAATGGTTCTGAGGATAGTCTTGTTTGGATGGCTTCTTGTAATGACTTACAAGGGAAACGGCATATTCTCTTCTACCTAAATTATTTAGATGGTCTTTAATTATTGAAGCTGACTAATGTTTATTATTCTATTTTTCTGTAGGGGCTGCATTGATTCGATTCTCCCTCCTAATGCTCATGAGATAGCAGAAAATCGCCTCTTTGTATCAGTCACTAGTGCTAAAAATGGAAAGAACCATTTGCTTTCAAATTTTGCCTCCAGGGAGGATCTTGTTAAGGTAGGAGAGCTGCATATCACTTCTATAAATGAAAATGCATGACTGTCTCCAGGGTTGGAGCATTTAGGGTTTTTTTTTTATTAAGTGTGGTCTGAGAACTCTTCGTTTTATTCACTTCAGTGCTTCAAGAAGGACTGCTGACTTGTTTGAAATAACAACTGCCTGACCTGATATTTTTGAAAACTTTTGCAACTGGGCCTTATTCATTCCTTTAAAAATAATAATTCCCTCTTGAGTGTGTACCTTTGTCTCTGTGAGTGTGTACCTTTGCATGCCATGCACAATGTAGCATTAACCTTGATATTGTAAGTAAAATATAGTGAAGCATTGCAAGAGATAATTATTCCAATCTAGCATGGCCCTTTTTCTGTGTGGAATAGACTTCCATAAAGCAAACCACTTTGACTGCTTACATCAGTGGTTCTCAACCTGTGGGTCCCTAGGTGTTTGGCCTACAACTCCCAGAAATCCCAGCCAGTTTACCAGCTTGTTAGGATTTCGGACAGTTGAAGGCCAAAACATCTGGGAACCCACAGCTTGAGAACCACTGGCTTACATGTTTTGACATAGATAGGATCCATTATTATGAGATATTGTGCATCAGAGCTTTCCAAATATTTCATGTTGGTGATCCGATTTTTAGACAAACATCATTTTGCGGCACAGTTATTCAGTTTTGCTAGCAAACTAAAGATTAAACCAACCCTTATAACCCTTATAAGAGATATGGATACATAAATAAATTATAATAATGAAATCTATGGAAACAGAACATATCTCATGAAAACCTTTCATTTATATTTTTTGAATTATATGATTTGTAAAATAAAAACATTAATTAATGTTAATTTCCAAGATTTTTCTCATTTTTCATTATGTCCATGTGACATATCTCCGCATCTCGGCTGACACAAAGTTGTATAGAGATGTAGTTAGACCAGATGTAAAGTAACAAGCAACTTGAAAGCCTTCCTCCTATTACCACCTTTTTGTTTTGTGTCTTTTAAATTGTAAACTTCTTAAGAGGGGGATTATCTTATTTGTTGACAGCCTGTATAAGTTGTTCTAGGATACATTCTGTCTGTAGAGTTGGGTAAAAATGCTTTTTTAAAACAGCCAAGATAAGTGGTCACTTATGAGAGCTTATTTCAGATGAAATGTCGTTTTCTCAATTTGGAAGCAATTGAAAAAGAAAAGTCTTACTACTCTAGAACCAGAAAAAAAATATTTGTTGGTGATATCACTGCTTGACTTACCTGAATGTCTGCTTTTTGTAGATGGCACCATGTGTAGCCAGAACATGGGGCATAATTTAGCACTGCAAAAATGAACATAGGTGAGCTCAATTGCTTCCCCATATTATCTGAATTCACCTAACCCGAGCCCTCGATGGCACAATGGGTTAAAACCTTGTGCTGGCAGGACTGAAGACCTACAGGTCAGAGATTCGAATCAGGGGAGAGCGTGGATGAGCTCTCTCTGTCAGCTCCAACTCCCCATGTGGAGACATGAGAGAAATCTCCCACAAGGATGATAAAACATCAAAAACTCAAGTCATCCCCTGGGCAATGTCTCACACCAGAAGCGACTTGCAGTTTCTCTAGTCACTCCTAACATGAAAAAAAACCCCAAAACCTAACTCTGGTTTAATGAAGCAATCCAAGGTCCCCAGTTGTACTATGGGAAGAAATTGTTAGGAAAAGTAGTTAAAATTAGCCACCTCTAAGATTTTTTCATGTAACTCTAGCCTGTGGCTGATCTGAAATATGAGCTGAAGCTTCAGTTTGCCATCCTTTGACTGTACCAGAAGAGGACAGGAAATGGCATGGTGTCTTTGTGAAGCCCAAACTTTGTTTTATATTCCTGTTGTGACATTAAAGCACAATTTTGCATTCTGTTCAGTAACTTATGATATTACGTCATTAGGCACAGTGAAGCAGCAGATCCTGAAATGAATTGACAGATAGTTATTATTGAATGGGAAAAAATAGTTATTACACAACAAGTATCTTTTAGTAAAAAGTAATGAAAGCCAGCAGAAATTATTAGCATATTAAAACATGTTTATTGTCCATCCTCTCTACCCTTTCCTACAGGTCCTCCTAGCCAGCAGTTTTATTCCTTTGTATGCAGGAATCAATGCGGTGGATTATAAAGGACAGGTCTGTGTGATTAAACGTCCTCTATATTTTGGATGCTACATTTATGTGGGTACTGTTAAAATCATTCTCGCCATTAAGAAGATCAGCACTAATAAAAGCTAGTGTTCTTTAATAACTCCATCTTACATTTAACTTCTGTAGCAAGGTGACCTTTAAAAACACTGCTTCCTGTTGTATTCCAGCTGGTTTTCCTGACATCATCTAAAGCAGGGGCAGACAAGTTGGCTTTTTTGAAGAATTTTGGCTAGATCCCAGAGGGCTATACTGCCATTTGAAATGACAAGAAGGAATATTTTGTAACTCCAGATTAATTAGTGGGAGGTGGTGCGGGGGTACTGCTTTTAGGCTGCCCACTAAATTTGCTTTAATGTTATGGAACATTTCAAAGTCCTCCTCCCCCCCCCCCCCCCAAAAAAAAAGAGAGCATTTTTGTGGGGCAAAATGAAGTGCTGGGTCTGCCCAACAGTGACACAGTATTCCCTCTCCCCGAAGGCATTTTGCTGTCTACATAATTCCCAGACATAATTCCTAAAGGCACCATTGATTTAGGTGGCATGGTAGAAAGGGTTAACTTATGGTCCTATCACATTACACTGTTTTAACTCTACATTTCACTTAAACTGCTATTCCACTTCATGTGGAATCCTGGGACTTGCAATTCACAGAGGGACATTTAAAATTTGCAGCCAGAGAGCTCTTGGTTCTCACTAAACTACAGACTCCGCAGTTTCTCAAAATGTCATCATTGCAGTTAAAGTGGAATACAGTACTACATTGTGGAATATAGCAATATCAACACAATAACCCACTGTGATAATCCTTCATTGCTTTTAGATCTCCATTGGTGTCTGATAGTAGAATTCATCATTATTATGTTAATGTCTTGTGGAATCTGTGTATTACTGATGTGGGAGTAGATGAAAGTTTTGGTTTCTTTGTTTTGTTTGCTGAATTTGTGTATGAGAATGGTTTGACTTGTTTACTACTAACAAACAACAAAACCTTTATTTATATTTATTATTTGTACCAAGCCACAGATGTAACATTGATAAAGCACAAAATTACAGTAAGAGCAACTTTTTACATTTTAGTACAGTGGAGGTGAAAGGTTATGTCTGCTAATTCCCTTTCTGCTATGCCAGCATTAAAAATGCAGGGGATTTTGAAGCATTGCTTGCATGGAAAGTATGATTCTTCTTCACCTCGTGTGCTCTTTTGTCTCGAAAAAGGAACTGGAGATCACCAACACTTTTCAGAAGGTTGTCTGGGTATCTTTTAGTTGCGGAGTTGTGTTGCTTTATGATTCCCATGGTTGAGATGCCTCAATAGCCTCAAGAAAACTGTGTCTTTCTGCCTTTCCTCTAACCTGGACTTCTATTGTAGCAGACATATGCAGTTCCAGGACTACTTCCTGAGCGATGGTTTAGAGGATGAGTAAGAGAGACTTAATCATTTACCCATCTGATTATACGTTTGTGTGGTTCATGAAGCAACACATAGCACTCTAAAACGAACGAGCCCAGTTACATAGATTTAGATACCTGAATTTGCTTGTAGATGTATATTCCATTAAGCTTAGTCTTCATGCTTCATGTGCTTCTTTTAAATGGATTTTAACTGCGCAGTATTTCACAGTATCTCTTTGGCCTGTAATATATGTGTGAATTACTAGAAATAATATGGATCTGAATTATGAAGAGGTACATTTGAATATGATGCCGTGGGATAACATAGGTTTCCGAAAAGGAGAGCATCCTCCCTAAGGACTGAACCATTTCCATTGCTGCTTCAGGAAGCATTAATAAGGAGTGTCAAGAGATTGCGTCTTCAAAGGCTTTGGCCTTTCCTTGTTTTTCTGACTGCTGATGTATCCCTGTTGTAGTATTTTCTGAGAGGTATGAGGGTTCAAGATTTCTTGGAGAAAGGGGCCATGCACATACTGGCTCTTCAGTCTACTGTTGGCACACAGTGTCTCAGTCCTCAACCTCCATATGCTGAGAAGATATGAAGCAGAGAACTATTTGTGTAACTTTGTGCTTGGGTTCAGGACTCTATTTGAACATGACTCTGATGACAGAGGGAAATAGCCAGGATTGCACAGTAGTGGATGTGCACTGGCATATTAAAGACAGGCCTAGCATATGTAGCTCTTTTCTTCTACCTCATTTGAATATTTGCACATTTAAGAGAATTTTGGGTAGAAATGTCCCTGACCTCAGAAGAGAAAGGCCACCCTGCTTTACTAGTGGCTTCTAAACAGCCTCAAGCCATGTCCTCATAGCTTGTGTTATAGAAACAGACTTTTGCTGTAAGTGGTAATTATGGCACCTACAGATGCCATCACCTGTTTTGGACCTGTTTTTAAATTGATTTGGACCTGTTTTAAAATTTTACCTCCAAGCAAGCACCAGAATGGTGAAAAGTGTTGGAAGTTACAATTCAGCAATATGGTGTGTGTGCAACATTTCCCAGCTGACACCTAAATGGAATTGCTAGTCTGTGCAAGAGTAAACCCATTGAATCAGCAATAGCAAGTTAATGCAAGGTCATTCTTTGCACATGAAAATGGCTCAAGCTGAAGCTTTGGAGGTTTATATCTATAAGACTGTCCCTTTTTGTTGTTGCTCCATTCTGAAAATGCCTGTGATAACATAGCTGTCGATAAGCCACAAATTTTTAGCAAAAAAGGGGACATTGGAGAGTTTTTATTCTGGCTTCATTTTACTTTGGAATAAATTCTGCTATCAGGAATGGTTAATTGAAAATTAAATGCCTGGCAGCTGGACATTTGCTTGTCTTGTTTACAAATTGCCCCAGTTCGCGATATTAATTGATCCTTAAATGTAAGATCAAGATAAACACAATATAGATGGGACTACTTCTGAACTTTAGCCCCTGATTTGGTCCTGTTTTTAAATTCTTGTTCACCCAGGAGGTTAGCTATCTCAACAAATCTTATGTTTTATTAGCCTCAGCATGCAATTTCTGCAAAATAACACATAATCCTCTGTGACCATCTTACAGACTCCCATAAATCATACACACATTTTGCACCATTCTGTGGGTAATGAATCCTGAGGGGCATAATTGAGAGAATTAAAAAAGGAAATCTGACCATCAGGAAATTCAGGAGGTTTTATGAGGCTTCTGAGAAGACTGTTAGACTGTAAAATATCATAAGCAGATAAGTAAATAAGTGGATTAAACTTGCAAGGTGTTATTTCCAAAAGAAGCATTTTGAAAAAGTACGAGAATATTGTATTTAATTAGCATCCCATTAAGATAAGGAAGTTTTGGAACAGAAAATTTTGGATAAATTGCTGACTATATGTAATACGAAAATAGATTTGGAAAAGATATTCAAATGTAGAATAATGGATCAGGTTAGATGGACAGGATGTAATTAACTCAAATTTCATTTTCTATTAGAAATGGATTGATGGTGGTTTAACCGATGGCCTCCCTATTCTGCCAATGGGCCGAACTGTGACTGTTTCTCCCTTTTCTGGACGACTAGATATCTGTCCACAAGACAAAGGGCGGATGGATGTCTATGCTAAAGTTGCAAAACAAGACTTAAAGGTCAGTTGTGCCATCAAAGTGATGTGTCTCATAGTTTTGGAATAATACTTACCTGTTTGGGGAAGTATTTGAGCTAAACCTGGTTCTGATAATATTACAATTCCTTATCTATATTTCTATGCATGTAGATTCACTTTATGCCCAGTTTGCTATCAGGTTACTGATGTGAAGCTTGTATAAATAAATTCATTCACCAAGATAAAGTCATAGCCTAAGGCTTAACAAACCTCTCTCAGTTTAAGATTTTTTTTAAAAAAAAACAAAACAAAAACATAATCCAGGGATTGAGCATGTTCAACATTTAAAACAATAGATAAAAAAGAAATCAAATTTGAGAGCATGTTGATGAGAACAAAGCAGTGTTGTCACAGAATTGTAGAGCTGGAAGAGACCGCAAGGTTCATTCAGTCCAATCTGCCATGCGGGAATACACAACTAAAGTATCCCTGGAAAGTCCTCTTCAGACATCCAAAGATGGAAAGCCCACCACATTGGAGGAAGCTTATTCCCCTGGTAGACAGCTTTTATAGTATAAAAAAGTTCTTCCTAATGTTTATATGGAATCTCTTTTCTTGTATTATGGACCCATTGGTTTTTCTTGAGTCTCTGGACCAGCATGAAACAAGCTTGCTTCACCATCTCCATGGCATCTGTTTGGCTATTTAAAGATCACTATCATGTTACATTTCAATCTTCTCTTCTCCAAGCAGAACATACCCGGCTCCTTAAGCTGTTCCTCATAAGACTAGGATTGCAAGGCCTTTGTTTGGCTTGGTCATCCTTATTTGAATATGTTTCAACTTGTTTTTAACTCTGATGCCCAGAACTGGACATAGTATTCCAGGTGATGTATGACCAAAGCAGAATAGAGTGTCCCTATTACTTTACTTTAATCCTCTTCTTGATACAGCCAGTTGATAATATCATATCAGTTCTCAGGCTCATTTATTTGACTCAACTGCCTCATATTTATAATATGTTTAAAATATTTTATATCATCCTTTATCTTATTACAAAATGTAATAAAACCCTGATGTAATGAATAATAAAAACTATAAAACAGCATCAACTGTAGCAATAAAGAGCAGAAAATATAGAAAATAGATAACTCATATCAACTAACTTAATCAAGCAGTTTGAAATGCCTGAGAAACAAATAGATTTTGACCTGGAAACGAAAATACTATTCTGTAATAGATAAGTTTTAAATGAGAATCACAGTAATAAGGATCTAGCTGAGCCTGGTACAGCCAGTAAGTTAACTGGGTGATCCTGCCCTAGTTTCTATCTCTTGGTATAACCATGCCTCATAGAACTGTTCTGAGGATAAATTACCAAAAGTGGTGATACGCCAGGAGAATTACCCTTAGCACCCGGAAGAAAGGGTGGGATGCAAATGAAATAAATGAAGTGGTTAAGTGTTGTCAATGTGGGAAAAAGCCATACTCTGTGAAAAATATCTATCCTTGAAGAGTTTATATAGCTGAGATGAGGAACCATTTATTTTGCAGTAATCTCAGACATAAAAAGACATAAAGGAACCCAGTGAGACAAATATTGATTCCATTAATCTCATGAGACTAGGCAGAAAATTGTGGGGTTCACAGCAGAAAAAATGTTGCCATAGGCTACTCCACCCCACAACAGAAGCTATAGTGACTGCTTTGTTTCTTGCTTTGTTTCTTACTTACAGTTGTCCACTGCAAATTTTGTAAGACTTCACCAGGCTCTGTTTCCTCCAGGCCAGGAGAAAATGGAATCACTCTACCAGGAAGGATATGATGATGCCATACATTTTTTACTGAAGGAAAACTGGTTTGAATAGATTATGTGAGTCGAAAATTAACAGTGTCTGATGGCTGTCAAAGCAAAGCTACAAACGCTCCACAGAGCCCACGGGATTGCTGTCACGATTTCTGTTTATCTAAAATGAATGCCATAGGACTTGCATCTGTCGCTGTCAAACAAGTGTTTATATTTAGGTGTGTTGGATGGAATTGGTAAACAGGTTCAAATGCAACGGAATTGGACTTAATGTAGTAAGCAATTCTGCTTTTTAAAAAGGATTGATTTTGGACTTTGTTTTGGAGGGGATTTTTTTTCCAATTGTTTTTGTTCCCATACAGCATGCAAGTATAATTCAACAAATTTTATTTGTTCATATTAGTACGATTTGAGATTTATGCTCAGATTACAGACAGAAAATATGAACTGTCAGCAGAGAGTTACTTGTGTTCTTTCACAATTAATCCTGTTGGCATGCCCATTAATTGACTTATTCATTTTCATTTTTAAATCCAGTTGTCGTCGTCCCCCTCCCCTGCTGGTGTACTCTCAAGCATGAACTCTAATTACAAAGAAGCTGTGGGAAACAAAACAGCTTAATTGCATATCTTTTAATTGCTATGCATGTGTGTTTTGCTATTAGTACATCTTGTTCTTTAAATAAATTCCATAACTTTTAAAATTTTCATTTGCATATGTACTGTCTTATTTTCTCACATGTAAAATACATTGCTGGTGGGGAGGGCAGTTAAAGGTGTGTGTGTTTTTTTTTTAAAAAAATAGACATCCCCACATACTATGAGCCTCTTCTTATGATATATCAGTGGACTAGTTTCTATCAAGAATACAATATAGTGGAAAGCCATGTAACAATGTTGGAAAAAATCAGATGCACATAGGATGAGAATGTGTAAACAAGGATCTATGGATTTTAATTCGTCACAAAGTAAACATCAGCAGACTACAGTTTCAAGCCTATGGGACAGTAACAGTGCCACTCTATTGGGTCTGGTCTCCCCTCTAGTGCACACCGAAGCATATGCAAAAGAGGGCAATCAAAATGATAAAGATATGGAAATGGCTGAAGGAGTTGGTTATGTTTAGTGTAGAGAAGACTGAATGCCACTTTTAATTATCTAATGGGAAGTTAGATAGACAATGCAACAATTTGTAATATAAAATATGTAATATAATGCAACAATTTGTAATATAAAATTTGTAATATAAAAATTTGTAATATAAAAAAGGAAAATCCAACAAAATATTAGAAAGATGTTTCTGACAGTAAGAACTGTTTGGCAGTGGATCAAGCTACCTCAGATGTTGTTGGCTTTACTAGGATTCTAAAATAGAGGTTGGATATTATCAATGACCACCGGTTGGATATAGATTGGGATTAGGGATTGGATTAGAACATGGCTTCTTACACTTTTCCCACTCACAACTCCTTTCTTCCTGATAAATGTTTACATGTCCCCAAATATATAGGTATATAAAATTACCGTAAAAACCGGAGTACTGGACGACTTTCTAAGCCAAGAAAGTCATCTCAAAAATGGGGGGGTCGTCTTAAACGCCGGGTATACCAGCATAACAGTGTGTTGGAACGCCATTTGCCACTCCATCAATTGAATCTGCCTTCCTTGCATCCCAGGCAGCACCTCGCCGCCGTTGTAACTCTTGTTGTTCCCTTGCCTGAGGAGAAGGGAGGGGGCAAGGAGGAGGAGTGCTGGGAATCGAAGCCGGAGGGGGGGGGGAGGCAATGTGGGGAGTCTTTCCTCCCCTCAAAAGGAACAGAGTTCAAAAAGGGACTCCCCAAACTGGGAAACTAACCTCATAGCGGATCTCCTTCAAGGAGACCGGCAAAACCGCCTGTGGAGCATTCCCCCAGAAGAGGCTCCTGGAGGGAGAGAACGAGGCTTGAACAGCCTCGCTAAGCCAATCGCCTTCATTTAAAAAAAAAGAAGCAGAACAGGGGGAATTATAAGAAACCACAGCAGAAGAAGGAGAAAGGAAACAGAGAAGAGAGCTTGCAGCAGAAAGGGACGAAAATTAAAGGAATTTAAAGGAACCGAGGAGGAGAGAACTAGAGAAAAAGCAATCCAAGAAGGTCTGTAAAGCACAGATAGTGCTTACTGGAAAGAGAGATGAAGAGAGACAGGAGAGAAAGAAGCAGTAAACCACGGAAGGAATACAAATGCAAAAAAGGAGTTGGGCTTACTGTGTGTACTGTGCTTATTGTGGCTCCTTTAAGAGAAAAGGGAAGCTCCGAACCAGGAAGGAGCTGAAGCAGGCAAACGCAGGCAAAAGGGGAGGAGTCGCGACTCCAGAGGAGGCAGGGAGGTGAAGAAATGAGGAAGAAGGGCAGTCCAAAGCCAAAAAGGATATGGAAGAAGGGAAGGAGACAGAATAGGGAGGCAGTAAAGGCAGAAGCACGGTCAGTAAGGGCAGAAGTAAGAGGTGGAGAGATAAGCTCTGGAGAGAACTGATGAATTGAAGAAAGGAGAAAAAAGGAAAGAAGGAAGGGAGAAGAGAAAGGGTCTAGAGCCTGAGAGGGATATTGAAGAATAAACATAATAAAAAGAACAATAAAATAATAAACAGCAAGAAATAAAGAAAAAATAACAAAATGAGTAAAAAGAATAGACAGATGCCCAAAAAAAGGAGAGAGGGAGTGAGGAGAAGAAAAGACAATAAAGGAAATCAGCTGGGGAATTTAATTAATGAGACTCCCCTGGTCCATCACATACAAAAAGAAAAATCCTCAGGGTTTTACATCCTAATCAAGAAAGAGCAATTACTAGGAGGATCCTTGGGACAATTACAGAAGAAAGAATTAAGGTTAAAAGCAAGCTAGTGGGCAGACACATTAATATGGACAAATTTACAACTCCTAAAATGAACAAAAACCTCACAACCATAGAATCATAGAATCATGGAGTTGGATGAGACCTCGTGGGCCATCCAGTCCAACCCCATTCTGCCAAGAAGCAGGAATATTGCATTCAAAGCACCCCTGACAGATGGCCATCCAGCCTCTGTTTAAAAACTTCCAAAGAAGGAGCCTCCACCACACTCCGGGGCAGAGAGTTCCACTGCTGAACAGCTCTCACAGTCAGGAAGTTCTTCTTCATGTTCAGATGGAATCTCCTCTCTTGTAGTTTGAAGCCATTGTTCCGCATCCTAGTCTCCAGGGAGGCAGAAAGGAAGCCTCCTCCCTCCTCCCTGTGACTTCCTCTCACATATTTATACATGGCTGTCATATCTCCTCTCAGCCATCTCTTCTTCAGGCTATACATGCCCAGCTCTTTAAGCCGCTCCTCATAGGGCTTGTTCTACAGACCGCTGATCATTTTAGTCGCCCTCCTCTGGACACATTCCAGCTTGTCAATATCTCTCTTCAATTGCGGTGCCCAAAATAGGACACAATAACCACACTAACAAGAAGACTCTCCATACAAGGGGAACCATCTTTATAAGACCTTACGTTACAATTACAGAAAATACAGGATAACCAAGAAAAAATGCAGGAAAGTCTGCAAAAAACATTCCAAGAGAAGACAGGGAAACTAATAAGCGAAATCAAAGAAGAAATCTCAACAATCAAAAAAGATGTCAGAGATATCCAACAAGAATTAAAGATAATTCAAAAAGAGAAAGCCAGCATTACAAAATCATGTGATAAGATTAACCAGAAAATTAGGGTTTCCACTATCAAGGAGAGTGAGTGGGGTTGGACTGGATGGCCATTGGGGTCCCTTCCAACTCATGGGTTCCATAATCATCATCATTATCAAGCAGAACTGGATAGCCATCTGTTGGCAGGGCTTGCATTGTGTCTTCCTGCTGACAGGAGTGAGTGGGGTTGGGCTGGATGGCCATTGGAGTTCCTTCCAACTCAAGGGTTTCATAATAATAATAATAATAATAATAATAACAACAACAACAACAATAACAAAGCAAAACTTGATGACCACCTGTTGCATTATGTCTTACTGCCTGACAGGAGTGAGTAGGGAATGTGTCCAGAGGAGGGCAACTAAAATGATCAGGGATCTGGAGAACAAGCCGTATGAGGAGCGGCTTAAAGAGCTGGGCATTTTTAGCCTGAAGAAGAGAAGACTGAGAGGAGACATGATAGCCATGTATAAATATGTGAGGAAGCCACAGGAACGAGGGAGCAAGCTTGTTTTCTGCTTCCCTGGAGACTAGGACACAATGGAACAATGGCTTCAAACTACAAGAGAGGAGATTCCATCTGAACATGAGGAAGAACCTCCTGACTGTGAGAGCCATTCAGCAGTGGAACTCTCTGCCCTGGAGGGAATGTGGTGGAGGCTCCTTCTTTGGAAGCTTTTAAACAGAGGCTGAATGGCCACCTGTTGGGGGTGCTTTGAATTCAGTTTTCCTGCTTCTTGGCAGAATGGGGTTGGACTGGATGGCCCATGAGGTCTCTTCCAACTCTAGGATTGTAGGGTTTGGCTGGATGGCCCACGAGGTCTCTTCCAACTCTATGATTTTATGACATTGGACCCGGCCCTGGGCTCACTCTGGGTAAGGTAAAATCTTGGACACAGGGAGGGCTGGGCAGGCAAGAAGAACTGACCAATCTAAGCAGGCATTGTATAAAACAATCAGGCAATTGCTGGTAAGATACATGGTTGACAGCTTAGAAAACACACAGCATGGCAGCTCCCATGGGTTTATTGTCTCCTTCCTTTCGGTTTTAGAGGGAGTTAGGAAAAGTTTAATCGACCTTAACTGTTTTATGTTTACATGTTTGATGACAAGCAGCCTTAAGTTTATAAGTGACAGCTTTCCTGCTAAGACCCTACACGTCATAAGCATTTGCATTAAAATTACCATATTGAAATCTAATCTGATTTATTTTTATTTTTATTGGGTGTGTATTCGAAGAGGGGTGGTCTTATACGGCGAGTATATCTCAAACTCCATATTTTAACTGGAAAATTTGGGGGGTCGTCTTATACACCCAGTCGTCTTATATGCTGGAATATACGGTAGTATAAAATCAAAATTTTACTGTTAATAAATCAGCATTTATAAGGATTGCTGAACAGGTTGGTTTTGCCTTTTGATGAAGTACAGCTGAAACATTTTCCTCAGAGTCCATCATAAGCACTGCATGCTGTAGCTAGCTGATTTGTGTAATGTCTTAAACAACTACTAAAGTGGTCTTCAAAAACATTTTATTGTCGCCAAATTTTAGCAACCTTAACATTGACCCCAATTTGGGGCCATGACCCACATTTTAAGAAGCATGGATGAGAAGACCTGGTGGATATTATTGAGATTCTTCTAAGTATTTGCTGCCACCAATCTGGAAACTCTGTTTCCCTAATTTGATAAGAACACTTCTTTATATAGAGGCACACTGAGGCAATTGTTTGTGAACGAAGAACAAAGATGTTTATTTGTGTAGTTTTCAAAAACATAAGCACTTAAGAGTAAGGGATGCAAGAATGAGATGAAGCTTATTTGGTTACTTTAAAACAGTTCGGTACTTGGTTTCCAAAAACAACTCTTAACTCCCTCAGGAAAACTAGCAGACTTCCTCCTGACTAGATTCCTTTTACTTCAAACAGTCCTTTTCCTGGGATCTGTTTATAATCACTATTCCCAGCTATTCTTCCCTAATAGCTCTCTGAACTCCCTAACTAACTCTTCGGCTTCACTAAACTCCACTCTCCTTCTCCTCACTCTCTCTTAACTGTCTTCTTCAAAACCCAGAACCTATCTAACTGTCAGATTTCAAAAAGCATACTTCAAAGCTTCCTTTTTTATCCTGCACTTCACCCAAGCTCCGCCCACTTTCTCCCAGCCAATCACAAGGGTACTCCACATTTCCCTCCAGGCTGCTTCTAAGCTCTGCCTCCATTAGGAAATGACTAACCTAAGATGGCTGCTGCCTCCAGGCACCATACAAAATGGCTGCCAAAAAAACTGGGCCTAATTCCTATTATTCTGGTATAAAAGGTAGGCAATTCATCATACAAATAATCAAGTCCCTCATTTCTGAGAAGCATTTAAGCATTTTGTAAGTTCGGTGTTACATGAAAGAGTAAATAACAGATTTCCCTGCATTTCTTTTTCTTTCATATATGATTTATGCATCTGATGTAATACTTGCTTAGAATGCTAATTCCTGTATCACTTCTTTTCTAGATTGTTTTAGCTCCTACTTTGATAGAGACCTGTATTTGATTTAGTGAGACTGAAATTATACATCCATTTTGTACATAAGAAGAATCCAAAAGGATCAGCCCAAGGGTCCGTCTCATTCAATGTCCTGTTATTCTCTTAATCAGAAGCCTGTTTGGAAAAACCATGTGTAGTGTGCCACTTAAGGCTTCAGTTTTACATACAATTACCTGGAAGTAAGGCCCCTTAAAATAATGATCTGGTTTCTGCAGTGACATTTTGGGACAATCCTAAGATTATTAGTAAATCCATCCCTTTGCGGTAAAAAAACTGTAAATATAAAATGAGTTAAATATATCATACTAATGTGTCTTGCTAGCTATGCAAAAAGTTCAGGGCTAAGTAACACCTGCTTTCAAGGAATTTCCCTGGCTGTTAATAAGCTTTTGATCTGAATTCAACGTACTGGTGATAACATTTAAAGCTGTACTGATTTAAACCTCAACACTTGAAGGAGGGACTCTCTCTATAAGACTACCAAAAGTTGAGGTCCTCTTTGTTCTGGAGGAAGAAATGCACTGGTAGAAGCCATGGGCCTTCTGTGACATTCCACCCCAGTTATGTAAGACCCAAATCATGCCAAAGCTGATGTCATTGAGGTGCCAAGTCAAAACATGATTTTCTATTGAAGCAATAGTTCTCAACCTGTGGATCCCCAGATGTTTTGGCCTTCAACTCCCAGAAATCCTAACAGCTGGTAAACTGGCTGGAATTTCTGGGAGTTATAGGTCAAAATACCTGGGGACCCACAAGTTGAGAACCACTGTATTAAAGGCTTCAGAACCTAATTATTTGATTTGTACATTTGCTATGTTTTGCAGTGTATTAAATTGTTTTAACTGGCTTTGATTTATTTTAAATAATAGATGATAAAATATTTTTTCAGTCTTTAAATTGTTGCTATTGTTTTGTATTATTCATAACTGATTTCATTGTATGCCACCCTGAGATCCTTGCTATAAAATATAAATGTCTTAAGAAAAAAATATTTTCTGGAAAAATCTGGAATTCATTATTACAGTTCATAATTCTCTGGGAATAACATGCCAAAACCCACAAGCCATATTTTTATGCATCTTGAATTGTAGAGTGTGTAGGCTCACAAATTATTGCTTAATTACTCACAAAAGCCAAATGCCTATCATACAGCTTTGGCAGACTTTGGCAGCCCAACTGTGATTGGCTAAGGAAGACTTCAAAACCGGCTTTCATGTTTCAAAACATTCTAGTATGAAATGTAATTATTAATGGAATTT
Source organism: Anolis sagrei (assembly GCF_037176765.1). Taxonomy (NCBI): domain Eukaryota; kingdom Metazoa; phylum Chordata; class Lepidosauria; order Squamata; family Anolidae; genus Anolis; species Anolis sagrei. The sequence goes on from NC_090023.1 coordinate 94,631,771, forward strand.
GTTTAATGGAAATATAAGTCTTGCTTGTTTATTAAAAATGAAACTATGCAGTGACTTAGGTATATATGTGAATGTACCTTCAAATGCAGAATGAAAAATAGGAAAGAGTACATGCATAAACACACCAAAAAGCAGTGATGAAAACAGCCTTCTTACCTTATTGAAGGAACAAGATGATATGTTTTAGGTGTTGCACTATTAAGTATGTTTAGCTGATCTTTTTATTACGTACAGGGGGAACAATACAGCGCGGGCCATATATCAGCATGAGCTTCTTTAATTAAAAGAAAAGATATTCCCATTTTTTTTCTGTTTTGGAGCTGGTCTTGTAAATAGACTGTTCTTCAGACCTGTAACTGGCTCTGTAACCCTTTGATTTACTCTTATATAACTTAATCCTTTCCATTTCATGAAAGCCAATTTGCCTCTGAATGTAAAAGGAGTGTTAAGAATATGATAGGGGTTTATATGGTCACACATGCCTTTGGGGTTAATTTTTCCTGTCCTGTACAAAACAAAGAAAATCTTGAAAAGTTATTTTATATAACACATAGGAGAAAATAAGACTAGGCAGCTAATTGTATCTTTGGCTTCTTGACCAACAAATATTGCTCCCTATTTGTCCGAAGGATGCAGTCGATGTGTTATGGCAGAATATCCTTGGAGGGCAAAGCCATTGCAAGGAGAACTAAGCAATATCTTTTGCCCTCCATTTTCTTTTGTTGAGTTTGGATTTCTTCTCTCATAGAATAGGAAAACGTTGGGGTCAGAATTAGTCCACCTTCTTTTTATAATGTCTTTGCTTCTCCCTTCTTACCTTTTAAAAGTGGCCAAAGTTATGTACAGATGTACACTGATGATGCAACAAGAAGAACTAAAGAGAAGGGGAAGGGGAAGGGGGAAGAACTGTCGCACAAATTGGTTGCAATGTGATTGTAATTTTGAATCATCCTGCACTTGTTCAATAATTGAAATGGCTTACGAAGATATGTTCAGAATTACCTTTCAGTGCTTCACATATGCACGCCAACAGTGGTATTGTGGTTCAGTCGTTCCTTTACATGGCATTCATGAAATCAGCCATAGACTATTTGACAGGTTAAAATTCACAGAGATATTAACAAGCCTAGTGACAGCTAAGATAACATGTTTTTGAAACCACACAAAGATGGGCAGATAATTGGAGCATCAAATTTTTTTTTGAATAATTTTTATTGATTTTCACCAAAGTTTACGATAAAACATTCATTCATAAAAGAAGAAAAAGAAGAAAAGAAAGAAAGTGTATATATATATATATATAGTTCCACCATCACCACAAAAAACCCCTCAACAGCAAAGTACAACAAAACAAAATCAAACCCCAACCAACACCCTAGTGTGACTTCCCTTCTTCTTACTTTCCTCAATTCATCTTTTATCTTCCCCTTTCCTCTTTCTCATTTCTTCCAACAGTGTTTACTTATATATTAGGAAGGGGACTATATATATTACTTCACACTCTCTTATTTAGTTTAGTTTATCCAATCTTTCCTTTCAATATATTCTTGCAAAAGTTTCCAATCTGTTGATTTCATACCTCATCCATTGTTTTGCCATAACCAATATGTTAATTCATCCATATCTTTAATATCAATAATTTTTTTAATCCAATCCATTTTTTGAGGAATTTTGTCCTGTTTCCACAATTTTGCTAGAACCATTCTTGCAGCTGTGGCAAAAAAAAGTGAACAATTTCTCCTTATTTTTATCCTTAAATATATCCGAGTCAAACATGCCCAGCAGGTACATTTCTGGCATTAGTGGAACTCCATTTTTAATATTTTTTTGCATTCTATATGTATCATTCTCCAGTACTTATTTACCACCTATGTAGCATTTTTAACCAATTTTCTTGCATGTCCGATGCGTAAGTGTATTTCAGTCTCTTTGTCCATATTTCTTCCCATTCTTTAAGTTGAATTGTTCTCCCAATGTTTCTGGCCCATCGAATCATTGAGTCTTTTATGACTTCCCTTTCTGTCGCCCACTCTAATAATTTGCTATAAATTTTTGTAATTATCTTTTTTTCCCCACTTTGTATTTTGTCCCAAAAGTCTTCTTTATCTCCAAATCCTTTTTTATTATCCCGATTGTATGCATCCTTCACTTGCCTATACTGAAACCATGATACATTTTTAAATTGGCCAATAATTTCTTCCTGTGATTTCAATTCGTAAGTATTCCCTTTTTTATATAACAGATCCTTGTATGTCGGCCAGTGTGTCCAACCCAAAAGTCTTCTTTGGTTTGCCTCTAAGGGCGAAACCCATTGAGGGGTTTTTTCAAATAGATAGTTTTTATATTGTTCCCAAACTTTTATCAACGATGATAAAAGGAGCATCAAATTTTGTGTGTGTGCAGATGCATGATGCTGTCTGTTTTTATCATGGCAGTGATTCCGGTTTTAGGGTCTACTGTGGCAAGTAATATGTTGCCATTGAGTTACATGGTCCCTTAGTTCCATAAATTAATAAACTGTGGTTTCCTGTCGTAGTCACAGTGAATCGTACACTTGGTATTCCTGCACATGCGCAGACAGCTTTCGGAACCTTCTAGAAATAAAAAGAAACACTTCAAACCCGGCTAAGCCCGCCCACCCCCCTTGAGTATAAGTACCCCGTGGGCGGGGTTAGCCAGCAGTTCTCTCTTCCGCGCTTCTTTTGCAGCAGCTTGAGAACCTCTCTCCTTCATTGCGAGCTTCCCTTTAGATTTTTTACTTTGAACAGACTGTTATTGGACTACGATATTTCTCTAACGATTTGGACTTGACTTACTGCATTGGTACTTCAACTCGGACTGCCCGACTATTCTTCGTCACTCTCCTACCCCGATCCGGCCTGCTGACCACGTTATCTCTGCTGCCGCCATGTCCACTTCCTCCTTTAAGAGGTGTGCCAAGGCCAACTGCCCTAACACCTTCCCTGACACGGATGGCCATTCCCTGTGTCTGACTTGCTTGGGAGAGGGCCACCTCACTCAATCTTGCCCCGTTTGCTTGGCCTTTACAGCCCAGACGCGGAAGAACAGGGAATCGCGTCTTAAAGCGGCTCTTTACGAAAGGGCCCTCTTGCCGCCTCCCCCCCAGGGGCAGGCCGCTTCTCCGGAGCCAACTTTACTTACCTTAAGCCACGCTGAATCTTTGCCCAAGAGAAAGACCACAAAGCCTAAAGACAAGGGCTCCCAAGATGGCCACTGGGCTGCTCCGATGAAAAAGACCGCTCCAAAAAGAGCGGGAAACCCTGGGCCTATCTCCTCGGCTCCCTTTCGTAGAGAAGCCTCACTGGGAGGTCCTGCGCTGCCCTTAGCGGCAGCTGAGGGCATTGCACAAGCTACCACCAATGCCGACATTGCTCTGTGCCAGCTGGGCGCTGAGAAACAGGGAGATAGGGCCCCGCCGCTTCCCACAACACCAACCCCTTCAGCCCCAGCCCAGGAGAACCAGGGCGACAGGGAAAGGAGCCCGTTAATATCCAATGGCTCCCCACCGACGCTCGCTTCGGCAGCAATCCCGTCAGGAAGTCAGGCGTTTGGGGGCATCTTCAACGCCCCCCCAACTCTACAAGAGACTGGAAGCATTCCATCCAGCATTGTTGTTTTCTGGACTACTTGTGAGTAGACTGCAGCCCAGTCCACCCCAGCTGGGTGTGAATCCAAGGAGGGAGCAGTGTAAACTCTGCTTTTGCTTCCTCCTTGGAAGTTGCTAAATCACACCCTGCTGGACTGTTACGGTGATCTTAATGGATGATCTCTGTTTCAACGTCAACAGGGGAAACGCATCCCAGTTCGTGCTTCTAGACCTTTTAGCAGCTTTCGATACCAGCAACCATGGTATCCTTATGGACTTTCTGGAGGGATTGGGAATTGGAGGCATTGTACTGCAGTGGCTCCGGTTGTATCTTTCAGGTAGGTTCCAGATGGTAGCTCTTGGGGATAGCTGCTCTTCAGAAAAGAAGCTGTTATGTGGTATCCCACAAGGTGCCATTCTATCGCCAATGCTCTTTAATATTTACATGAAACTGCTGGGAGAGATCATCCCTAGCCATGGGGTGGGGTATTATCAGTATGCTGATAACACCCAAATATATTTCTCCATGCCTTCAAAAACAGCTCTGAATGAATGCCTGGAGGAGGCAATGGGTTGGATGAGGGGGAAAAATGAAATGGAATCCAGACAAAACAGAGGTGCTTGCCATCAAGGGTCCTAATCCGGGGATGGAGGTGTGTCAACCAGTTCTGGATGGGGTTAAACTCCTCCTGAAATACTGTGTTTGTAGCTTCAGAGTACTCCTAGATCTGTCTCTCCAAACGTCAGCCCAGGTAGATGTGACAGTCAGGAGTGCTTACTATCAGCTATGACTGATATGCCAGCTGCGCCCTTCCTAGATTTAGAGGACCTTAAGATGGTACTCCATTCTGGTTGCAATATACTTTCTCCTGATAGCTCCCATTTTATTTTCCAGAAAATCTTGGACTTTGACTCGCAGTTAGCATAGATCCACTGAAATCAATGGGACAGGTTAGTCATTATTCAGTGTAAGAAAATCTGAGCATCCAAAATGGCACAGGATATTGCCGAGACACTTAAAGTGGGATTACGTATATGGCTATAATTGTGCAGTGTGAAAGCTCCAGTATGAGTAACATTTCCCTTTTTCTTTTCCTTTCAAAATATTGAGCCAACATTCAGCTTTGGAAAAGGTTCGATTTATTCCAAAACCCTCATAACGGCATGGTTTTAATCCTGCGTTACATTGTGCACATAGTTGGTAAACGATATTAACACCTAGAGCTGAAATTTACAGTTGGTGACAAATTACCTCTCCTCTGCCTTCTTGCAGCTCTCTTGGGAAGATGGGGACGTTTTATGTTGTTGTCTTTTGCAGACATTTGTTTTTCTCCTGTCTCACTTTCAAATCACTCGGAATTTTGTGGGGACCCAAGTTTGTTCTGGAGCAGTTCAGAAGATCTTGTATTACCTTGGACATATGCCAAATGACCTACATCTGTTAATACAGCTATATTATCTCATGCTACTGTACAGTTATAAAATATTTGTTACATGGGACTTTGTTTTTAGCACTTTTTTTAGCTCATTTCCCCTTCCATTAGTTCTTGCCCTGACATGTGAACAAAGGAACAATAAGACTGTGCTAACACTATTGCTTGTGAATTGGTTTAAAACTTTCTAGTACCATAAGTACTTGTCTTGAGTCACAGATTTTTATAAAACACATTCTGTGTCTTACTATAATTAAGCAGAATATTTGATTTTCCATCTCATGCAGGCCAGCTTTGATAATTATTTAAAATTCTGTGTGTTTCCTGTGGTAGGAAATTACAGTAATTAATCACAATAGCACAGAGTGTTCACCCTTTGTGTGGTGTGATGTACACCTGCCAGCATGATTTCATTTCCCAGAGGCAGCTTTGTGCTAACACTCTGCAAAGACATTTGAATTGTGATCAGCTAAACATTGGCCTCAAATAAAAACAGACACAGTTAAACACACACCAGCCAAAGCAAGTAGGAATCTAATTCTACTCCCTGAAACCAGGTTTAGAGAATTCAGCCTAGCTTTAGGCACAGCTACTATGTTAGGTGACCAGTCCCATTTGTCTTGTCAGATCTTTGGATGGTGCACTTGTAATATTAATGAGTACTTTGGGGGGATCTCCCCCCCCCCCCAAGGTAGACAGATTGAGACTCTCTCTATCTGAAAATCGGATATATTCCAAAATCTGAAATAACCCACATGGTGACTGAGATAGTGACATCTTTTCTTTCTAATGGTTGGGTGTACACAAGCTTTGTTTCATGCACAAATTATTAAATATATTGTATAACATTACTTTTTGACTGTACATATAAGGTGCACATGAAATATAAACAAATGCTGTCTTTAGAATTGGATCCTATCTCCAAGCTCTCTCATTATGTGCATATATGCAAATATAGGTATTCCAAAATCTGAAGAAATCTGAATTCCGAAACACTTCTGGTCCCAATTTGTTTGGTTTGGTTTGGTTTTGTTTTTGGATAAGGGACAACCAGTATAACTATGAAATAAAACTGGCAAATTATTTTCCTCCATGCCATATGTATTTAAGCTTTTGTCAGTCAACCAAAGTGAGGCATAAAAGGCCCACAGCTTAGCAACTGTCTAGATAGTCAAGGTCTACTGAGAATTTAGGAATCTGTCTGAAATACCACTGAAATTTATCCTGGCTCAGCCTCTATATTTCTGTGCTTTTGACAAGCCTGTGGAGACCACTTATGGATGAAGAACTGCTGCATTATTCCAGTGCTAAATGATCAAAAATCGTATTATCTTAACTGTCTAAATATATGTCAGCGAACATATATAAGACAGAGCTTGGCAATCTTGTGATCCTTCAGATGTTTTTCAACTTGAGTTTCATTTCCTTGGCAAGGAAGGGTTGATAAGAAAAGGTTGATAAGAGTATGTGCCCACCACCACTGCTTTAAGATAAAAAATGAACATACAGCAGAAAAATATGTTGTGGCTTTCCAATGTCTGTATTATTTATATTGCAATCAGGTGGTGGTGCAGTGATGTGTCTGAATATGTCTCTACTAATATTTCCTGTACATACAGAACTAGTATAACAGGGAGCTGGGTAGTTTCAAATTCTTGTCTCTATGACCAGTTCTACACCGCCACAAAATACGGGGTGGTACAGGGTGCAAAATTATGTGTATAGGGTGTATATGTGTTTAGACTTAGATTCCATCTCCAAGAAATGTTTGAGTTGAAATGTTTGAATTGTCATGACTGCAGATATGATTTGGCACAGAGAGTTCTGAAATTTGAAAAAAAATGAATAAAGAACTATTTCTCCTAGCCTCTTATAACTGCCCATTGTGATTTTTAGAAACCACATATTTTCAAAAAGATGCACAAAGTATGCCTCTGCCTTTGAAGTAAAGCATAGCTTAGGCATCATATATTATCCAATCCATTACCTAAAACATTTCAGCATTAAGCATATGCCAGACAAAAATCAACAAAATGGCTTTATTCAAAAAAGCTTTACACATCAAAATGCTAATGATATCAGGGTTTTTAATTATCCACAGTGTTTTACTACAGTTAAACAAAGAACGGGCACCTTAGGATCCTTGTATGTTTAAAGGAATGGAAAAGACAAATTAGAGTTCTCAAAACTGTGTAGGCAGTGTTTTATTTTCACATTTTTTTAAATCTAGAAAACTATAATGTTATATATCAAAAAGATCACTATTTTGCTTTTGTCATGCAGAGGAAAAGAACCAAATCATTTAATTCAAGTGACAATGTTACCCCATCATCTTTTGACAGCACTAAATCCAGTTTAACATGAATTAAGTCTCACAAACCTGGTAGACACTTTTCTGCATTCACCTCCATAAATATGTCTTCTGTTGGCAAAGTCACAGATGTTTGGGAGTACCAAATGAATATCTCGTTGCTCTGTGTGTAAGAAAGTCAAGGAGAAATATAAGAAACAGATGGGCCAGCAGGGAATGTAATTCAGATTCTTTAACATGTGTCAGACTTCGTGTCAGAAAGGAAATCAGTGATATATAGCCTTTCTTTTTCTTCTCTTTTTTGTGGCTGAGCCAGTCTAAATATAAAGCTTATCACAGTTCCTTAGTCATCACATTTTGTTCACTTCAGGTAAACTACTTTTGTTTCAAGACATATGAAGACAAATTATTTGTTGCCCTCTATCTCAGTTTATTTGGGGCTAGCTAAAGGGGTAGAATTACAATTCTTCATTTCTGGAATGGAGGCATAAAAACTGACTTTATTTTGGGACACTGAAAACACAGACTGATTGTCCCTTATCCACAATGTTTGGGACCAGATGTATTTGAGATCTGGTATTTTTTAAAACTTTTATTTTTTCTTTATTTTGAAAACCTATACTGGATATAAATACATAATGAAATATTTTTAAGATTGGACCTATGTCTAAACATAACATTTAATTATGTTTCGTATATGTATTGGTAGCTGCAGTGGCGCAATGAGTTAAACCCTTGTGCCGGCTGAACTGCTGACCTGAAGGTCGGCGTTTTGAATCCATGAGATGGGGTGAGCTCCCATCTGTTAGTCCCAGCTTCCCATGCAGAGACATGAGAGAAGCTGCACACAGGATGGTAACACAGCCGGGCGTCCCCTGGGCAACGTCTTGGTAGACGGCCAATTCTCTCATACCAGAAGTGACTTGCAGTATGTTCTCAAGTCACTTCTGACACGATTTACTACAAATAGCTTTTAGATAATTTTATACAATGTTTTAAATAATTTTGTGCATGAAGCAATTCAATTGTGTGGGCAATTTTGGATTTTGGAATATTTCAGATTTCTGGAAAAGGGATGCTCAACATTTATTTCAAAATCCATAGAATCACAAAATACACTGATATGTTGGTGATGCAATACACACACCTACATTTCACACCAACATTCTCCCTTCTTCCCAAAATAATCAGTGCTAAGTAGTAGGCAGTACATGTAAAGAAGCCTCACATTCACATGAACCATTTTCTTTCCTAATGCTCGTGAAGGTCATCTCTGGACCACTACCAAAAAGGGCCATGTAAGTGCAAAGTCACTATTTATGACTTTGTTTCACTCTAAGGATACACTGCTTTTGTAGACATACTCATACTCCATTGACATTTCTGCATTTTCTTGTATTACAACCTGGAGTTTAAATACATTTTGCTGGTAGTGTTGTGAGTAGATATACACAAAATTCTCAATACAGTGAAGGTGCCAAATGTTTTTATTATGCTATAAAATATAAGAATCACAAATCCAACTGGTGCTTTTGGTTTTGCTGTTTTTCTTCATTATGCCTATAAGTATATGTGATGGAGAAGACGGGTGAAATATAAATGAATTATTTACATGAATATAGTTATGAAAACTCCTAAAATTATTACTTTTCAGAGATAAGAACACTGGTAACTCGCATGAAACAATGAAAGTTGGGGGGAGATATTCTCTGGTTTTGCTTTTAATAAGTCTTCACAGGTCACAACTCCTGGAGTTGAACAGATGACTGGAATATTTAAGAGATTTATCTTTTCTTTGCTTTCCACCCCTATTGTTTCAAATGAAAAGACTTCAGGTTCTTTACTTAATGAGGTGTGGCAGGGTTAAAAGCAAGGTTTCATGCAATAGTGAATGAAAAAGAGATTTCCATTCATTGCACTCAAAATGATGCATTTGATCAACTATGACACCTGGCATAATGATGCATCCGCAGTTTAATACTCCCCAATGAGTGTCCCAAATAGGTGGCAGATGGTGCCTAAACTAGCTGTCAGGTTCCAGTAAATAGAGGTCATAATAACATCTGTCCTGGACTACTGTGCTCTTGCTGACACACAGTGAAGGCCACTGAAATTTTCTTTTAAATCTTTGAAATGCTATTTTGTGAAGCAATTGAGATATGAGAGCTTCCAAAATTATTCACTGCATCTGGTATGAATCAAATTGTGCAGTGAATGTATTTGAAAAGATAGTGAACTAGATCCAATGGGTCGAAACCAATGCAACAAGTTGGTCTTGACCAGGGGTATAAAATATGTGTTATTATTAGTCAGCAGGTGACTTGAAGTCACCTACACACAGACATTGTATGTTTCTTGATCATAAAATCACTTTCCCATCCATCACTTTGGGAAGGCCCATTGCAATGTATAATAGAGCACCAAGACATTTGCAGTTTTCTTCCAGTATTCAAATGCCACAAAGAGTTTGTAGGGACTTTTCTGAGCAGGTTACAAATTTGTAATTGTGATCATGAATTCCAGCCAGTATAAAAACAGAAGGTTACTTTAAGTTAAGGCCTCAGCTACACTGCTATATAATGCAGTTTAACTGCATTGAACTGAATTATATGGCAGGATACTCTCATATAATTCAGTTCAATGCAGTTAAACTGCATTCTGAAACTGCATTATATGCAGTGTAGATGGGATCTCAATTGAATTAGTCTATTGACCCATCTTGAGCAGTATAGTCTATACCAGGGTTTCTTTTTTATTTTATTTTTTATTAATTATTTGACACAATCTCATATATAATCAGAAAATATACATTCAGAAATAATGAAATATGTCTACATCTGTATGCAGATGGCAACTTGTACAAAGTAAGTAGAACATATTTTACCATTCACTTGAGTTTAAGACACTTTCAAAGGAAAATCCATGCAAACTATTCCTAACTAGAACTGTTTCCATCTAGATAACAGCAATAGTGCCATCAGCTACTTCTCTCTCCCCCCCCCAATATCATATGCAAAAAATTAAAAAATCCCAATGTATCTTTTTTTTAAAAAAAATCCTTACAAGGCAAGAAATATATCTTCATGATCAAGAGAGTTTCAGAGTATGTCCAAATACATCTTGATATCACATCAATTAAAAAACACACACATAAGAATGGGAGCAGGCAACAACATACTCTCTTATGACTAGAGCTTTCTGACTAATTTACATATACAGGCATGGACAACTGCAAAAACCCAATTTGCATAAATTGAAAGGTGTCCAAAATCATAATCAAATGTTTCATTAACATTATGCCAACATATTTAACTTTTCCAGGAATCACTTTTTTCTATTTTATAGCATTCCAGCTTGTCCATATAGTATTACATATTTCTTTTTTTAAATCCTTTCCCTCTTCTCCCCCCCCCCTTTTTCTCTCTTCCCTTTCTTTTCTTGACAACCGTACATAATCCCTTTTCTAAACATCAACATAGTGTTCACATCTCAAGATTTCCACCATAACACATATACCATGGAAAAGAAAGTCACACCAAAAGTGCAACAAAAGATTCTTCATCCTTTCTTTTTTCAGAAGGAAGTCAAACTATTTGATGAAAATCAGGATTTTGTATTAGGCAGACTTGGAATCCCCATGTTGAAATCGCCTTTCCTTCTAAAAACCTTTTGAGGGGTTCCCAGTCTTTCCTAAATTCTGATGGGTCTTTTGACTGGAGATATCCCATCAGAATGTCCATGTCTGCCACTTCCACCACTTTCACGATCCATTCCTTCAGTTAGGGCTTCTTAAACTGTGAAGCCCAACCCCAAATTGGGTCCCCTTAGTTCAATGTGGGGTCCCAAAAAAGTCTTCTAGACATCATCAAATGGCTGTTTTAGACATTTACGTGAATCCGTTATGCAGTATTTTCAGTGGACTCTTCAGGAGATGCTTCAGGTATACTTCATAAAAAGGAAAATCAACCTGTTTAGCAAGCCTTGCAAATTTGATTTGTCATCAGTAATGTTTGATTTCTATACCTATTTTATATAATATATACTTGTAGTGACAAACATTTCTCAGGTGGAAAGGGATCCCAAGTGAAAAGTTTAAGGAGCCCTGGTCTATACCATTTGGCAGTATTTCTCCAGGGTTTCAGGCAGGAGTTTTCTTAGTCATACCTAGAGAAAGCCAAGAAATGTGATATTTTTGGCAGGCATTTTGTTATGGTCTCATCACAAAGCTGCCATAATTGCCAAGTGATGTTAACCTGGCAACCATCATTGAGGGGCATGAGGTAACTGTCACCCCACCCCTCATTGCCCAGTTCCTGAGGAAGCTGATCCTATGGGGGGAATCATTGACCATGCGGCTTTCCCCCATTGCTTCCTATGGAAACATGGGTAGTTTGTGTGTTACCACAGTGTCAGCGTGTTCTGTTATGCCCTAGATCATCCATGGAACCCCACTGGAAGTTCCTCTGCATCGTTTGATGGGTGCTGGTGGGCTCCGTGGATGACCTAGGGCTTAACTGGCATATACTGCCAATTTAAGCCCTTTATGATGAGGTGGTGTGTGGCACATGCAGGTATATGTTAAACTCATGCCCATGTATGTTCTTTTTTAATCACGGCAGAAGTCGGTTTTCCCATTTTCCTTCCAAAATAATCTGTGTTTATTACCCATAATCCTTTCCTTCTCCCCCCCCCCCCCCCCACTGTACAGCCTACTGTACAGCCAGTTGTTCCAGAAGCATCTGCCTAAGTCCCTATACCCAGAGGCCAAATATGACATTGATTACAGAAACCTCCAGAGGCAGTGGATGATGTAATTGCTTTATATCTATGGGAACATAACCCATAACTACCTTTCTCTGCTTCACAGGATCTACCAAAGGAAAAAAAAACCAACTTTCAAACTAACAAACAGGAAGTTGCAATAAACATGTTATGCCTAATCTTCTAGCATGTAACACACAATATAACTACTAGTTAGTATAGACATGCACAAGTTGCTAATACTAGGAAATGTACTACAGTAGTATGGGACACTGGCTTTTGCAAAATTGCTGATGATTTGAAAGTTGTGTGCAACAATGAGGTAAACCATTTTCTAAATTAATAATCAATATCTTTGTAGTGATATGGTGCAATATAAGTATAATTGAAAAGATTACCAAAAGCAAGTGGCCTATCACAGTTCTCTGATAGCTAATGCAGTGTAATGTTCATATAGGTTTTTTTACCTGGCATTTACCAAACCAAGTTATCTACTGGACCTTAAAATACTGGGTAAAATACTGAATTGTCTTTGTTGGCTGCTACCTCAGTATAATTTCTGGTAGATTGGCATTGATTTTATGTGAACACATGGCTACTGGTGTTTTTCCTCTATAGCAACAATTAATCAACCCCCAAAGTATTAAATGAGCAGCCATTTTATTCACTAATTGAATGTTTTGAACGATTTCCCCTGCCCAAAGTTACACAATAACGTTATTTTTTCTTCATTGTAAAATGCTTTTCAGCCGCAGAATGCACTGAGCATCTGTTTCTATGGGAAAGTTCCACACTAATCTCTAGTTAATTGCACATCAAATATTTATTTCTCATCCAATAAATTAATGAAGCAGGCTTGCAGTGAGGAGGGAGAGTCATTGGCAAACATCTATAAATATATATTGGCGTGCTATAGCATTTTGGGCAGGAATCCTTTGAGACAGACTGGCAAAGTTTCACTGAGAATAGGTAATTATTTAATTGCAACATTTTGCTTTTTTAATTGTAAGAAAGAAAATAATCACATTGTCTATTATTGTCATGACTTATAATGAATGAGAGATAATATATAAAAATTAAAAAGACTTTGGCATGCAGTCAGTTCACTACTGAGGTTCTGGAATGATGTTAAATTCAGATAATACATCAAATAGATTTGGCTTCATCTTGGATAGGTTTAAGATTGAATTTTTCTGTTCATAACGAACTATCTAACTGCTTTGGGTGGCTTTTAGTTTTGTTTTATAGCACATCATCCAGTCCACTCCATAATTACAGAATGTTCATTTTAGGAGAACATTTTACGGCCAAATTAGATGCTAACTTCTCAATTCCTATGTTAAATGGGAAGTAGTCAGACACATGAATAAGCATTTATGGTTGCCTCCATCATATTTAGTGCATTATGGTACAACTAACACAACTGGTCTGTTCAATATTCATGATTGTGTCCCAGGTTTCCAGATAAAGAATTCCTAGCCAGGCCTAATGTCATAGAAATTCTTCTCCTTTGCCTGAAACAATGAAAGTTTCTAAGAATCTAGAATTCTAGATGGTTCTTCAATATTCAAATGCAGGTTTTTGAAGTGGTTGGGATGGAGAAATGCAGCAGGGAAAATTTTCAGGGTTCAATTTAGCAATAGATAACAACACTTAAACTACTTATGGTGAGATCTAATTTATATTGCTCTTGGAGTAAGACCTACTGAATACATGGAGCTTCCATCTGTGTCAGGGGTCCCCTGAAGGTCACAGTCCTTCAAACTGTTGGAGGGCTGGATTATAATTTGAAAAAAAAAAAACATGAATGAATTCCTATGCACACTACACATATCTTATTTGTAGTGCAAAAAATACTTAAAAACAATACAATAATTAAAATGAAGAGCAACTTTAACAAATATTTTAACAAATATAAACTTATTAGTATTTCAATGGGAAGTATAGGGTGGTTATTGTTGTTGTTGTTGTTGTTGTTGTTGTTGTTGTTGTGTGCTTTCAAGTTATTTCAGACTTAGGTTGACCCTGAGCGAGGACTGGGTAAATGACCTTGGAGGGCCATATCTGCCCCCCCCCCAGGCCTTAGTTTGAGGACCCCTGGTGTATGTAGACATGTAGACATGTATAAGATTACATTGCTAATGTTTATTGTTGTATATGCACTAAAGAAATTGATCCCAGAATATTTCACTTTCTTGTGAAAGGGTGAACAATCACTTTGGTTTGCTTTTCCTTGCTGCAGGGGAATGCAAATATTTCTGTTCAGTTTCTTCCACATATTTAAATGCCCTTAATGTTTTTCTATGCAGAAAAATATTGATCTGTGAAAAAACTGAACTTTCTGTGCAAAAAAAAAAATGTATCTCATATGCAGGAAACACTGTTTCCTGTGCAGAAAAATGTGGGTTTTTTTCTTTGTGCACCAAAAAAAATATCTTGGTATGCATAGAAAAGTGTACAAAGGTCTAACTCCTTTATTGTTCATCCCGGTTGGATTCCCAACTGATAGGAAACCCTTTCTTAAATCAGGAAATAATTAACAGAGAATGACTGGAATCTGTTTGGGGAATTGTGGATCTTTAAGTAACATTGATCCCAATCCCTACAATCTCCACTTCCTGAGTAGCAATTATAATCATAGAATCATAGAATCAAAGAGTTGGAAGAGACCTCATGGGCCATCCAGTCCAACCCCCTGCCAAGAAGCAGGAATATTGCATTCAAATCACCCCTGACAAATGGCCATCCAGCCTCTGCTTAAAAGCTTCCAAAGAAGGAGCCTCCACCACACTCCGGGGCAGCGAGTTCCACTGCTGAACGGCTCTCACAGTCAGGAAGTTCTTCCTAATGTTCAGATGGAATCTCCTCTCTTGTAGTTTGAAGCCATTGTTCCGCATCCTAGTCTCCAAGGAAGCAGAAAACAAGCTTGCTCCCTCCTCCCTGTGGCTTCCTTTCACATATTTATACATGGCTATCATATCTCCTCTCAGCCTTCTCTTCTTCAGGCTAAACATGCCCAGTTCCCTAAGCCGCTCCTCATAGGGCTTGTTCTCCAGACCCTTGATCATTTTAGTCGCCCTCCTCTGGACACATTCCAGCTTGTCAATATCTCTCTTGAATTGTGGTGCCCAGAATTGGACACAATATTCCAGATGTGGTCTAACCAAAGCAGAATAGAGGGGTAGCATTACTTCCTTAGATCTAGACACTATGCTCCTATTGATGCAGGCCAAAATCCCATTGGCTTTTTTTGCCGCCACATCACATTGTTGGCTCATGTTTAACTTGTTGTCCATGAGGACTCCAAGATCTTTTTCACACGTACTGCTCTCGAGCCAGGCATCCCCCATTCTGTATCTTTGCATTTCATTTTTTCTGCCAAAGTGGAGTATCTTGCATTTTTCACTGTTGAACTTCATTTTGTTAGTTTTGGCCCATCTCTCTAATCTGTCAAGATCGTTTTGAATTCTGCTCCTGTCCTCTGGACTATTGGCTATCCCTCCCAATTTGGTGTCATCTGCAAACTTGATGATCATGCCTTCTAGCCCTTCATCTAAGTCGTTAATAAAGATGTTGAACAGGACCGGGCCCAGGACGGAACCCTGCGGCACTCCGCTCGTCACTTCTTTCCAAGTGATTGATGGGAATCTGTTCCCATGTCAATTGGGAAACTACTAACTGACCCTCTCACCTCATCCCATGAGCAATTTCCTGTAGAAGAGAAAAAAGCAGAGGTCTTGCTACAATTTTTGCTTGAACCAAAGATCACTTGTGTGGGGAGTGGGAGATAGGACTGTTGGCCAACTTCTTTTCAATCAATATGGGAATGTGCCTCCATCAAATGTATCTCCAAAACACATCATTGGACACCCCCTCCCCATCCAGTGCCAGGATATCATCCCTGTATACTTGCTAAACTAGGTATGATGTAGATATCGTGACTAACAGTTTCAAATGTAAACCCTAAGTTATGTGCTTTTCAGTGTCCAATATGATTTTGGACAGTATTCTTTTCTTACCTAATGTACACGTTTATTGTAGCATTACATGCTTCTAAGAAGCCTTACATTCTATCTAATCAAACATATTGTCATGCTGATGGCCATCCAAATCTGTTTCAAACTTTCTAATGAAGAAGAATCCACTACATTCGGAGGTACTCTTTCCCAGTGTTGACCTACCATCAATAAGTATATCCTAATATATAGGTGGAATCTCTTCCCTTGTCTATAAACATTTGGAACATTCAATACCTTTCTAAATGCTCAAAGAGCTTCATGTATAACATGTTAGCAGCATAATATAACAGTTCTTTAAAGATAACAGTATTAACTCTGTATTGTAGATGAGAGTTTCAGCCAGCAAATTTATAGCAGTGTTGAGATTTGTGGAGGTTTCCCAGTCTCTAAGAATATGTGCAAGAAATGGCTTAACTGTACACATTAATTTTAGAACATTTAACACCATGCATGTCTGGAACAAGTGCATCTCAAGGCGAAGAGAGAATATTTTAGTTTTGACCCCATTATGATCTCAGTACCTCCTGCCCTAGCTGCTGTAATTAGTATAAGGAAATGAACTCCTAGAAATCTCCCCATAATGCAAACTGTCATGTGGTGTGGGTTTCAGTAGGCAATTTACCAAGAGTGTGGCAGAAGAGTAAGGATTTCCCACACACATGTTGTGTCATCATTCACAACCCCCTCTATATTTTTTTTAATGCATTTAAGAATGGAATATGATCACTACTACCCACTGACAGTAACCATTTGTTTACATGAGTCACCTCCCTTATCACAAGATTGATAGATTGGATAATTTAAGGGGGATTTTGAACTATATGGACCTTCCCAAAATCTATAGACATTCCACCCAATATTCTCTTTCTCTATCTCAATATCTCTCTCACATACACTCACACTTCCATTCTCCCCTCTCTCCCTCCTTCCTTCTTAGAAATAAATGTTGGATTCAAAGATCATGGAAAGAAACATTATGAGGACATCTTACAAACCTGTTCCTTTAACCAAGCCATCTTAAGGTGACACTAAGATGAAAGTATCATGGGATTTTCTGAGGCTAAGAGTGTGTGAATTATCCAAGAATTATTGGTCAAGCAGGTATTCTAACACTGTTCACCAGAGTTGTAGTCCCACATTGAAACCACTTTGCAATGTTGGCTCCTACTACATGGCTTCTGATTTTAAACACCCTAAATATTTAACTCAGGAGTGAGAAATAGAGCTATCAGGTTATAAGATAAAATCTGAGGTCAGAAAGTGATTCTTAGTGATCCTGTTAATTAAGAGGAAGCATAATACATACTTGTCAGCCACAATTGTTCAGCATTTATCTTTCGTTTTAAAAAAAAATCCTAAGGACTTTATACACAGCACTCATTCAGACACTATTTTGAAAGCAAGTTTTTGCCCTGAGGACCGGAGAAGAGGTTCCAGGTCCTGAAATGTGGAAATTGAGGCAGAGAAGTTGTGGAGCACCCAGGATCCTTAGCTAGAATAGCAAATAGTGAAAGATCACAGCAGTTGCACTATGGCATTTAGAGGAACATAATTTTACTATCCCTCTCTTAAAAAGGGAGGTTTTCTTGAATTTAAATATTGTTTATTTAATACCTACCTTTCTTCCAAAATAGCTCACAACATGCAATCAAACAAAATACAGCTACAAAGTCTGTTCATTTCTTTTTATGTAATGCTTCAAAATATCAGTTTCTAATATCACATAAAGTTCATCCATCTATCATACATAGAAACAAAAAGAAATACAGGTTGAGTATCCCTTATTCCAAATGCTTGGGATCAGATGTATTTCTGATTTCAGATTTTTTCCAGATTTTGGAATACCTGTATTTGCATATATGTATACAAAGAAGTATTTTGGAGAGGGCGCACAAGTCTAAATACAAGTTCATTCATTTTTCCTATATACCTTATACACAGTTAAGGTAAGTTAATTTTAAAATAATGTGCATGAAGCACGTTCTCTAGCAAAAGTATCACTATCTTACCCACTCATGTGGGTCATTTTGGATTCTGGAGTATTTTAGAATCCTGGAGAAAAAAGGAGCTTAACCTGCATTATTTGTTTAGGAATCGCTTGGTTCCTTCTCACCCACTGCAGCACGTTTTTCAGCTGAGAGTATTATAGCATACCTCTTACTCATGTTGGTGTCTTCCTTTCAACTCCAAATAATTTTCAGGAAGCAATATATTTTCTTCCTCACATTAAACCTCCACCAATGCTATACAAGGATGTGGATATTAGGTTTAAAAATGAGAGTTGTACTATTACAAAAGGATATGTGATTTCCAGCTTTCTTTTGCAATGTATGAGATAGGCTATCGCAATGTAGAGGTTTGAAACCTTTATGTTTCAAGGCTACCATTGGGTCATTGTTTGCAGTCTATAAGTTTTCATTTTTCTTTTCCTATACAGGAGAGATAATGGTAAGTAAAGCATTCAGTATTACTTTCCAAAGTAGGCCTAACGTAATAGTCTCACTAAAACCCGAGGCATGTAGCTATGGCTTCCCTAACTGAATATTATGACTGTCCTAAAGCTGCTGGGGTAAGTCTAAAGAATACTAAAAAGCCTACCAGGAAAATGGTCACAGAGGATAAAATGGAGAGTAAAGGCATATTATACTCCATTAATATCTGTATATGGAACGCACAGGATAAAGTTTCTTCTTAGCAGAAGAGAGGTTAATATGTGAATCCCTTTCAGAGATGCTTTTTCTGAACCTTGCTTCCTTTATAGTCTGTTGTCATGGTGATGCACTTACAAGATCTGTGGCCGCAATCTTATTCAGATCCAAAAAAAAAAAAAAAAACTCTCCTAAGCAGACATTCAAGGAGGTATAAAAGGTATAGACTAGCAAATGATTATATCACAACTGCCAGAAACAAAACAAAAAAATCTACCCCAAGAAACAGAACTATATTTTCATTTTAAAAAGTGATTCAGTATCTGATCCATACCTGTTAGAGGAATTTACTTTTATCTAGGTTCTTAGTTTGAATAGTAGCTCTAGTACTATTACAATGTATAGCAGAAACATCCATATTTAGTACTTCATGAAATGTTTCTAGATTTATTCTTTATACGAATGATCTCATCTACAGAAAGTACTTAACAAAAGTGGGACAGAAGTCCTTTTTTCTGTTTATGTCTTGTTGACATAAATCTTAAACACTCATTTATTAAAATATTTATGTCCTGTCTTGTGTCTGAAGACTTCAAAGTATAGTATAATCAATAAGACCTTGTGAGTCTATTCTAAACTATTTTAAGGCCATTTGAAACAAGTCAGCTAAGTTAAAACAGAAGTTATGATCCATTGGACCAAGAACAAAGCTGTAATCAAAATGTCTTTGGCAGAAATATGATTCTTCCAAAATAAAGGAGTTTGAGAAATTGTCTCTTCTGAATTATTCAACCCTGAGCCACTTTTGCTTGGTTGCTTCCAAGGGCCCAGATAGGACATACATGCAAAGTCTGGTTGCATTTCATTCCAGTGGTTCCTTTTTCAATAAAAACTTCCCTTCCCATACACATTCAGCAACAACTGTCAGAACTGGAACTGATGAGCCAAACAGGAAGTTAACTTTCCTCCCCATATACATATATGCAATTTGTTGTTGTCGTCATTGTTTATTTGTTCAGTCACTTCCGGCTCCCTGTGACCTCATGGACCAGCCCACGCCAGAGCTCCCTGTCAGTCATCACCACACCCAGCTCCTTCAAGGTCAAGTCAGTCACTTCAAGGATGCCATTCATTCATCTTGTTTAATGTTTAAGATTTATGTCAACAAGACATAAACAGAAAAAAGGACTTCTGTCCCACTTTTGTTAAGTACTTTCTGTAGATGAGATCATTCGTATAAAAAAAAATCTAGAAACATTTCATGAAGTACTAAATATGGGCATTTCTGCTATACATTGTAATAGTACTAGAACTACTATTCAAATTAAGAACCTCTTGCCCTTGGTCGGCCCCTCTTCCTTTTTCTTTCAATTTTCCCCAGCATCATTATCTTCTCCAAGCTTTCCTGTCTTTCTATTATGTGGCCAAAGTACTTCATCTTTGCCTCAAAAATCCTTCCATCCAGTGAGCAGTCGGGCGTTAATGCCTGGAGAATGGACTGGTTTGATCTTCTCATCATCCAAGGCACTCTCCGAATTTTGCTCCAACACCACAGTTCAAAAGGATCTATCTTCCTTCACTCAGCCTTCCTTATGGACCAGCTCTCATATTCATGGGTTACTACCAGGAATACCATTGCTTTAACTATGTGGACCTTCATTGTCAGTGTGATGTCTCTACTCTTCACTATTTTATAGAGATGGGTCATTGCTCTCCTCCCAAAAGTCAATGTCTTTCGATTTCCTGGCTACAGACTGCATCTGCAGTCATCTTCACACCTAGAAATACAAAGTCTGCCACTGTCTCCATGTTTTCTCCCTCTAGTTGATATATGCAATTGTTCCACTGAAAATATGCTGTCCCCAACCTGCAATTTTCCCAGAAAGGAAGTTGCCATTGGAATCAGATTCTTTATTCAAGATTAACTTTTTACTAGATGGAAGAATCACAGATGGCTTGCACTGGGCTTTTTCCATGCAAAGCCAATCACTTTGAACTCCCATTGATTTTAATTGGCGAGCTTTAAGCACATGCTTAACTCCCTCTACTAAAACCAATGGGACTTGAAATTGCTTAACTTTGCTACTGATCGTACACATTCAAGATTTCCTCCATAGCTGAACAAGAATCTAATTCTAGCCACATTTACTCTGAAGAAAGTTCCATTAAATGAAATGGAACTCACATCTGGGCAAACATGAAATCAGTCAATCTGAAATGGGGAGATGATGTGTTAGAAGTACAAACATTTGTGAATGGAAATGGTATTGTGCTGCTAGTAGTTCAGGATCAGTATAGCAAAGCAGAGCAGAGCAGCTATCAAAGAACCCTTGTTATCCTTAAATGTTATCCTCCCAACTCAAAGTATTACATGAAACATGGTGGGTAACTGGGAAAAGGTGTCTAATATGTGTCTGCTCATGTGTGCAGATCCACTTGAAATCAACTGCAAAAATGTAATGTTTGTAGTCACCAGAGGGAGGGAATCACAGTAAAGGAACTATGGGATGGAATATTATCTCATTCTTTACTATAAACAGGCAATGGCATGTAGTTTCATTGTAGGTCACGTTTCATCTCACCTTTTGCTGTCAAAGTGAGTATAGCTCTTCACAAGAGTTACCTTGGCAGAGGAAAATAGCACTGACAGCACAAGTTACTAATACTCATATGAATTACCACACAGGGACCTGAATAGGTCAAGTATTTCACACATGTGGAAAGAAGAAAAGGGGCAACTGGAGATAATGCTCATTCAAATACTATTGTATGAGAATTCAAATACTAAATGATATCCAAATATTTTATTCAAGTCTCACTGATATAAATTATTAATTTATTTTGAATTTATATATTCCACCTTTCTCCCAATGTGGGTGCCAAGGTGGCATACTAAAATTTCAAAACACAGTACAATTTTTAAAAATTCAGTACGAAAGTTAAAAGACCAACTAAACTTCTACTTCTTTTTTAAAAAACACACATAATAAAATAGAACACCATCACCACCCATTAAAACTCTTGTCAGCTGCAACATAATAAAATCTAAAAGCTCTTTAAATAAATAGTTCTTTACTTGCCTACAGTCAGCAGGGAAGGGTCCAACCAGACATCATAAGAATGAGCGTTTCACAGCCTGAAAGCAGCCATGACAGTATTTTGTATCTTCACAGGTCTGCTTGTGATGGATTGAGTTTTGTCCAGTGAACTCAAGATGAACACAAGGCTCTTTGGTCCCCAATCACATAAGGTTGTGGGATTGGTTAGACTGTAACTGGAGGAACAGGATCAAGGACACCTAGAAAGCTTTGCTACTCAGTGGAACTCAAACCACTGGGCCTTTGGTATCAACTGGAATTTGGGTCCAGGGCCATCATAGATAACAAAATCAGTGGATGCTCAGGTCCCATTAAAATGGCATAGTAAAATGGACCCCTTTACATAAATTGATGAAGTTTTGGGAAAGGGAAGGAGGATATTCTCAAGTTGTGAATAGTAAAGTCCATGGATGCAAAATATGAAGAGCCGACTGCATCAGCCTAGTGTTCTAACCATAATACGACACTAGCTTCCAATAAAGTATCAGTTAAACTTAAAATTGTTATAATTTATTAGTCATGCTTTAAGTAAAAAAAAGTCATTTGGAGTTCAAACAAGAATAACAGGGCAGAGGAAATTGTGTATGATCATGAAAGGCCCTGGCTTTGAAATTTTCAATTAAAAATGTATTGCTACATGCATTGGTTTTTGGACTCATCTACCAGAGAAGCACCTTTCACGTTTTGGGGTGGAAGGTAGGTTAAAATGGAATTAATAAAATGCTCTCTTCAAATGATATTTTTATCATTTATCATAGCTTTATTATCTCTCTTCATTGTAAATTCAGTGAGTCAAATCTTACTTTTATAATTATCTGACACCAGATTGAAATGGACCTAAATAATCCATTTCATTCAGAAACCCCTTGAACTTGGAGGTCATCACACACTCCAGAACTGTGACCGACACTGAAATGTTAGAGACTGGCTGATACTTATTCCATAATAATTTCATAAAGATGACATTTGTAGTTAAATGGGAAGAAACATTCATAGGGTGAAATGACTATCCAATATGCCAAAGAGGAATCTTCTTTATAAAAACAAATAACTCTCCATTCATGTTTAAGTATATGTCCTTGTATAGAAAACCAACCAACCAATGAACCAACCAACCCCCCTCCTCCCAAAAAAGAAAGAAAGAAAAAAGAACCCACTTGGATACCTGAATCCTATAAATTCCTCTTTCTTTTGCTTCAAGAGCTTAGAAACTAAAGGGGGAGGCAAGGAAACACTCTTCAGACTCTGCTCACAGGAAACTGATGCTATGCATGCTATTTCCAATAGAGATTTAAAAACGATCTGAGGATTGGAGGAGGATTTTCCCTGGCAGAAATTATACATAGTGACAGTTTTCTGCCATGGATACCAGAACAATTAATTTGATTCTCAGTTGTTGTTGTTGTTAATTGCCATCAAGTCAACTTTGATTTATGGTAACTTTATGAATGAGAGACCTCTAATGACCTCATCACATGGGCAAAAAGCCCCATCCTAGGATGCTGACACGATGCAGCCAGGATGGAGCCTGTTGGAGCCTACTACATGACACAGGGCTACTTTTGATGGGGCTTTGTCCTGGCTATGTCTCAGCAATGTGTTGAGAGGCAATCACTCATGTTCTCATTGACTAAGCCAGGGACTATGCAGAATGAAGCCAGGGACAGACAGGAAACTGCAAGCGATGGTCAGGGAGCGATGCAGAGCACTGCCCCATGGATCCACCTCACTGCCCAATGGATTCTCCTGTTGTTCCACATCTCCATGTGATGAGGTCCTAAGTCACCTTGTTGTCAGTATTCCTGCTCAGGTTTTCCACATGAAAATTAGTAGCTCCATTGATAGAGACAGTATGCAAAGGAAGCTTATAGTATCTTCAAGGCTAACTCTTTAAGAGTCCCATTGTGGGAGACAAGTGGGATAGAAATAAATAAATAAACAAATAAATCAACTGACTGATAACGTGGGTTGATCCAACATCCTGGCTGTGTCACTAAGAAAACTGGGAGAGGGGAAAAACCCTTTTCCCCCATCCCATCCCACTCAGTGAGTGGATGCTCTGACTAATGTCAGCCAGATCATCTGCAAGAAGATAGATGTAGTTAATGGCAACAAGGAGGGATGGAATGATAGGGGACTTCTATCACATGACCCTGGGTCACCTGCTGCCATTGGTTCCAGTTAGGAACTGGTCCATCTATCTTGACTGCCCATAATTCAGGGGGCAACCTGAATCCTAGTGCAGGATTTGGTTTTTCCTTGGTCTAAGCTGCATCAGCCTTATGTGGTATTTAGCTGTTGCAGGGCTGATCCACACACACACCATTATAGATGTGCCTTGGGAAACTTTTGTAGACTACACGAGCCAAATCAATCAAACTAAGCCAGGGACAGTGCAATCACTGTAATCAATCCACATGATGTACAACCACTTTTGCAGTAGAAGCACTGCTTCCAACCATTAATCTGTAAGTAAGAACAATATCACATTAGCATTTCAAAGCAGAAGCACCCATTCTTCTATCATATTGTTGTCTCTTGCAGAATTCTGGGAAATGTAGTTTAGGGTGGAGCCTTTGGAATTCTCAACCAGAGAGGTCCTTGGCTTACCTAAACATCATTTCCCAGAATTCTGCAAGAGACAACAATATGATAGGTAAGTGGGTGCCTCGGCTTAGAAATGCTAAGGTGATATCATTGTAGGAGAACTGCATGTTACCCCTAGAGGTATGGATAGCTGGGCTGATTTGAATCTGTGGTGATCAAGTGTTCACATGTCAAAAAGACTTACTGTTGTGTCATTGGCTAAGAAGCATGTCTCCAGCAGACCCTTTTCGCGATTTTGCTTCTGGCCATCATGTGGCTGAGTGTCCTGTTATGAACACACCAGAAGTGATGTAATCAGAAAGGGTCTAATAGAGAACTGCTTTTGGTCAATGAAAGAAAAGCAGTGGTAATGGCCTCTTGCTATTAACTCAGGTGGCCTTCTGGACTTCAAAAGAGGTTTGGAGCACTCTCGTACTGTATCAGGTGAAGTCCTGGAGCAGTTCACTATGGAATCAATGGATGTAGGACATGTGGATATGGAAGACTGACTGTAACTAATGGATGTAATTCCCTCCCACACTGCCATCCCCCTTTCCTTTTATGTCATGTCTTATTGATATTGTAAGCCTGAGGGCATGGAACTGTTTTGTTGTTCTTTTACTTGTAAAGCATCATGTACTGTGATGGTGCTATATAAATAAATGATGGTACTGATGATTGACCGATATATTACCGTACAACCTTTTTTTCCTGAGTTTAGTACTCTGTAACATTTCAGGAAAGCCCATTTGGCATCCTGAAATACTGTTGGATCCTTTGTCTTAGAAGGAATCTTTGAATTAACAGAGCTTTCCTCTCACCCTCAGATACTGGGTAGAAGTGTGATGAAAACAAATAATGAAGACTTGGAAAGAAAGCCTCTGGCATGAATTTTTACAGTGTACCTTGGGCAGAGCTGTAGCCCACCTGTTTTCTCCCTCCCTCTAAATGCACAAATAAGGAAGAAAAGAATGTCTGGCATGCTTGAGCCTTTTGGTGAGCCACTATCAGTACAAGTATGACATGCTGTTCTCTATCTTTTCACCCTCAGCGAAGTAGTCTTTGGAGAACAAGATTATAGATTTTGGGAGAAAGAGACTAGGAAAGTTGATATAGCTGGTGAAAACAGGATATTTTATGGCTTGCCTTGTTTTTAAACCCCAACAGAAGAGGAGAAGAAAGTTGGGAAGTATTATTTTACTTTGTAAATAAGAGATGTATGAGTTGAGGTGTTGTTGTTATTACTATCATCATTATCATCAATAAAAATTATCAGTCTTGTTGTAGACTCATTATTGGCCGGAGATCACAAATATTGCAGTTTATTTTCCTGCACTGGATTATGATGCACCACCAATTCCCATCCTCCTGCTGACATTTGCTGGTTGAAATACTTGTTGTCATGTATTCCATCAGCTGGTTTGTTGAATGGGAGAGCATCTGAAAAGACTAAAGGTCTTTAGACAAGACTACATCTACACAGTATGATGAAAGCATCTTGACAGCACTTTCTTTACTATGGCTCAGTGCTGTGGAATCCTTGGATTTGTAGTTTTGGTGGGGCACCAGCATATTTGGCAGAGAAGGCTAAATATTTGGTAAGACAAAACTTTTGTTGGTTTGATTTGTCTTGAAAAAAGCTAATGCGCAAATGTGTGGAGACTAGTGCACAGCAACCAACACACAGTCTTCACAGAGAGAGCTTTTGACCTAATAGTATGTTTAACACAGTGACCGGTGGCTTCTCATCCTTTGCAGCCTTCAACCACCTTCACAGCAATTGTAACATGTACCATGTTATCATCTGTCTGCTCTGACATTGTGGTCTTCCAATTATTCATCTAGTCCTTCTCCTATGACCCCACCACCATGGGAGGCCCTGCTGGGAGTTCATGACTGACAGCTTCACTAATAGGTTCATTGGAACACAGAAGCCCCTTATCACAACAAGGTGACAATCCAGTGATATTATAATGCTATTTCATTGATGCACTAATACATTATACCTCTGAAGTTGAGAGAGGGGGGGGGGGAGAGGGAGAGATGGAGCAAATGAGATATTTTATTTCTTCTGAGATGGCTTGAAATGAAACAGAAAACCACAATAGAGTGGGAATAAATTTTTGCAGATGGTGCTGGGAATTCCTACAACATAATACTGAACAAAAATTGTGTGTGTGTGTTTGAACTGTAGCAACAAGTAAGGAAACATTGTTTTGTTGAAGGCTTCCATGACTGGAATCACTAGGATGTTGTAGGATTTTCGGGCTTCTAGAATATGACCATACAGTCCAAAAAACCTACAACATCCAAGTAAGGAAACCTCATTTTAGTCCAGAGGAACCCCAAACAGTTCAAAATATATATGGGGAAATGTGAGGAAGATGTACTACCTCTGAGTTCCATGAAAAATAAAATCATTGGGAAAACTGTGGTCTGCTTCGTTTGTCTTCCATAACATGTTTTTTTTTAAAAAAAAAAGTTTGTATATTCAGCAACTTTTTAAAATTTATAATACGGAAGTCTCTCAAAATCAGTGCTTTTATTAAGTTACCTCTTATTTCCTCTAGGCTCCCAACTGTGCTCCCAGGTAAAAATGATTGAATCATCACAGAGATGATAATGCTCTTTAAAAATCTACTGAGAGCAGGACAAAAAATCATGTATGGGTAAAGCTGGGTAGGTCAAGTATTTTGAGTCTGGAGGACTTCCATTTGGAAAGACCATGTGCATTAGCTGCCACTCATGAATTTAACAAGCCATTTTTCCTGTTCTGAAAACAAGCTCTCAGCCATTTCTTGGGAGCTGCTATGTGATAAATTTAAGAGCATCATTTGCTAAAAACTGCATGGGCTGTGTAAGCTTCAAATATATAATGTGGGGGGGGATACATATTTGCCACATCCTGGTTATTGGTCTGATATAAAAGAGACAAGAGAGAACATTGCCTCGCATAAAAACTGTTCCTTCAATTGGAACTCAGACAATCCAGGCAGTCTCTTTTTTCTGTGTTACAGTTATTAAGATTTTCAGTCTCTTTGTGCTTTTGTGCAGGGATTATTTGTGGAATAAAGGATAATAGAAAATATATCCACTTCCTTGAGGAATCAAGACTACGTGCACATTTTTAGCTTGAAAAAGATGAAAGAGATAATTCATTGTTAGAAGCAGCAAAGCGGAATATTAATGGCTTTAATAATCCTGTCAAGTGGAGAATGTGATGCTATATCTAAAAACTACAGAGCAGATTCAAAGTTCTTTTTTTAAAAAAAGAAGAGAAGGGTTAAGAACTATATGAGCAGAAAACAAGCATTTCTGGATACCCAGATATAAACATGGGTCAGCTCACTGTAGCCGCTCCCAAATGAAGACACAGTACACGCTCTGATATCACTGGAAACCTTTACTGCAGGATGCATTGACATATGAGAAGCCGAGAAGAGAAGAAGAGAAGGGTTAAGAACTATATGAGCAGAAAACAAGCATTTCTGGATACCCAGATATAAACATGGGTCAGCTCACTGTAGCCGCTCCCAAATGAAGACACAGTACACGCTCTGATATCACTGGAAACCTTTACTGCAGGATGCATTGACATATGAGAAGCCGAGAGTGCCAAGCAGCAGCCTGCACTCCCTTTTATACCCCCCCCCCCCACATTCAAAAAAACAATTCCTGCCAAAAGTGAAACCCCGCAAAATCCACCCGCCAAACTCCTCAGCCATTTTCTCTCAGGGTCAGACGTTGCAGGTGCCTTATCAGTGTTTATTGTCAGTGGCCCTGATTTTGGGCACCAGAATCCAGGCCCTGAAAGCTGGGTACTGACAAACATGCATACTTCTATTTAATCAGGACTATCTTATTAAATCTGTTGATGCTGTTCATTAAACCAACACCTGCTAAATAAAGAATCTATCAGCTAAATAAAGAATCTCTTTTTGTGTCATTTGAATTTATAGGTTCATGTTCTAGTCTCTGGAACAGCAGAACAAGCTGGCTCCTTTTTATGACATCCCTTCAGAAAGCTATTACATCAACTCGTTTTCTTTTCTCCAAGATCTGAATGCCCAATTCCTCAAACCCTTCCTTACAAGGCTTTCTTGAATGGCTCATACACTGAAATGTTTCTTACTAATGTTTCCAAACTTTTGATCATCTTGCTCACTCTTCTATGGTCATGTTCCAGACCAACAATGGGCTTCTTGGACTGTGATGTGTATAACTGGACATAGATTTCAAATGACATCTGACATTTTCTGGATGATAGACAGCTGCTTTGAGTCTCCTTGTGGAGAGAAAAAATGGGTTATAAATAAACATCATCATCATTATGTAATTTTATAATGTATCTTTTTTCCACTACATGACCAGATGGAGTATAAATCAAATGAATTAATGAAATAAATAAATAAATTCAATTCTAAATATCACTCCCTAAACTGCAAATCTCAGGATTTCATGGTGCTATGGCAGTCAAAGTAGTACCATAGTGCCATAATTGTGTAGTGTGAAGGGGCCCCAGTTCAGTGCTTGGGCCTTAGATTACTTCTGTGTCCAAATAAAATTGGCATGAAAAGTGATTCCAGACAATTATTTTCTCCTCTCACTATATTCATCACCAAGGATAAAGAATGTGCAGCCCTCTAGATTCCTCCTGTCATCCCTCATGTCTAGTTTTTGATGGTTAGGGCTAATGACAATTGCTGTCCAATGATTTCTGGAAAAACATTAATTCCCTGTTTACTGAGCATGGGATTTAATAATTTCAGTTTTGATTACCAAGTAGTTTAGTGTCATGACCATTTTGGTTTATGTCATAATTACCAAGGAGATAGATACAATTATTTTCATATGTATTAAACAACTGTCTTTTCAGCATACAGTCTTTACCTTTTGCATTTGGCCCTGCTTGCCCTTGTTTAATCCTTTTAGCATTTTATACTTTGTTTTTATTATGTTATTGTCATTATTTTATTGCATTACTATGTCATTGTTAAGCATTTTTATTTGATGTTATCGTCTGTTTAATATGTACTTTACTTTGCTTTATTGTAATTATTTGGGCTTGTGAGCCGCGCCGAGTCCCTTCGGGGAGATGCTGGCAGGGTATAAATAAAGTGTTGTTGTTGTTGTTGCTGTTGTTGTTGTTGTTGTTATTATTATTATTATTATTATTATTATTGTTATTATTATGTGTTGTGCTTTAGTTATAAAATTTTATTCAGAAGGTAAACAGTAGTCCTGTGTGATCAATGAAAAAAGGTTTCAATACTTATTACTAAATTAAGGGGCAGCAGCCAGTCATTTCTCAAGTGTTTCTAAAATATTGTAAGGGGTCTGTATCATAACTATAATGATACAAAAAAAATTTAATTACTTTTTTGTTAAGTAATTGTGCCAATGGGGAAACGTCAGGGGCTCCGCTCTCCCTCAGTGTTAGAGCTATTGGCATGAACTTGCCACAATTGCAGAACACATTTACAGCTGTCCCCCCCCCCCCAAGTTTCAGAACGTTTCATTCATCCAATGATTTTGGATGACAAAAACCTTTTTTTAAAAAAAAGACTCAAAAGCTATCACCTTGAACTTTCTATATGACACACAACACATACCATAGAACTTCAATTTAGGGATTTTCCTCCCAGTCCAGCACAGATTTACTATCAGTCCTCTTTGAAAATTCAATAATTTATTGGAACTCTAAACTCAAACTGTGTGGCTGGCTGCTGCTACAGATGACAAAAACTCTCCTCTACCTCATTGGGGCTTTCTGATGTGTGCAGAATTCTGGGAAATGTAGTTTAGGGCAAGGCCTTTTGAATTCTCTGCCATAGGGATCCACCCTTCCCAAATGACCTTTCCTAGAATTCTCATTCTACCTCTCAGCTCATTTTCCCTCCCACAATGGCAACAGGCAACCTTGCTCTCCTTAATTTAAAGTGGAATCAGGCATGTAGCCGGGGGGGGGGGGGGGGGGGCTCGGGGGGCTTCAGCCCCCCCCCCCCCAAATTCTCATGGTGGTTCGCAAAAAGGCCTTACTGGTGCATTATTTAAACTGTTATGTTTATTCATATCATGATCTGATCACCATACTCAATATATCCCATATGCATGGGGGTATTGGGGTAATGATACAAAAGGTTTGCTAGGCTAGACCCTCTTTCACTCAGACTCAGCCCCCCCCCCGAAACTCAGCCCCCCCAAAAACCCCGCTGAAATTTTTTTAGCCCCCCCCCCCCCCCGAAACGAAATCCTGGCTACGGGCCTGAGTGGAATGGTCTCTTTGGCTTCGCACCACTGGTATAGTTTGCTGCTTGTGAAATGCTCCTGCTGAAAATGAAACTGGCTTTGGGATACTTACAAGGTTTACTGAACTGTAATGAAAAAGCATATGTGAATGTTTTGGTTCTTACATTTTTTGCATGGGTGCCCCTGACATTTCTTAATGTTTATTTATTTATTTAGGAGATTTCTATGTCACCTTTCTTCAGTGCGGACCCAAGGCAGCTCATATCATCTTAAAAAATATACATAGTACCATAAAACCATTAACTAAAAACTGATAATAAAAGTTCCAGGTATTCTCTTTAGCAACTTCCATATTATAAACAATAAAAGTTAAAAGCAGTCTAAAATTCCCCATATGACTGTAAAGTGCCTGGCTTCAGTTAAAAGCAGCTTCAAAAAGGAAATCCTTCACACCTTTCCTAAATGATATAAAGGTGGAACCTATCTAATTTCCTCTGGCAGCCAGTTCCATAGTTTTGAGGCCACACCCAGAAGCCAATGGAGCAGCTTCATAGAGGGCTGGTATGTTCCTTGGAATCAGATCTGGAACGGAAGCTGGCTGCTCAGCCCCGTAGCCAGGATTTCGTTTCGGGGGGGGGGGGATTTCAGGGGGGTTACGGGCGGGCTGAGTTTCGGGGGGGGGGGGGGCTGAGTCTGAGTGAAAGAGGGTCTAGCCTAGCAAACCTTTTGTATCATTACCCCAATACCCCCATGCATATGGGATATATTGAGTATGGTGATCAGATCATGATATTAATAAACATAACAGTTTAAATAATGCACCAGTAAGGCCTTTTCGCGAACCACCATGAGAATTTCGGGGGGGGGGGCTGAAGCCCCCCGAGCCCCCCCCCCCCCCCCCCGGCTACATGCCTGTGGCTGCTGTTCTCTGGACAAACTGGAGTTTCCAGACACTTTTCAAGAGCAGTTCCACATAGAGCTCATTGCTGTAGTCCAAACGGGATGTGATCAGTGCATGTACCACAGTGTCCAAGTCAGATTTTTTCCAAACGCAGCTGGTGCACAAGTTTTAATTGTGCAAAGGCACTACTAGTCACTGCCGCCACCTTGGCTTCCAAATTTAATGCAGAATCCAGAATCACCCCCAAACTGCAAACCTGGGATTTCAGGGGGAGTGTAACCCCATCCAACTTAAGTTGTAACCCTATTCTCTGATCGATCTTACGAGGGACCAGCATACCTCTATCTTATCTGAATTAAGGTTCAATTTGATTACCCTCATCCAGTCCAT
The DNA here is from genome assembly GCF_037176765.1 of Anolis sagrei. Taxonomy (NCBI): domain Eukaryota; kingdom Metazoa; phylum Chordata; class Lepidosauria; order Squamata; family Anolidae; genus Anolis; species Anolis sagrei. Next base: position 94,663,774 of record NC_090023.1, read on the forward strand.
TACCAATCTCAGGCAACGCTTCAGTTGTGGGACACCTTCCTTGTCATCCAATGGAAAAGAGTAGTAGAATTCAGTATCATCCCCTTACAGATGATACCAAACTCTGAATATCACTTTGTATGTATGAATCTAATGAAATACATCCCACATACAAAATACAAATAACTTTTAGCACAGCCCTAGTAAATAGTACTCTGTTATTAGAATTGGAAAGAAAATCCAAATATTGAAGAAAAAAATAGGAAAGGGGAATTTCAACTGTCAAAACATTGCTGAGGATGAGAATCCTTATCAAGTCCCTTTCTCTCTCCCCTCCCTCTTTCCATTCTTCAAATTGATTTAATATCTTTCTCACATTCTTCTGTTTTCCATCTTTCCAAGCTAGGATGAGAGGGGGAATTAGTGAGAAGGATTATCATAGAATTTTATCTGATAGCTAGAGAATGTCAACATTGACATTGTGATGTACTATCACAACAGAGATGGTGAGGCTATAGCTTCCCCAATCTTTGCCTGACTCTCCAGTGTTGGACAGAGTTGGGTGGCTGTCAACCAAAAGAAGACTTCTATAGTCTTCTCTTGATTCTCCCTACCTGCTTCCCCACAAAGTTGCCTTGAAGTGTAGAGGTGCCACCTTCTCTGGAGGGTTTTATGGAGAGGATGGATGGCCATCTGTCAGAACGGCTTTGATTGTATTTTCCTGCATGGCAGTATGGGATTGGATTGGATGGATCTTGTGGTCTCTTCCAGTGCTAGGATTCCACAATTCTATTCCTTCTGCCTTCCAACTTATCTCCACCTGTTGTAGTTCACATGCAACAGCACATACTTTGGAAATATAAATGAAAGACACAACTATGTTCAACTGCAAGACACAACTATGTGTGAAACTGAATTTTATGAAACTGAAGTACCCCCCCCCCCATCTTACCCTCTGTTTTTTTATATTTAAAGATGACATATTCCCACTACATCATGATACATGTATATGTGACAGGACTTTGGGCGCTCAAGGCAAAAGCTGCAAACTGAGGAAACATACTGACTTTGATCGTTGTGATGTTAAATTTTCAATGTGGAAATAACAATACTTTGCGAGTTTTTAAAAAAATAAGACTTTCAGATTACCAAGAACTCAGTGACATTTGATAAAAAGTTCCAGAGCATTGCATTGCATTAACACAAGAAAAACCTATTTTTGTTTGTATCTATCAGGGAAACAGTGAGAAGACATTTGTATAAATATGCATGTTACTCATATAGGGTTACATGGGCACATAAGACTCCGTGGGATTTTGGATAAATTCAAGCAAATATTTGGCTGAACTCCAGCCAAGGGAATTTCTTTTCTGTAGCATATATATTGTTATCTCAGCAACTAGATTTAGAACTGATGTCTTTCAGGCATATAAATAGCATATGAACAGACATTTCCAGTTTTTCTGTGGAACTTGGAAAAGGCATTAAAATGATTTTACATGTTCCAGTGAATCTCTTGATGCCTACAGGTCACAGCAGTAATCCTCCTGTCAGATTGTGATGCACTAATTATTCTGCTTTCTAGGCTCTATTTATCATTGGAAAATAGAGCTCCAGGCACAGAAGACCATAAAATAGTATTTTCAGCATGGTTTATAGATTAAATGCATCAAAAATGTTATTTCTAATGGCAGCTCCTGAACAACTCTATGGGGAGAAGATGTGCAGGGTTAAATTTATGCCAGGGGCATTGGCATGTAACTCCTAATGCTTTAGAGAGCTGTGGCATGAGCCTTAGTCCTTTTAACTGAACTATGCAGCTTTGCAGTTGCCAATACTGTATTTGTTCTTCCAAATAGTGAGGCATTTCTGCAATTTAGGAAGAAGCATGAAGGAAGCAATAAAGGCCATTTCATAGGAATTTTGCACTGTTATTTATTTATTTCATATAAAAACATAGCATAAATTAGTGTAAAACTGATAAAAATAGAAGGCGCGCAGGCGGCTAAATATCCGTTTTGACCAAAAATGGGCAACAGCAATGGCATTGTCTGTAGCCTCCAACAATTCTTCCTCTGTACATGAGGCAGGGCATAGTGGACAAACATACGGATGTGGAGTTGCACTATGTTGAACATCCCTTATCTGAAATTAAAAAATTTGAAACTGTCCACAGGGGTTTTTGAGATAGGGATACCTTTGTTTTCTGATGGTTCAATGTATAAAAACTTTGTTTCATGCACAAAATTACTAAAAATATAAAAATAAAATTACCTTCAAGACATGTGTATAAGTTGTATATGAAACATTAATGAATTTCATGTTTAAAATTGAGTCCCAACTCCAGAAGCAAAAATTAAAAAATCTGAAATTGAAAACACTTTTGGTCACAAACATTTTGGATAAGGGATACACAACTTGTATCACTTTGTTGTTGTTGTAATGAATGGCTGGGAGAGTACTATTTCAGTAAGTGGTGAATCCTAAGAACAGAGGAGGGAGGATTTGGAGAAGAACAAAGAGAGTATCAGCCACTTCAGTGAAAAACAGAGGGAGAAAGGTGTGCTTTGAACTTAGCCTGTGCTATTAGAGTTCCCAGTTCAAGAACATTCCAGACAATGTGGTTTTGAGGTTGAAACATGCGTCCTAGGGATGGTTTCGGATCACAACAGTTAGTTTTAAGAATTAAGAATTAAGTAACCACTGTTGTTCACAGTTTGTCATTCAGACACATACAGAGACAGCAGCTAAAAATGCTATTCCCAGATTAAAGTGAAATGAGGTGTGCATGTTTGGTCCAGATCCGTCTTCAGTGGGAGTCACAGTGTTCTCTGAAAATGGGAGCCATCTTGGTAATCACCCACATATTTATTTATTTATTTTATTTGGGGTGCTTCTACCCCGCCCTTCTCAACCCCCTAGGGGGGACTCAGGGCAGCTTACAAAAGGCACAATTCGATGCCCAGTTCACAAAATACAATATACAATTTACAATATAACGACAACAGTTATAACTAATTAAAACAGCCAAATTAAAACAATAGCAGCAATAAAATCATCTTGTGGCCAACGTTCGCCAATTCATAAATCCATAATCCATCCAGCATTGTCATTGTCCTTTCCTACTCTGGTCGTCATTGTCTTTTATCCATCTGCCAGCTTACCCAAAGGCCTGATCCCATATCCAGGTTTTTAACTTCCTTCTGAAAGAGAGGAGGGATGTTGATGACCTAATTTCCCCAGGGAGCGCATTCCACAGGCGAGGGGCCACCAGCGAAGGAAATCACTTTTTTTGTGAGTGCAGGGATATACAGTGATGTGAATATGTGCATTTTCCAACCAGAATCGGAATAAAAGGGGAACTTTTAACCCCATTTTTGTCAGTTGCAACAAATCAGCATTGATTTAATGCTAGCATCACATAGCCACCCCCCTTTTAACTTGGGAGATCCTGTGTTTTGGATACTGTGTAGATGGGCTCTGAGAGAATTAATCTGTTAGCACACACTTCCGTAGTCTGATTCCTTGGATGCTTGTCCTCCCAACTTTGTTCTTCATATAGTCTTTAAGGTGCTAAAATAATCCTTTGCATACTGATATTCCAGACTAACATGATTATGTATTTGAAATCTACCCTCTTGTCACTATTTTCCTTGATTTCTCAGACTCTTTTCCAGAAATAATGAGTTCCAGCATAGGTGTCTGCCCTGTGCCATCTGCAATGCCTTGTGAATATCATGTTTGTCAAACATTACTGCTACTAAAGACTTCAGCAACTATGAACAACATAATTAAAGCATTTTACACATGAGTTGGTTCTTAGTCACAAAATTATGATAACCATAAATACGATCCTAATCCTGGCGTCCCTTGCTTGAAATTCATCAAGTTTCTGAAGGAATCATTTATTAATTGCCAGTGTTAAACTCAGTTGCTAATGAAAATTGTTAAAGCAGTACATTATTCATGTCTTTATTATTCATTATGAGATGCCAGAGGAAAAATATGCCTACATTTCAGAGATATTTGGAAACATCATTCTAATTATAAAGTTAGTTTTTAAAACTTGTTGCTAGAAACTCCCAAATTCTTTCCATATTTATGAGTATTGTGCCACCAACTTACTGTTAAAAGATGACATTTGTTTTATGCGCACTATTTAATTCTCATTCCTTTTTTCACCCAGAGGGGGTACCATCTGCCATTCATGCCTCACTGTAAAAAACCTAGGGTAGTAGCTATAGTAGTGCAATTAAACATATAATTTATAGCATATATCATTATTAACTGCCATCAAGTCAACTTTGAATCATGAATACTCCATGAAATAGAGGCCTCCAAGTCACAGCCCTACTCAAATACTGTAATCTCAGAGCAACAGCTTTCTTGCTTAAGTCTTATGCTACTTAGCGTTACTGCCTTTTCTTGTGAGGTTTAATTTCTTTATATTGGCAGTTTACAGTTGTGCTACAATCTGTGCCTGGTCTTGTGTTTGCAGAGAAAATGGAACTTCCTAAACTTCTGCTTTTGATTAGGAATTCTTTGTCCATCAAATGATGCCCACATGCAGTCACCTCTTTTGTTGCTTGAAGGATGTGTTGCATTGAACAGGCTGTTGGCCTCACAAAATTAAATTCTTTCATTCCCTGATCCTATGCCAAATTTTCTTATAATCTTTGGTTCTGTTCTGTTTCCTGCTTTGGCATTCCAATTCCCTATGATTAACAAGAAGTCCTGTTTTGATGGGGTCAGTTTCCTTCTGTCCTCCATCACATTATTGCATATTCTGATAGTTGCATCTTCACAATAACTCAATGAAATCTCTATGTATAAAAATGTTTTCTCTGTGAGTACATTCCTGTGTGTGTGTGTACTTCAAAATGCAATACAAATCTGCAAATTCTTTATAAATGTGGATTTTGCAGAGTGCCAATTTTCCTTCCCTTCCCTCCTCCTACCCTGCTTCCTTCTTATCTCCCTCCCTTCCTCTTTCTTCTGTGTCATGTCATTATTAGCCCTAGAAAACAAATTAGAATTGATATGCAATTAGTGTAACTTGATTATATATTAACATAATTTATACAGATGGCACAGTTCAGCTTTTTCTGGCCTATATTTGTGTGACTTTCTGGTAGCACAGTGCACTTGCAGCTTAATTGTAATTCTTATTTTACTCAGGTGACTGAGATTAAATTAACTCTATTCAGTTAAGTCAATCTCTTAGTGATTTTCTGTTTTTAATGAAACAGATAGTGTAATCAACTGATAGGTTTAATGCTATGAAGACCTGAAACAGCATATTGTACTTTTAAGGAGATCATATAGAGGAAAATAAGCAGAATCAGCCTAGAATTTCCATGATGAAACGGATTATTCAAACTGTTCCCCTCATTCCAAGAGAATGTGTGGGTATAGATGACATCTAAATCCCTATGAATTCTTCCTATTTGCCCTTACTCCTACTGGGGAAGCCACATTAGAGGCTTCAATTTCCATTTGTTATCTTTATGCTATATTTGTTAGTAGGCTTGTGCAGTTCGGCTGGACCATGATCCATTTTTGTTATACAAATTTTGGCAGACAGGCAGATCCATTTTTTGTGAACTTCCCAAAAATGGTCACCATCCAAAAAAGCCATTTTGGGTCCACAGCCGAAAAATGCAGCAAGATCTGGCCCATTGGGGGCAATGGGGGGGAGGGTGTCCCGGTATCCCCTTCCCATAATATTTAGGGCTATCGAGATGAAAATGACCACACTTCGAGGACACATTACTAATATTAGGTCATCAAGTTTCATAACATTTTTGTGTTATTAATGGATGAAAAACACTGAGGCTATTTCCCATGCAACATTTCAATGTTAATAATACATTTAAAAAGATGGTCTTCCCTTGATTTTTAGGAATTTCTTTTCTTTCTAGAAATAAAATCTCCTTTAAAAAATTCCCAAAATGTTTCCATCCTGTAACTTCTCCAGAAGCAGCAGCAGGGCACCACACCTTCCTGCAAAATGTCAAAGATGCAGACTTCCACATCACAGAGTCCACTATTACATTTTCTTTACTAATAAAAAATCCAACTTCTTCCAAAGCTCTTGCATTTCTCTTTCTCACAACATACAGGAAGAGGCCAGCAGCCCACCATCCCAAGCAAGCAGCATGTGACCTTATTAGAAAAACACTCCTGTATGATCCACTGGAGAGAGAGAAAACATTTTAAAATGTATTATGGGAAATCTAGCAATGTTTAGAAAAAAAGCCAGTGTTTTTGGAGCATATTATCATATTTTAAGTCTCAGTGGTTCAGAGCAGGTCATCAGCTTCACATTTTCAGAAAAGCAATGCGGCAGCAGGCCTAAAAAAAGGTCAATTGAAGGGCTCAGAGAAAAGGGGAGAAGGATGATTTCAGGTCAGGCAAGCAGGTGGCTGGCAAATGGAGAAGATGGGGACTGGGGCTCCTGGTTGTGGCTGGATGCTGCTGGATATGGTTGGCTAATTGCTTGCATGAACAGATAGTGTTTATTTTAAAAAGATATTTAAATTAAAAGTTACACCTGAAGGTACAATTGTTATAAATACAAATAATAATAAAAATAGGGAAAAAATTAGGTTCAATGAGCCAAGCCAAAAGTTAAAGATGCGAGTGGCAAGGCCATCTGACTGCAGCGATCGAAGCACCTCTCTCTAGAGCCAGGATGTAACTGAGCAATGGAGGCACTTCCCCCATTAAATAGACTCAGCTTACATAAGGCATGTCATGACTTTCATCTATTCTGATTGGCCCAACAGGCTGGGCTCACAGGGAAACCCCATGCAGGCACCCCCTCTGCGTGCTGTGTGATCCCGAATGGAAACCGAAGGTAGCTGTGACCGGCAGCCTCATGGTCCATTTTAGTCGGAAAAAAACAAGGCGGTGGAGCCCTTGCCATTACGGATGTCCAAAACAAGCCAAAACAGCAGAAGGCAAACATCCAAAACAAATCCGTACATAGGCATATATGCTTGTATAGCTCTTCCACATCAGAGTCCATGGGATGGTTTCCCAGGCACCATAGGATTGTACCCTCAAAGTAATTTATCTTGTGTTTGAAACAGCATATAGTGGGCAGCCATATGAAATGGTCAATGTCCTCCTAAGTGCCTTAATAATATAACCTGGAATGTTACTGTTGAATTGATGCTGATACTCACCAAAGGAAGGGAAAAAAACCCATTCAGTGAAAATGCACTTAAAATGCTGAGGAAAATGAACAGCAGGAGGAGTTCATCTGTTAAAGAGCTGTGTTTGCCTATAATTTCCACCTTCATCAATATTTATAAGGCAAGATTATAGTTATTTTCAGGTGAAGTAATTGTCATTTAACACTAATCTCTCCTTGTGGTTTCTTTAAAATGTAGAATAAGCAGAATAGCAGAGATCTGCAGCATTTAATTGCACATAATGTTCTTAACCCTGACATAGTCAGGACACCTATCCATCCACCTGACTACATATCAGTTTCTTTTGTCAAAATTATCTATCGCAACTTGACCTCAATAGAGAGATTGTGTGAATTGTTTTGTTCTTGGATATTATACAGACAGGGGGAAGTATAACATCTTGGATGAACCCTTGAACCTAGACTGTTTCCATTCATTTGAATCACTGCCTCACTTTCCACTTGCTCTGTTTAGCTCTATGATAGCAACACAGAAAATACTTTCTATATGCACTTTTCCACAACAATGAAACACATGACCTAGTTTGCCTCTCTTGAGCAGTTTATTGCAGATTTTTCTGGTAGTATTTGATTGGGGTTGTTGTACAAATATGGGTTAATACCTACCACAGGAATATTATGCAACTTTGACAATATGTAATAAGAGCAATAATAACAATACAAAATTATTATTGAATGTAAGAAAGAAAACAAAATTGTTGTAAACCATTACACGTTGTTTTTTTTAAAAAAATACACATTATATATAAATATTCTATAAACAGTGCCATACTAAACACATTCATACCCTTTTTGAAGGAAAACTTTTGGGCATAAGGGCTGCATTGCATTTTAAAATTTGACAGATGGCCAGACCAGTGGCAGATGGTTGGATAATGTTTGTGTGAATTTATTTGGAAAAGATGTTTCTATGCACATGGCACATATCTTTTTAATGCAAAAGAAAGAAAGAACAATACAATATTTAAAATGAAGAACAATTTTAACCACCATAAAGTTAACAGTATTTCAGTGGAAGACCCCAGGGGCCATCCAGCCTTTGCAATAATAATAATAATAATAATAATAATAATAATAATAATAGGAGCAACCCCAAGGGCCACCTAGTCCAACCTGTTTTTGTCATGCAGTAAAAGTACAAATCAAAGTACCCCCAACAGAGCACCATCCAGGCTTTGAAATAACAACAACAGGAGCAACACCAGCAACCCCAGCAGTCACCCAGTCCAACCTGCTTCTGCCTTGCAGAAAAAGCAGTCAAAGCATCCCCAACAGTTGATCATTTAGGCTTTGCAATAACAACAACAGGAGCAACCCCAGGGGCCACCCTGTCTATCTTCCTTCTGCCTTGCAGGCATAACATAGTCAAAGTGTTGGTAGGGAGGCCCTGTAGGCCACACCAGCAATGAAGAGGCCCCATAGACCATGCTGGCAGCAGAGAGGCCCTGTAGGCTGCACCAGCGAAAGCTAGAGTCCACAGGTTGCACACTTCCTAAGCAGGGGAGAGTAGGGGGGCTGTGGGCCCCCTGCAGAGCCCCTGACTGTGCTTTGTGGTGCCTTAAGGGTTCTGTGGAGCACCATTTGAATGTGGCACAGCATTACTCACCAGAAGCCTCCATGTGTCATGGAGACAGACAGCAGTTATAGAATAAATGGTTTGACTTTTTCCTCACTATCCAGGATTTACTATCCATTGTGGTCAGAGAATTGTTTTGCTAAAATCAAGATTCTTGCTAAGTTCCATTAAAAGACCAAGCACACTTTGCCTCAAAAAATAATGCCATTTGTAAAAGTTGCAGTATATTTCAGAGAAATGAAATACACACTAAATCATGCATGTGTGTGTGTGTTTTTTAAATGCACACATTGAAAAACATGCTTTAGGCAATGCAGGTAGTCCCCAAGTTATGAACAAAATAGGTTATGTAGGTTTATTCTTAAGTTGAATTTATATGTTAGTCAGAACAGGTACATTTTTAAGTGTAACTCCATCCGTGTGTGTGTGTGTGTGAGTGAGTGTGTGTGTATGTGTATGTGTGTATAGAGAGAGCACTTTGGGTAGCACCTCTGTGGTGCACCTCTGTGGTGGGGTTTTTTTTCAGAGAGTTTCTACCTAGTTTTTCTCTGATATATTAAAATCTCCCCATTCGCCACCTGCTCTTAAGTGGATGATATATAATACTATGGAAGTTTATTTATTTATTTGCGATATATTCGTTCAGGGTCAACCTAAGTCTGAAACAACTTGAAAGCACACAACAACAACAACAATCCTATCTCATCAGCCCAAAGCAGGCCCACACTTCCCATTGAAATACTAACAAGTTTATATTTGTTTAAATTGTTCATTTTAATTATTGTATTGTTTTAAGTGTTTTTTGAACTATAAATAAGATATGTGCAGTGTGCATAGGAAATCATTCATGATTTTTTCAAATTATAATCTGGCCCCCCAACACTTTGAGGGACTGTGACCTGGCCCCCTGTTTAAAAAGTTTGGGGACCCCTGATCTTGTCCTTGATCGGCTCCTCTTCCTTTTTCCTTCCGTTTTCCCCAGCATCATCATCTTCTCCAAGTTTTCCTATCTTCTCATTATGTGGCCCAAGTACTTCATCTTTGCCTCTAATATCCTTCCCTCCAGTGGGAAATTTTGAAACCTGATAAAACATGATCTAAATTTATTTTTGGATTCGTAGTTAAAGAATATGTATGTTTACCTAATGGAACATGACTTTTCTCCCTGTATGAAGAAATCCTCAAATATTGCAATTTTGTAGTATGAATTTCTTCATGTGTTTTTGAAAGCTTAGAGTCTACACTTAGATTAAGCAACAGGGTTGTGTTATTAGGTAGTATCTGAATAAGATTGTTATTTTAATGTTTTATACTGTTTTTATCGATGGCATTGAATTGTTGCAAACACTGTGGACCACCCTGAGTCCCCTTTGGGGTTGAGAAGGGTGGTATATAAATATCGCAAAAACCAAAGCTGAAAAAGGAAAAAAAACTTTCAAAATTAAATAAAATAAAACTTCAGTGGTGACACCTTTCCCCCATGAAAACTCTTTCAGGAGTGAATCTCCCTTCCTGGGGGCAGATATCAGAGAAAAACTAGGTAGAAACTCTCTGAATTTTGAAAGGTTTTTTTTCCTTTTTTCAGCTTTGGTTTTTTCTGTAGAAGGTCGATCGTAAACCTGACCGGGGTATAGGGTGGCAACCTGTGCTGGACGGGGTTACACTCCCCCTGAAGTCACAGGTCCGCAGTTTGGGAGTCCTCTTGGATTCAACGCTTACGCTTGAGGCTCAGGCGTCGCCGGAGTCTGGGAGGGCTTTCGCACAACTGAGACTCGTGCGCCAACTGCGACCGTACCTCGCGAAGGCGGATCTGGCCGAAGTGGTCCATGCCTTGGTCACCTCCAGATTGGATTACTGCAATGCGCTCTACGTGGTGCTGCCCTTGAAGACGGCTCGGAAGCTCCAACTGGTCCAACGATCAGCAGCCAGGATGCTAACTGGGGCCCCTTACAGAGAGAGGTCAAGCCTCCTGTTCAAGGAGCTCCACTGGCTGCCATTTATTTTCCGAGCCCAATTCAAGGTGCAGGGGCTTACCTACAAAGCCCTGAACGGTTTGGGACCAGCCTACCTGCGTGACCGCATTTCCATCTACGAACCCACACGTTCTCTTCGGTCATCTGGAGAGGCCCTGCTCGTGATCCCACCGGCGTCGCAAGCGCGCTTGGTGGGGACGCGGGACAGGGCCTTTTCCGTGGTGGCCCCACGACTGTGGAACACCCTCCCCAAAGACCTTAGACGGGCCCCTACATTGGCTGTCTTCAGAAAGAACTTGAAGACCTGGCTTTTCCGATGCGCCTTCCCAGATTAGGAAATCTCCACTACCAAGTCCCATAAGCACTTTATCAGAACCAATGATTGCTGCACATCGCACATCGCACTTGCCCTGGAAGCCCTATATACACCTCCTGTCACATCAGCACTTTTAACCTTGTACCCATTGCTCTGGCCCGGCCCAGTTTTATTGTGTTTAGTGTATTGTGCCTGTTGTTTATTTTGCTTTATTCTGTTTTAATTGTTTGATTTGCTTAGATTGTATTGTTGTGTTGTGTGTTGAGGCCTCGGCCTGTGTAAGCCGCATCGAATCCTTCGGGAGATGCTAGCGGGGTACAAATAAAGTTTAATAATAAAATAATAATAATAATAATAATAATAATAATAATAAGGCACAATATGAAGTTGAACTCGTGGTTGAACCCTATCTATAAAAATAAAAATGTAATGTTTGTTTATGGGATTAACATAACTCAAAAACCACTGGACAAATTGACACCAAATTTGGGCACAATATACCTATCAGCCCAACGAGTGACCATCACTCATAAAAACACTGAAAAACACAGTGGAAGAGACTTAAAAAGTCAAGAAACAAAAAACCATTACAACGCATACGCAAAACCACATATATACACAAACACACAAATATAAACATATACAGAAATATATACACACACATATACATATATACACAGACTGGGCCACAGCAATGCATGGCAGGGGACGGCTAGTCATATATAAAAGGTTTTAACATGAGAATGGAAGATATTCTACATTATACCATTAAAACAAAAACAGCTATCAAGGAGGATTGTTTTAGTTGTACTGCTGAGGAAATCAAACTATCAGACAAAAAACCCCCCTCAATTCCTGCACTATCATCCATCTATTGTTATTATTTCTCATTATCCTGTTAAATTTCTATTGACTCATGCCTCTGTTTGCAAGAGGAACCAAGGACTAAATCTTGAATTAAAAAATCATTTGAAATAAAATAAGACTGAAGTGATTTCTGCTCAATGCAGCCCATCTGTTCTTTTTCTAGGTCAAAAACAAAGACTATCGGTAATCTGGTTCAAAATAAACCAGACTGCTAATACATTCAGGAGTGAAGAAAGTAGGCAGGATGGAAATCAAATAAATTTAAATGTGGTCCTGGACAATTATATGAACACCTTGAGATGCTAAAAAGAGTTATCAAATAAATTAAGTTTAAACTGACTAGAAATGAGGATGGCTAAACTGAGGCTGTTGTATATTGGTTATATCCTAGGACGATGTGACTAAATGGAAAAGACAGTAATACTTGGCAAAATTCAGGACAGTAGGAAAAGAAAAAGACTGTATTACAAGTGGATTAATTCAATGTAGGAAGCCACAGCTCTAAATTTTCAAGACATGAACAGGACAATTGATGGCTGAGGATCTTGGAGGTGTTTTCATTCATAGGGTTGTCATATGTCAAAGTTGACTTGATGGCAAATGAAAAATGGTAAAACTTAAGGGGATCTTTTCACTTAATCTTCAAAAGTCACAATTTCTTATGCTCAGCTACCTTTTAAATATAGTCACTATATTTTCCCCCACCCCCAGCCCAATCATAGGAAAAGTGTCACTGAGATCCAACCCTACAATTAAGCAGATTGATCAGGCAGCAGACACTGGCATGAAAGGGCAAAAGCAGAAGCCCATCATCAGGTCTTCCACATTTTCCTCTGCCATTAGTTCTCATTTTGTTGTAATTCATTGCTTATTTTAAGCTGGCCAGCTATGCATTGTTTGAAGCCAGGCTGTAAACTTAAACTGCTGATGTACTGTCCCATTGTGAGTCCAATGGTAGGGAATAATGCTTGGCATCTTGTCACAAACAGCAACATCTTCAGCACTTGTCTTACATGCAGGGCTCAGAGACAGGCAGGGAGAAATAAACCCAAAATGATGACATAACACAGCAATGATGTAAGGAAAGTGATGATTTCATCCTTAGACTTACAGAAGTGTGTCTACATTCTAAAGTTCAAAGGAAGTTCAAAATATATGTACCATATATACTTGAAGATAAGCCGAGTTTTTCAGCCCTTTTGGGGGGCTGAAAAAGCTTCCCTCGGCTTATAATGGGGTCAAGGCTCCGATGCCATCCCCGCTGCTACAGGTGTTTCCAGCCATAGCTTGCAATATATGATATATTTCTCATCTTCTCTTCCCTTAACAGTGTGTTTTCTTTTCCTCCCTCACTTTGCTTCTCCTTCCAATTTCAGAAACTTATTTCTGTGTGTGTGTGTGTGTGTGTGTGTGTGAGAGAGAGAGAGAAGGGAATATTTTAGAATGGGAAAGGAGAGGGAGCATGTAAATAATATATAGATTTCCCCCTAGAAATCTTCACAAGCCCTGTGTTATCTGTATATATCTATATGCATATTCATCTTATATATGCATTTCTCCTGAAATCTTTTGGAAGCCCGATTTCTGTGTATCTAAATGTATTAACTTTATATGTGCATTTTTGTTCCCTTGGAAGTGTCCACTGGCCTTCACAAGTCATATAAATCTATAGAGATGTTTCTATGTATGCATGATTCTCCTTAAGTCTTTGCAAATCATATATATATATATATATATATATATATATATATATATATATATAATCTTATAAAAGCATTTTCCCCTGAAATATTTGTCAATCTCTCCTACAGATATATAGGCATTTCACCCTGCAAGCCTTTGCAATCCCTATGTATCTATATCTATTTATCTATCTATCTATCTATCTATCTATCTATCTATCTAGCCACTCTAAACACCTTTGCAGAAGCATACGAGAAGCTCGGCCTGTCATTGAAAATTGAGAAAACCAAAGTGCTGTTCTAGCCGCCACCAGCCAACCCCTCTCCAATGCCAGAAATACAGCTTAATGGTGTAACATTAGAAAATGTTGACCATTTCCGCTACCTTGGCAGCCACCTCTCCACCAAAGTCAACATCACCGAAATTCAGCACCGCCTGAGCTCTGTGAGTGCAGCATTTTTCAGAATGAAGCAGAGAGTGTTTGAGGACCGGGACATCCATAGGGATACCAAGGTGCTTGTTTATAAAGCTGTTGCCCTCCCAACCCTGCTATATGTGGACTGTCTACAGACGTCATATGCAACTCCTGGAACGATTCCATCAGTGCTGCCTCCGGAAAATTCTGCAAATCTCTTGGGAAGACAAGTGGACAAATGTCAGTGTGCTGGAAGAAGCAAAGACCACCAGCATTGAAGCAATAGTCCTCCGCCATCAACTCCGCTGGACTGGCCACATTGTCCGGATGCCCAACCACCGTCCCAAAGCAGTTGTTCTACTCCGAACTCAAGAACGCAAAACGGAATGTTGGTGGTGTTGCAACCCAGAGCAGGAAATGAGACCATAAGATAAGAATCCACCACACTTGACCGTGGGAAAAAACAATCCCTTTTTATTGATGAAAAATGGTTACAAAATAGAGGAAAATGCAAAGTCAAAAAGCCACAGTAAAATTCAGCAGTCAGGAATATCCATGAATTAGGTCAAAATTCCAAAAGCAACACTGTAAAAACCCGGAACCTGTTAGCAATTCACTAACCGTACATGGAGCACTAGAAGCCTCTTGGGATGTAGGCCACGGGAAATAGGGAAATCCGCCAAGGTAATGCCTCAGTCTAAACGATGCCTGATCTAATGAGACAACCCGGCAAGAAGCACTTAAAACTGAAGGAACTGTTTCGTGGCACGCCTCCAGGCTTTGAAGCCTGTGTTTCCTTTTCCCTTAATCTGCTTGACCTTCGCAGACTCTGCGATTCACTCCTGTTTTTCCAAATCTGTCCTTTTCTATCCTCATTAAGGAAGCCAGGGGTTAACTCCTCTGAAGAGCTATCACTGCTTGGCTCTGCAACATTCTCATCAGAATGTGTAGTTTCACTTTCCAAGCCACTAACCTCAGAATCAACATTTTCATTACCATCAGGGAGAAATACAATCAGAGAATCAGGTTCAGGTTCAGCAATCAGAGAATCAGGTTCAGGTTCACATGCAGGCTGAACCCCAACAGATGGATAGAAAAAGAGATTTAAAGATAGGCTCAAAGCCAACCTTTTAAACTCTGGCATAGACACTGAGAACTGGGAAGCCCTGGCCCTTGAGCGCTCCAGCTGGAGATCAGCTGTGACCAGCAGTGCTGCAGAATTTGAAGAGGCACGAATGGAGGGTGAAAGAGAGAAATGTGCCAAGAGGAAGGCGCGTCAAGCCAACCCTGACCAAGACGGCCTTCCACCTGGAAACCAATGCCATCACTGCAGGAGAAGATGCAGCTTAAGAATAGGGCTCCATAGTCACCTACGGATCCACAAGAATACTGATCCTGGAAGACTATCCTACTTGTCCAACGAGGGATCGCCTAAGTATGCTATCTATCTATCTATCTATCTATCTATCTATCTATAAATATAGAGAGGTATCTACATAGAATCATAGAATCATAGAATCAAAGAGTTGGAAGAGACCTCATGGGCCATCCAGTCCAACCCCCTGCCAAGAAGCGGGAATATTGCATTCAAATCACCCCTGACAGATGGCCATCCAGCCTCTGTTTAAAAGCTTCCAAAGAAGGAGCCCCCACCACACTCCGGGGCAGAGAGTTCCACTGCTGAACGGCTCTCACAGTCAGGAAGTTCTTCCTCGTGTTCAGATGGAATCTCCTTTCCTGTAGTTTGAAGCCATTGTTTCGCGCCCTAGTCTCCAAGGAAGCAGAAAACAAGCTTGCTCCCTCCTCCCTGTGGCTTCCTCTCACATATTTATACATGGCTATCATATCTCCTCTCAGCCTTCTCTTCTTCAGGCTAAACATGTCCAGCTCCTTAAGCCGCTCCTCATAGGGCTTGTTCTCCAGACCCTTGATCATTTTAGTCGCCCTCCTCTGGACACATTCCAGCTTGTCAATATCTCTCTTGAATTGTGGGACATATACATATCTGTATATATCTCTCTCTGTGTGTGTAAATAATGTTATATATGAATTTTCCTTTCACATGTTTGTAAGTTTTGCAAATCCTGTATAAGAACAATTCTTTATTGATAAGCCAATTTTGACCATATCAAAACATGCAAAACATACAAAACATACACACTTGCCCATACATACAGTAAAACCATATATGAATACAAGGCATCCCGGCCTATTGGCCTGTCAACCCACTCCTAAATGATTGTGCAACTACAAGATGAGATATATAGAGAGATATGTTTAGATAGATGTATATGAATATAGATATATAGGACTTGCAAAAGTTACAGGTGGGAAATGCATGCTCAAATATATATATACATACATACACACACACACACACACACATATATATAGAGAGAAACAGAGACAGATGTCTAGATAGAAATGAATATAGATATATAGGGCATGCAAATATTGCAGGAGGGAAATGCTCATATATAGAGAGAGAATTTGCAAAAATTTCAGGGGAAAATGCATATGTGAAATTAGTATTTATAATTACAGATCTATATCTAGCTCTGCATTGTTCATATAGGTCTTGAATATTTGCCTCTTACTATGTTGGAAGCCAGCCTGAGTTCCCATGGGGAGATATGGCGGGAAACAAATAAAGTATTATTATTATTATTATTATTATTATTATTATTATTGATAACATATTGTTTTTGTTGGCCCTACTTTTCCACTTACAGAGCTAGTTTACTGTTTTTCTTTGAAATACAGCAAATATTCAAAAACATTTAACCTACTGATGCCCCAAATTAATGTAATTTTATTGGTATCTATTTTTATTTTGAAATTTACCTGTAGCTACTGCATTTCCCACCCTAGGCTTATACTCTAATCAACGAATTTTCCCAGTTTTTTGTGGTATAATTAGGTGCCTCATCTTATATTTGGGTCAGCTTATACTCGAGTATGTACAGTAGTTTTAAACATTAAAAATGGCACAACATTGAAAAGGGAAGTTAAATGTACTTGTTATGTATGAATCAGCATTGGTCCAAAAAGTCAATAGTTATTGAGACTGTTTAGTATAGTTAAATAGTTTTGCCATTTGCACAAGGTTTTGTATAGAACCTAAAGAGACAATTGAAAAATAATATATAGGAAAATGTGAAGACTTATTCAGGTGACTGAATACCTGAACATAAAGTAAGGTTGCCAGTTTGCGACCTGAGTTGAAATACTGGGAGAATATTGTAACAACACCACTGTCACAGAAATGTCATAAACATGTCAGGGAAAATGTTGCAACTCTTGGTTGAAGTTCCACTTAAGCTGACACCATAAATTTACAGGCACAAGTAGAAAGTGAAGCACACAAAAATGGTAGCAGATAGATTATCACCTCCAAAAGGCTGGACATGAATCTGACACTTGTGAAGCTACTTCAGAAGCTCTGCTTTTTCCATGTCATAATAGCATGTGATTTACAAACATCACAAATTTCCCAGGAACTGGCCTTGTTCGTGCTTTTCATGTTTCAATGGGGAAGCAAAAATTGATTCTTGTTACAGAAAATATAGACAAATTGTTAAGCTAGCCTCAATAAAATGGACTGGTGTTTGGAATCATGGTCATTTTACTAAGTGACGAGGGGAAGGCCCTGGTCTCGGTCCCATCATTCTCGCAAGTGTGACTGGTGGGGATGAGAGACAAGGCCTTCTCAGTAGCGGTCCCTCATCTGTGGAACTCCCTCCTCAAGGAAATCAGATCAGCTCCTCCCTCCTGTCCTTCAGGAAATTACTTAAAACATATTTGTGGGACCAAGCATTTGAGCAGTAGATGCATCAACAAGAATGAGAGTGATTTTAAGTGACTGACAATGGACTGACCTTGGATTATGATTTTGAATTTACATAACTTTTAAATGGGTGCTTTAATAAATGATGTTTTAACTGCTTGATTTTAACTGTAAATGTTCACTATAATTTATGTGTTAGCATCTAATGGTTGCCTGTTGTGAAGCTGCCCAGAGTCCCCCTCCGGGGGTAAGAAGGATGGGGTACAAATGTGTGAAATAAATAAATAAAATAAATTGCCAGCTACTTAATGAGTAAACTCAAGTCTCTCTTAAGATACAATAGTTTTTGAAAGTAGATTGCATCTAATAATACATCTTGTCAAAGGCAGAAAGAAGAGGGATATGCACTACATAAATATTAAGATATCTTAGTTGAAAAATACACACATCATGGATAACAGTGGAATAAATAACTGTATATTATGAAGCATATTGGCATAACATGGGAATTGGTGTTCACTGTAAAATCTAAATCAGGGAAGACATCTCTGGTTACTCTGGTTTAAATGAGGCTTGTGCACAGATTTAGTTTGGTTGGTTCCCTTTGGCGAATCTGGCTTGTTCAGCTGTCTGTAACAGTAAGGGCCAGCTGCCATGTTTTTTCAGCCGAAACGGGCCATGTGGCAGCTGGTCACAGCTCCTTCTCTCTTATTCGGCATCATGCGGTGTGCAAAGAGGCTGCACAGGTTTCCCTGTGAGCCCTGACTGTTGGGCCAATCAAAACAGAAGAACACCATGACGTATTTTATGCAATCTGTGTCTATTTAATGGGGTGAGTGCCTCCATTACTCTAAGTTGCGTCCTGACTCTAGATAAGTGCTTCAGTCCAATTGCCTTGCCACTCGCTCTCAACTTTATTTTTTGTCTTGGCCTCTCTCTAGCATTGAATCTTTTTGATTTTCCTTTTTTAAAAATTCTTTTTATTAAGTGGGACTGGGAGTTGGTAAAGGGCGGGATGTTTTTGAGGACTTGGGAGAAAGAAAGAGCATCTATTTGTATGATTAAGTTGGCTTTGACTTCTGGCAACTCTATGAAGAAAAGACCTCTAACTCTTCCAGTTATCAACAGACCTCCTGAAGGTGACAACTTTGTTGACAGTGTCCTCCCACCTGTAATGTTGCCTTCTTTTTTTTCTCCTGCCTTCAATAGGTCACTGTCTTGTTGCTTCTGGTGGAATTTAACAGGCATCCTAAATGTTTTGCTTGCGCAATGCCAGATGAAGGCTTCTCAAAATTGAAATCATGGTCATTCATCATAATCTAGAAATAATTGTTTCATAAAGAA
Source organism: Anolis sagrei (assembly GCF_037176765.1). Taxonomy (NCBI): domain Eukaryota; kingdom Metazoa; phylum Chordata; class Lepidosauria; order Squamata; family Anolidae; genus Anolis; species Anolis sagrei. The sequence continues at coordinate 94,682,933 of NC_090023.1, forward strand.
GAAACAACAAATATGTTCCCAAATAATTTCCAGCCCAGTAGTTATCAAATATTCTATATTTTGAAGTTGGCTAAGATCAAATACCCTGAAAACAACAGATGCAGCCTGCTCTTGGAAGCTAAACAGGACTATTTAGTACTTTGAGGAGCAGTCACCAGAGAATGCCATAGACTGTATGTTGTGATTTTGAGAAAGTCAATGGCAAAATATTTCTAAATATTCATTGCTTAAGGAACACTTATGAAAGTAATGAGGTTACCATAATTCAGTAGGAGACTTAGTGACACAAACACACACACAAAAAACAGTCAACAGATTGGTTTCTCCATTTTAGCGAAATGACTTTCAACTGAATAAATTGCCAGCTATATGTGACATGGGAAGCTGTAACATATACACTCCATTTGTAACATATACACCCCATCCAATAAATGCTATGCCAGCCATGAGAATATTATAAGCCAGGGATGCGCAAAATGACCACGACCCATGATATCGAGCTCTTTTTGGGGGTTCTCCCAGCGAGGGGAGGCCCAAAGGACCGCAAATGGGGTCCTGACCTTGGCGAGCGACCAGCGGATGCCAATTCAAAAAGACGCAAAAACGTTGAAAATCAATCTCACCAGAGGCTGAAGAGGAAGTCTGCGACCGAGGCGTTTATTTTTGCGATTCAGCTGAAAAGGATGCGTTACAGGGATGAATCCTCAAGTAAGCATACAGTACAGTGAATTTCAGGCATATTTATACAGGCAAAACAAAGAAATCCCGGTTTGAATCCCCCGCCCGCCTCCTGTCAGTTCCCTCTGTCCTGATTGGCCGGCTCCGGAACAGCTGGGAGGAGGCTTGGCCGCTGGTCCCACCCTCCCTCCAATCGCCGGCCGCTGTTGCCTCCAGAGGGCCAATCAGAGCCCTCGGAGCGCCTCCAGAGATTGTCCAATCAGCGGCCAGGAGGCGGGCTCTAGTTTGACAGCGCAGAGGGGCGGAATGCCTGGGAGGCGTCTGCCAGCTGATGGAACACCTTTTGTCTCTTCACGGCAGGGAGGCGGACGGGGGGGAACAAGGGATTTCCTGGGTCCTGATAAAAGATGTGTATAGGCAAAAAGGGTTGCTATGGGTGGTGTCTGGATCTCAACCCTGCAGGCGAAGAGGTCCTTTGTCACAGGGGAGCGTGCACAAACACCATGATTGATTTAATCAGTCTGTTTTTCCGGGCTTTTGGCTGACAAAATCTCTGGCTTTTGTTTGTCTGACTCTGAAAACAAAGCCATAGATTTGCCAGTATTTGTCCATGCATTGTCAATATGGATGGAGTTTCTTCCAAGGAAATTGGATTTCCTTAACTGTAATCCCCTGGTCACATATTCTTTTATAGGGTAAAGTTCAAGAGGGGAAAGGCAAGGAAAGGGGTGAGGGTACATCTCATTTCATTTCATTTCATATTACACACATTTCATACATATATTCTTTATAGATTCTTATAACTCATGGATTTCATATGAAAGATCCCCGTCCCATCCCAATAAAGTTTATTAGAAAACCACAGCAATTGATAGAGGCTATCAGCAGAGTTCTTGAGATATGATCCTTTCCAGTAAGGGCACGCACACACAGGCGGGGGCTCTTTCTCCCCAAGCGGCTTGGTTTGGAGTTCATGGAGGAAGTCCGTGATGCTAGGGCACCAAGTCAATCAGAGAAGGCAGAAAGGTCCGCAAAGAATCTGCAAGTAGTGGAAGGTGGAGCAATGTCCTTCAGTGAACCGCAGCTCCCAGTCAAGACCTGGGGCCCATCTGGCCCCCTCCCCGGGGCCGCCACAGTCGGCTGCTGCAGGTCCCAGGCGGCTTGGATCCACGTGGAGCGAGGGCTGCCGCGGAGAAGCGGGGAGTCCCAGTTTGACAATCAGCTGTTTCTCTGCAAAACAGAAGTTCTAAAAACAAAACTAATTTTTTCCCGGGAGGAGCAGCCCAAAACAGAGAAACTGAGATGGCAGATAGACTTAGAATTAATCATAGAACAAGCCAAAATTGGAACGGCGGCGATCCGCCATGTTAAATGGTTTAGTGGATAGCGGGGTCCGTAATGGCGGTTTCCTTATCCGCGTTTTGGTCGAACGCAGATTCGGGGTCCGGGGGCCACCTGGAGGCGCCCCCCGCGGGCTCACGGCCCTCCGGAGCCCAGAAAGGAGTTTATGGAAGCGTCCATGGAGTGTTGAGCCAGGAAGGGATACAAAAGTAGCATGCGGAAAGACAAAAAGTTTCAAGTTTCAAGTGTTTTATTAGGGAATGATACAAAGTAAGGGAGGGGGAAAGTTAGCTGAGGTTTGCAGGCATTCCTGGTCTTAGAGCTGGCGGCTGAGGCACATTCCATCTGCTGGCCTCAAAGTTCGGCCCAGGAACTGCGGAACTCCCTGCTGCAGTTCATACCAATGTGAAGGCTGGGCTACCGGCAGCGTCCGCTGTCACCCAGACTTACCAAAGTTGCCCAATGCTGTTATGCACAATCATAGCTAATAAACCTTGTTTCAACCTCTATGAGTATCCCTTGTTTCAGTTTCCAAATGACAGTAAATAGAAAAATGGTCTTGTCTATTTATATTTCTTTGTGCCTGTTTCTGAAGGTACAATGTTATATGTTCTAATAAACCTGCTTATTAAACCCTATGGGGATTTTGCCATACAATGGCAATCTCCCTTTCCAATATATGAGATGGAGAAATAACAACCTGTAGTTGACCTGATTTAATTTACCTCTTATTTTGGTTAGAGCTATTAGGAAGCTTTGTTCTTTATTAGGTTGCCCAAGAAAATGAAACAGTACATCATTTGTTGGTGTATACTCATAGCAGTGAATGTGAGAACAATTTGTACTTTGGGAAGGGGTTGGGGTAGAGCTGAAGTTTTCTTTCAATTATTCATGTAGATTTATACTTATGCATTGTTTAATCTGGTTAAATTTTTAACAAGTTTACACCCACTAAAAGAATAAGAAGTACTATGTCTGTGTAGCATTTGAGAGTTTAAACAGCTTGGATAAACAACAGTACCATAAAAAAGAAAAAGAAAAGAATAAACACAGCATTATATGTTCCATGCATATCATCAAATGTTGTATAGATATTGGCTGGAATCAAAACATTTTAAATAACCAGAAATGCAATAGATCCCTTTAAAACAGACCAGTCATAGGCACTTCAAACTTAAATCCTAGGTTCTCTTTCTTTTTTTCTTTTAAAAAAATCTTTATTGTTATTTTATCTTACATAATTAAGAAATTCAGTAGAAGGGAGTAGAGATAAATAACAAAGAAAAAAGAAGAGAAATGAAAATAGAAAAAGAAAAAACGGGGGGGGGGGAGACAGAAAGAGAGAAGATAAAAGAGAAAAAAGAGGGGGAAAAGAAAAGAAAAAAGAGAAGGGGGTTGAACATAGATACAGGTGAAATGTCAGGAGAGAATGCTTCTATAACATGGCCATACAGCCTGAAAAACCTACAACAAATCTATTTATTTGATGTTTTCTAGATTTTATTGGATTACCAACTGAAAATTGTTCTTTGTGATTCTTTTATCTTAATTCTTCCCGTTTTACTTTGACTAATATAATGGAATGCATTCAAGAATATAAATAAAATGCACTGTGCTCATGCTTAAATTAAAACATATATTAAATAAATGAGCAGCATTTATGAGGCAACATCCCTGAGGGGGAGGGCATTTAATATCAGCTTTGTTCATAAATTCCATCACTTCTTGAAGGTCCATTATGTTTAAATGTCCATGTGTTAATTTTCTCCCCCACAGTTACAACACTGGTGTTCAGGGAAGCGCTATCGCACATGGCTTAGTTACTCTACAGGCACCATAAAAGCATGTTTACATTTTCTGGGGTAAGACTTTTTGATTGGCTTTCACCAAAAGTCCTGAAATCCCTCATGTATAAAATCCCTTCGTATTATTTCCTTTCTCAAAGACAGGTGCTGATAGCTCCCTGCCTGCTACCTCTGATAAACTAACTGGCATCTACCCCAGGTTTTGGCACTGTTCTAGAAGCAATCTCAACTAACTGGAGGAAGGGATGGAGAAAGAGATGCTGCTACAAGTTTGCTTGAGTCATCAAAGGTTCGATCAGCTGTTCTGGGTTTTTTCACATGTCTGGCTATCTGTCTAGGATACCAGTTATTTCAAATGCTACTCTGTGTATGTGATTGGGGGGAGGGGGGGGGATGCTCGACAGATGCTGGCTCTCCTTAACAAACAATGGTGGTTAATTGCTTCATTGCCAGTGCAGAGCCAAATCCAGTATGCAGTTCAGTTTGAAGTTTAAAGGAGGTCTCAAAGATACTGAACTCAAAATATGTTCTGAACCTTTGATCATTCCTTTAAAGTTCAGGTAAAAATACATAATGGATTCACCACCTCGCTGACTGTAAGCCATCAGCTGCCACTGCTGGCAGCTCTTGAACTGGCTTCTCTTCCATCGGCTCTTCTCTATCCCTTCCTTCTTGTTTAGTAGCTTGGCAAGCTCTTAAGAAATCACTTTCTTCATCCACAACTTATACAAAATCTCTTTCTTTTCAGCCTTTGTCAATAGTTTCCGTGATTTTTGCTTGTTTGCTAAAATTCATCATTGCCTTCTAAATGCCACTTTGATACATAAATTGCAGGCCATAAGAGCTTTCTGCACCCATGATTTATGATGTAGAGGCAGACTTTCCTTTCCTTTTATCTGTTTTAATCTCTCTCTCCCCTCTCTCCCTTCTTCTCCTCTTCCTCCTCCTCCCCTTTCTGTTCCTCCTTCTCCTCCTCTTCTTCCTGATCACATTGGAAGGAATTAACTGAGGTTGGATCTGGATAAAGTCTACTGCTACTATTTCAACCAGTTTGGGCTCAAATCAATGTTTGGACAAATCCTTTGTAAAGGTTATTGGTTGTTGTCTGTTTGTCTTCCTGCTCATTTTCAATGCTCCTTGTAGCTTCGTGTCTCATTTGGGAGATACACTTAGTGCAGATATTGTAATCCTACCCCACAACATCAATAGTTGAACTTAGTTCTTTTTCTCAGCGTCCATAAGTAACAAACATTGTAATATGGTTGGTTACCCTCTTGGTAACAATGGGATGATATTTGTGACTGAGAATTGTCAAAACAACAGGGTACTTATATTAACTTCTTCTGGAGGTTTCCTCAAATATCATATGTCTTCGGGAATAAGTGAACCTCTGTTGATGCTTTGTGTGCTCTTTTCTGACTGATGTAGTTCTTTGTATTTCATGTCCCTCATCTGAGTCTAGATAGGCATGGATTTGGATTGATTTTCTAAGCTATAAACATTACTGGTGAGATCTACTTGGGTATGCACCCTGGAGTGACCATTCCATCTGACTAGCTCTGTGAAGCCCTTCATTAGGTATCAAATTGTCTGCTTCAGATCAAATGCTCTTCTAAGCACAGGGAATTTGTTTCCCCTCTTGGGCAATTTTTGTTCACATTATGAGCATGCCTGCTGAGCTACAACAACATAGACTAAATTGGACTCTGAGTGCAAATATATAATGGTGAAAGGGATTACAAACACAAGGAGGTAGCTCTTCTGCAAGACTTTAATCTGGAAAGAAGGAAACAAATGGCATTTCCCAGAATTGAGGACACTTATCCTGTAACAGATAGATAACAATAAAGTGGGCTGTCCACATTCATGAGCTCTGTACCTGCAGATTCCACCAGCTGTGGATCGAAAAATGATGATATAACACACACACACACACACACAACAGAAGCAGCATGGGTCATCTTATCTCCCTTCTATCTCACCTGGTAATCTTGGGAAGGATCAGTGGTGGAAGCTTTTCTGTGACATTTCAGCTGATGGCAAAGAAGCTACTGAAGTGGCACAGGGGAGAAAGTGAGAGGGAAGAAGAAAGGTAACTGTTGAAATGGACAGACTGGGTTCATGTGCGTGTTGTAGTTGCCTTCAAGATGTGGAAAAGGAAGGAAAAGAGGGAACCAGTTGCTATGGTAGGACGGGAAGAAGAGGCTGGGGTTCATGCACACCTTTAGGGTGAGCATGAACAGTGGTGGGTTTGAAGGGATTACTGAATTCATGTAATTTGAGTCCCTCTATATAAAGTTCCTTTATATAAGAAACTTAAACAACCATATTTTTTGATTTCTGGAGAATGGTGGTCTTGAAACCAAACTCTCATGTGCTATTACTTTATGTTCCAGTCAGTAAGTGCCCCAGGAACCAGGTATTTTGAGTGTAAGAGCTGTCAAGCAGTTAATTCAGTCCAGGTCAGTCACAGAATATCCAGCAGGATGAAAAGAGAAGCAATAGAATGGTAGCCAGACAGCTGTTCCAGAAGTTGTTCAGCAAGTCAGCAACACAGATAAACAAAGCCAGCAAGAAGTAAAACTGTAGCTACTGCTAGTCCAAGGTCAGCAAGCAGGCACATTGAAAAGTACTGCTAGTTGTCAAGAAATGAGGTGGAAAGCAACAAAAAGCTGCAAGGGAATCAACACATAGACAGAAGATAAAATCAACACTTACAGAAGACTACTCCTAAATGAGTATCATCTAAATGTTTTATTTGAATGAGTATCATTTAAATGTTTTAACTTTTATTATGAATGCTTTTATCTGCTGTAAGTCACCTTGGGCCCTTAAGTGGGAAAAAGGCGGGGTATACATTTCTTAAATAAATAAATAATAAAATCGACTACATTAGAAATTCTTAATGCTAACGGGCACATTCAGCAGTGTCCAAGAGACAAAATTAGCTTTTCTGCAAATTGGCTGAAAGAATAGCAGATTGTTAACTTTAGACTATCTACTCTCTTTCTTATTGACCAGATTATAACTGGACACCTAGCTTCTTTTCTCTTTCCATTGTCATACTTTCCTATATGCTCCCTGTGCCCCTTTGGTTTGTAGTCAGAGTGTAGGCAAATGGAACTCTGTTCATACACAATTACTTGTTTGGCTCCTTCTAGGTTATAGCCGCTTACATCCTGATGAAAACAATTTCTTGAAGTCTTGCCACATTATCACATTGCGAAATTTCACCATTGTAGGACACTTCAGACTCTTTTCTAGCATGGAGAGGCACTGATCTCACTATATGAGTTAAACTACTTCCAGCCATCATCCTTGGTTGAAAAGAGGCAGAAGTATCTGGTATTTGGCCTCATCACATTGAGAAATTTCCCTCTCATGGGTCACTTCAACCACTTTTCAAATATGGAAAGGCATGGAGCTTATCACATGTTCTGAGATTGAAAGGAGGCAGAAATATCCTGAAAGGAGGGAACTTATTATCTTATTATGTATTGATGTTTTAATTAATTGTTGAATTGTTTTGTATTTTGTATTACTTGTCAATTGATTTGGGCATCTAATTGTGCCCCCACTGTAAGCCGCCCTGAGTCCCCCCCCCCCCCGGGGTGAGAAGGGCGGGGTATAAGTAAGTGAAATAAATAATAAATAAATAAACTCTGAACATGGACCAGCAATCATGTTCAGAGCTCCTACCTCTTACCACACTTTACTCCCATGGTCCAACTGAAAATCAGGTGGGATGGGAACCATCAAAGTTTTCCATTCCTGTTTCATTGCCCAACCATCAGCAGTCTCTGTTATCATAAGGGTTTGGGGCAGAGCAATTTTATCGCATGGAAAGAAGTGGTTATCAACTGGTGTCAGTCTTCTTTAATGTAAGGGGCTTTGGATAGGGTAAGGACTCTCTTGGCTTTTGGATATTGCTGTTTCCCTTGATTTTTTTTAAAAAAACAATTCTTTGTGATAAATGTAAAATGAATAATTTGCCAGCTCTTAGGTTTCTACATGTGAGTGTGATGGGGAGGCAGAACTCGAAACAGGACTGCTGATGATATAAGAGGGGTGACTCTTTACACTTAAAGGACTGTCATCTGTGCTTTTCCATATCAATGTGATGAGGTCATAACAGACCCCGTGGAAATGCTATGGAATGGATCCCAACAGAAAGTGGTGCGATAGGAATACTAGAAGTATTAGGTGGGGTTCCTTCTGCCAGGTTATCCCTGAATACTTTGGATCAAAGATGACCTGTTAACCTGACCTGTTAACAATAAATGATCATTACATACTATGCATGCTTCATAATAGCAGCTAGTTAAAGTGGTAATATTAATTGTATTAACAGGAGCAGAAGCTGGATTCTACAATGTGGGCTTCATTTGTGATTTTTTGCTTATGAAGGATTTCTATATCAGAGAAAACTTCTTAATGGAATGGGAAGCTTTGAAGTCCATTGTTACAAAGGCAGCTGCACTATATTTCCATTGGTTTCTTGAAGCTGTAGCTGTTGCCACTGCAATAGTTTTATTTTCCTTTTCTCGCTTTCTGGGCATCTTGCAAGCTAATAATACAGACATCATGTCAGGGATGTCTAAAGCAGAACAATCCCAGTTTTTACTGTCCTAAAGTACTATTGATGACTTACCTCCTGTCATACACACACATAAACACTCTGCAGGGCTCTGGTAAATGGCAGAAATATAGCAGTTAATGTGATCTCAAGAAATATCTATAAACACTATAGTTGAGGGTTGATCAGATAAACTGTTCTTAACAGCACGAGAAAGGATTTCCTAATGTTCAGTAAGTCATACTTAGTAAAAAAAATTGCCTTCTGATTGAGATAGGATATGAAAGTTTTCACAACATGTAAACTCTTACACATGTACAGATTCAAATTATTTGAATTGATGATGTGTTCCTGCATGGCAGGGTGGTGGACTGGATGGTCCTTGTGGTCTCTTCCAACTCTATTATTCTGAGATTCTATAATTCTAAGCTTTCCCCCACGAATTCAAAGCAGCATACTACTTTTATGATTTTGTAGCTTTTCTGTTTATTTTAATGTTCATGTAATTGAGTGGATCCTTTCCATTTGCAGAATAGGCTTATATTCCCATTTCTGAAAAGAAGGAGCTCTCTGAATTACTTTCCTGTATTCTTTGAACCCTGCACCATCCCCTAAAACATTTCTGTTGAGTACTGGAGCTGGGGAAAAAGTGGTATTGGCCTAAGTAATAGAAGAAATTGGTGTATGTCTTCTGTCTACCTTCTTTGAGCAGAATACTTTGAGAGCAGTACTTTACTAATGCATAGCCTCCAACAGAGTCCCTATATCAGAAGATATGCAGGATAAAAATAAAGCAAATAAATAAATTGTCCAGATATAAAAGATACAATCCTGAAATATTTTCTTTTCATACCATTTTTTTCAACTGTTTTCAAAATGTTCCAGTTTCTCTTTTCTACTATTTTCCCTCTTTTCCTCAATTTACTTCAATTATGAATCTGAGTTCAAAGAAAACATAGTGTGCACACAGTTAACTCAAGGAGCAGGGGTGTAGAAGAGGAGGGGGGAAAACCTGACTCTTGCCCTTCCCAGTAGGCTGGGGCAAAAACAATGAGAAGCAGTTTCTCCTAGCTTGTGTATTTTTCCACATTAACAACTTTTGCCATTGTGACCAGACTGAGAAGTTGCTAAACCACATGCATTCCAGTTTTCATCTGCGAAATGTAGAAAGTTACACTAATGACAAGTTATGACCATACTTCCTTTTGCTTGTTTGGTTTTAATCCAATTCTGAGTCCCAACTAGAAGAGATTTGTTAAATTGATTTATACCAGTGTAGACTTGCAAAGTTACCAGTGGACCTACTCTACACTACCAATTAGATTTAGGCATTTGTATTTCCATATTATAGTTTTCTTTTTGCAAAATATCTTGGGAAATGGTTTCATAAATTTTATTATATATGGTTTACTCTGAGTCTGGCATATATCGGGAAGCAGATTTCATGCTTTCTTTCCAAGAAAGAATAAGGGGCATCCATTATCCAATATGTGGTTTGTGATTTTTTTTTTATCAATCAGGCTTGCCCAAGCAATGTCTGCTAGGAAAGCCATAAACAGTGAAAATTTCATGGATTCTGCCAACTATAAGAACAAACTGTTGGACAGAAATCCTTGCACATTTTCCAGAACAAGAGAAAGTTGCATTGATGATACAATCCCCAGAATCATCAAGTCAGCCTAAATAGTGGGTATTCTAACTTGACTAAAGAAATCCGAGAGCTGAAAATTCCACACTGTGTACTTTCCCCTCAATTATTCTATACACTGCCTATGTAAATCTGTGCCCCTATCCCAAGAAACTTTCAAGCCCCAAGAAGTAAAGACAAGAAAGGTGATGAAGAAGGAACTTTGAGTGGAAAAATTATGGTAAGTGTGCACTCACGGATGAAATACAGCATCCTTTTCCTTCCCCCTGGAACCCAGATCACCCTTCTCTTGATTGTCTGAATTGCTTCCCCTCTCCTTTTACCAGAGTCAACCGCAACACATCTTCCTGGGTTATGTGTATATTGCTAATAGAATGTTCTTGAATATCTCCTGTTTTAAAAGTGAATATTACAAATCCAGTCATGAGGAAATATCTGCCACAACTCCTCAACTTATTTTTGCTGTAAGTGACTCTGGATAGGAGGTAATCAGCCATTTTCCTAAGTAACTGTGATGCTGACCCAAAGAGCAATGCTACCTTACAAACATTTATCCTACGCAAATGACTGCCAGAATCATTCATGTACACAGTTTACCCAGCTTAGTCATAAAATGCCCCAAGCAGTAGAGCTTTCAGTGTTTGCTTTGAATTAGCCATTCTATAACTCAATTCCGTTTTCAGGGTCTTTTAAAAATCATGGTGGAGAGCTTTTTCTTAAGAAAAAGGGACTGCCTGCCAAGAATGAATAAACCTTGTTAAACTGAGTACATGAATAACAATGCCAGTTAAATTATTTACAAATGGCACTCATGTAAAGAAGCTTGTAGATTATTGCATTTTTAATTTACAAGCCTTTCACTTTTTCACTGAAAAAGTCTATAACTTTGTTCATAGGACATTTTCTTTTTTTTTTTAAAAAAAAAACAACAACATTTTTTTGGTTTGTTTTTTGCCAATTTCCCATCTCTTGCTGCCTTGTGCACTTGTCAGTTCATAACTCCATTCCATTTTTTTCTGAATTTGCAAAAACTGCATTAAAATACTATCTAAATAAATATGTATTGTTTCCAAAATATGCATTTTAATAAATTTTATTTTAAAATATTTATTTTAGCACACATATTAATCTTTCCCTCTATCATAGAACTACTTCAGAATATTCAGAAAGTTCAATGTCTGATGGATCACAAATGCCCAGATTGAGGCCTAATCTATGTTTTGGAGGTGGCCAGAGGAGGTTTCGCACAATTATAACTTATATGTCAGTTGCACCTGTAGTCAGATATGGTCACAGTAGTCCACACTCTGGTTACATCCCATATAGGCTACTGCAATGCGCTCTATATGGGGTTGCCTTTGAAGACTGTTTGGAAGCTTCAAATGGTCCAACAGGCAGCAGCAAGATTGCTTACCAGAGCAGCATACAGGGAGCATACAACTCTCCTGTTATGTCAGCTCCACTGGCTGCAAGTCTGCTACTGAGCATAATTCAAAGTGCTGGCTTCAGCCTATAAAGCCCTAAATGGTTCCGGCCCAGCTTACCTGTCCAAATGCATCTCTCCCTATGAACCACCTCAGTGATTAGGATTGTCTGGAGAGGCACTGCTCTTGGTCCTGCCTTTGCAGGCGCAACTTGCAGTGATGACAGATAGGGCTTCTCTGTGGTGGCCCCTCAGCTGTGGAACTTCCCAGTGATATTAGATTAGCCCCCTCCCTCCTGGCCTTCAGAAAGAGAGTAAAAACATGGTTTTGGAATCAAACCTTCAGAGAAATGCAATGGGATATGGAATATGTGCAATGACTATTGGAACGGCTCCGGATTACAATTGTAATGGTATGATTTTAATAATAATTGCAATGTTTTAAACTGTTTTTAATATTTATTTTAATCTTAATTTAAATATTTATTTTAAGTCTGTTTTTAAGGCATTGAATAGTTTCCTATGTGTAAAGCCACCTTGAGTTCTCTACAGGGTTGAGAAGGGCGGGGTATGCATTTGGCAAATAAATGATAAATACTTTAGTTTATATCAGTCCCAGAATCTCTCACCCAAAATGGTTACCAGGACTGGGGGATTCTAAGAATTGTACTCACCCCGGTTCATCTATTTTTTTTCTGGCATGCCTGATTGAAAGATGAAGCAATCAGAGGCTATTAATTAGAGATAGTTCTCATCCCTATCTGGAAAAAAGTGATGGACTTGATGCCTGTGTTTTGCATTTTTTTCTCTCCTTCTTGATAAGTGCAATACCATTCTGAGTTTTGGAAAGATATACTTCTGCTCAGCAATTTTTGGTTTTTCAGAAAGTGCTGATCACAGCCATGAACTAAGCTTGATTTCCTCATGTCAACAGTCTCATAGCTGTGGTTCAGGGCCTGGGAAATTTCCAGTTTTGTGAATACATAATCCCTCATCTGGCCATCTTTGGTGTCATGTATGATGCAGTTTTAAAAAAAAGCACCTTAATATGTTCTGCTGCATCCTTTCAGCATGATATTCCCAATAAGGGTAACATATAACCTTCTCTCTTTCTCTTGGACTAGATGGCATGTCAGTGTCTCTCCACCAGTGGGCAATAATGGACTTGTTATCTTGGAATCAAGAAACACTAAATGTGTAGCAGTCTGAGTAGGAGAAAAGAGAATCACTGCTGTAGGCGTTTTGCCATCTCATAACCAATTGGCTTCATATGAGCTGATACCGAAATGAATCTTACTAGCTCACAGACAGGCTTTCTTTTTCTCATGAACCAACCATATATTACTCTAATATGTATCAGCTCCTTCCTAACACCCTCTTTCTGAAGAGTCGGGGGAAGAAAAGGCTGGTATCTGAACACTTTGATTGTGAGCATGAATAGCCTTTCTAGGGAGTAATTACATGACAAGATCCACTCGGCAATGCAGTTGAGCTAAGAGCTTTGAGCAAAGATAGTTGCAGAGGTGTGCATTGAAATATTAAACCTGAATAATGCAAAAGGGATAGGGGCAGCATTACAGGCAAAGACCTTGAAATTCAGCATTTGATTGTATTGTGGATCTGAACACAGAGAGAAACTATCGAAATAAAGAAGCTCTTTGAGAAGACTGATTGTAATCAGGCAGCAGGCAGCTCTTGCTCCCCACTCTACTCTGTCTGTTTTCTCAGGAGCAAGGTTAGGCTGTGTTATAGTATATGCAATGGAATGGAAAATGTGTCACACATTGGAAGAACAATGGAAGGTTGAAAAGGAAGTTGGGTGAGGAATGGGTGGTGATTATTGCATGAAATTCTTGAGGATGTTAAGACCAGAGACTGAAAATATTTACATTTTGGGGACCACATTGCCCAACATTTGATGTTCAGTCTTTATACGGTATTTATGATGTTGTCTGTGATTGTATTTTTTGTCCTTCCTTTAATCTGTATTCCTGGGTTTGTCCCTTTGTAAGCCACCCCTTCAGGGAGATGGAGGTGGGGGTATAAAAATAAAATAATAATGATTATTATTATTATTGTTATTGTTATTGTTATTATTATTAACTGCCATGCTAATGGCAATAAATGGCTGTGAGATTTGGGAGGCTGGAGCTCTAAAAGTAACTTCTCCAAACTCAGTAGGTACAGACCTGTGGCATGATAAAGGATGATGAAAGGATGATGAAATGTGGTAGGAGCACTTTTATGGCACTATTAACAGAATCAGTCTCAGATCAGGGTGAAAAATAATTTTATTTCATGTACAAGATCCTGCTAGTTTGGCAGCTCAGTCATGATTTAGCAGTGGCAATGGGATTTCTAAAGTAGAGGTGTACAGAATATCCACAACCTTAGTAATATTCAACCTTAGAATATTCAGCCTTAGTAAGAAAGGGCATTTTGACAAACTTCTGAAGAAAGCAATCAATTAGCATAGGATTTTCACTTTAAAGATTTGTCCTGAAAAATTCCTTTACGGCAAAAATATTGGTTTGCGTGAGTTAATAATAATAACAACAACAACAACAACAACAATAATAATAACTTTATTGATATCCCATCCCCCTAAAGGGACTTCAGGCGGCTTACAAGCAACAATAGGGCAACAGAGAAAATATAAAGTACAACAAAAATTGCCAGAATCAATAAGCAGCACCAAATAACAAAATAACAACATCCAAGGATTAATAGCTTGGTTTTATCAAAAAATGTTCCTTCCTTTTACGTTGTGAAAAATCTGTACCAAAACAATATTTTTGTGCAGATAACATGCATTTTCTATGGATTTTCAAATGAATTTTGACAAAGAAAAGTCAAAGAATGCAAAATAGGATTACGCACTGCACAAAGCTCTCATAATGTTACCAGATGGTGAGCACCTGGTCCATGTAGCATTTTACTCTTTTCTCCAACACTTAAGTGCTTCCCCTGACCACTTGCAAACTGAAATGACCACTGCAATCCTCCTAATGCTGTGTGTGTGGGGGGGGGGGCATAAGGGGTATTTCTGTTGTCATCAATGCCTTACCTGCTCAAAGGTGAAACCAATTGTAGGGTGGAAGAAGCTTCAGTGCCAGCCAATGAAGAAACCAAAAGATACAATTTCCCTTCCTCTCTGGCCACAGCATAGAAGGAAGCGAGGCCCAAGGTATGGAGGAAGGCTTTCAAGGTGGCCAAAGGTGGTGGAAGTTTGAAAAGGCTAGGACAGAAGTGGGAGAGAAGTGGAGAAGAAGTTTGGTGGATGTACCCAACAGTAAAAAAGCAACAAGAACTGAAGTTGGTTGGAGGTGGCATGGGCAAGTGACTTGCCATTGGACCTCTCACTGCCGTAAAAGTAGGGTGAGGCTTACATCCCACACCTTTGCTTAACCCTGAGAGCCAACAATCGCACTGGAGAGGGGGATCAGGAGGAGGGGGTAATAAAGGGCCAGGTATGGAGGTGAGTAACATGATGAGCTTAGCTTGTGTTTTAGTGTGAGAACAAAATATTATACTGACTGAAACAAAATCTTGATGATGCCCTCATTCCTAGTCTTGTGACACCATTCTTGTGACACCATTAATTCACAC
This sequence comes from Anolis sagrei, assembly GCF_037176765.1. Classification (NCBI taxonomy): domain Eukaryota; kingdom Metazoa; phylum Chordata; class Lepidosauria; order Squamata; family Anolidae; genus Anolis; species Anolis sagrei. Next base: position 94,698,013 of record NC_090023.1, read on the forward strand.
CCTCTCCTTTTGTTACCACCTGAGGGACCCTACCTGATCCTGGTAAAATGGGTCTCTCACAAATGGTGGAGAAAAGTTCAGGAATCTGTGGACAATGTGTGATCATATGCCAAAGCTGCTGATACATAAAACTACTGTCCCAAACTGTATCTCAATGAAATTCATGAACACCAAGTTTCCTAGTGTCACACATCCAATTCCCCGGTGCTCAAGAAATCTGACACAGACAGTGGTTGCATATACCATAAGGAGCAGAATAAACCAAGCGTCTTGAATCCAAGTGCATATTCTTATGTGAGTCTTGAAATTAATAGTACACATTAATATTTTCCTATGCAAGGAATACCTCAGAAGTTCACAAAGAGCACTTGACAATTCAGTAGAGCTAACTTGGTGGTGAGACATCATAGAAATTAACATTATTCATCTATGAAAGCTCTCATCAATATGTGCTTGCACACCAGTGTCTTCAGTGTCCTCCTGAGAATAAGAAATACAATCTTGTAGCCTCATTTGATTTGACGTATCAGGACCCAGGACTTACCGTGTATTAATAGAGAATCAGCTTTGAAATGAAGTTGTTTGATCATCTACTAAATATGTTTGCTTTTTTATCTGTGCCTCCAGAATGGAAAGCAGGTGATGCAGATCATGTTAAACATCTCTTAACAATAAGCACCTTTTACTGACTAAATCTCATTTGCATTCTGGTGATTTTGCAGATAACAATGAGACTCACTGCAGTAAAGTCCAAATTCCAAACTCTGTAAATGCTTTATTCCACATACAAAATGTATTTCAGCATTGCATGGCTAATCTAGTTTGATCAAAATGATTTTTGGGGTTTCCAGCTTAAGAGGATTTTGACTGAATGCTCATATAGTGTAGCCATCATCAAATTTTCTGACTACAAACAAAGCACACAACTGTGAAGTCATGACGTTACATAGAACTCATGCTTTATGCAATTGAAGCGTAGTGTACCAACTGTTATCTTCATAAGATCAGAAAATCGGTCCATGCCAAAATGAGAATGTTGTTTCTTGTATTATGCTGCTGGTATATAGTAAACAAACATCACAGTTCATGGTTGATTTTATCATGTCAAAGCAAAAATGGGAAGAAAGGCAATGCACATAAAGGAATACTACATCTTGTTTTCCTAATTAAACTATATATAATTACTTTTGTAATAAATACATTTATTTGGGATTTTTCATTTTTATCTGAAATATATGTACATGCCAGAAACTGCAACAATAGGACCAGAAACAGCAATTTAATTAGGAGGAAGATAATTCATTTTATAACTTACTCTAAAAAACAAAAAACAAAAACAACCATGAAAAATATGGATCTATCGTATGTTTAATGGTGATGGAAATATTGTTCCTACTCTGTCATACTTATCAAATTTTAAATTGTATTTTTATGGGTTGGTCAGACTCTTGAAATTTTACAGACCTCTATGGCACTCATTTGAGTTACTCACCATTTTACGTAAGGGACACCTTTTCAAAAATTCTAAATACTGCCAGTTTAAGACCAGAGTAAAGGTCTCATATTGAATCATTCTTCATGGGCCAGGAAATGAGAAGCCAGGACGAGTGAAAAGCATGCCCTCTGATGGACTTCACTGTTATAAACTGGGCTTGCTGGTCCACGCCTTAGTTACCTCTAGATTGGACTATTGCAATGCGCTCTACGTGGGGCTGCCCTTGAAGACGGTCCGGAAACTCCAATTGGTCCAACGAGCGGCAGCCAGATTACTAACTGGTGCAAATTACAGAGAGTGGTCAACTCTCCTGTTTAAGGAGCTCCATTGGCTACCATTTATTTTCCGGTCCCAATTCAAGGTGCAGGTTTTGACCTACAAAGCCCTGAACAGTTTGGGACCCGGCTACCTGCGCGACCACATTTCCGTCTACGAACCCATATGACCCCTTTGATCTTCCAGAGAGGCTCTTTTCTCGCTCCCACCCTCATCGCAAGTACGACTTGCGAAGACGAGAGAGAGGGCCTTCTCAGTGGTGCCCCCCTCCAAGCTCTGGAATTTGCTCCCCAAAGATATTAGGCAAGCCCCCACTCTGGCAATCTTCAGGAGGAGCCTGAAAACCTGGTTATTCCAATGTGCCTTCAATGATTGAATGTAAGATACTCCCTGACCAAACTCTGCATAAAATGACCTCAGAAGCACTTTATTTTATGGTTCATGCAATTAAATCCTACCTCATTCTCGGATCCCCTCCCTGGTTTTTATATGGTCCTATCTCCCAGTGTTTTAAAATTTTATCCCTGAAATTGGCCCTGCTCAGTGTGATCATCTGTGTTTTACTGTTTGGTTTTATGCTGCTGTGTTGTTTACTTATATTGCATCTTATGTAATTTTTTTGTTTTTATTGTGTTTTTGTGTTTATATTGTGTTTTACAGTATTGATGGGCGTGGCCTTATGTAAGCTGCCCTGAGTCCCCTTGGGGGAGATGGAGCCGGGGTATAAATAAAGTTTTATTATTATATTATTATTGCTTGCAGTTACCCCATACTTTGCCTTAGTTATTTAAGTCTAGATCTAAATGGTGAGAATATGGCATCTAAGATCAACAAAGACCTTGCCCTAGCCCTACATTGCTCCATAAAGCATCTGTATTGCTAAAGGACTTCTCCTGAAGTTTCTTGACACCCATCGTTGTTTATGCAAGTCACTAGCAGGATTATTTCATGGGTACTGGTGGGTCTGTCTTTTAACACCCTTCACCATCATTATACTGTTTTTCCTGAATAGAGGAAGAGGAGAACCCATCTTGTATTCTAGTCACTTAATTTTATTAAAAAGATTATTGCAATCCTCTTTCGCAACTAATATGTTGTCTGCTCATTCATTTCCCATTTCAAGTGCTCCATTTTCAGTTTGACTGAATAATGGCTATACTTAATATATTTCATGAAGTGGAATAAAAATACTGTACTTGAAAGGGAAAATCCTTTTCCTAGTAATATTTTTACATTGTGGTGATTATTTTAAACATTGGCAAGCCATTAATCAAGGTGAACCTATTAGTACCTATATCTTTTTCTTAAAAATACATTTTAAAAGTCTATCTTAGCAGTTTTTCACATTATATTTGCCTCAAAATGGTCAATTAACACTGTCATTTTAATTGGCATTTAAGTCATTTCCTGGATATATTAATGTATTATTTTCCCACTCTGTCTTTTTCTTTGGACACTCACCTTGAGTGTATTTCAAAATCATATTTTTGTCTCCTGTCTTCCTTGTTCATTGTCTTGGTGCTCAGTAGTGCATGAGCAATCTGGATTGTGTTTTACTAAACTTATTTCTCACTCTCCAGCACACTTGGCATGACAAATATCGCTCAACATGTTTTTGAAACATTTTACCTGGCCTGTGAAATATAGCTATTTCCATGCTAACTATTTTCTAATCTACTTGCACACTTATGCAAAAATTAATTGAATGTGTTTCAAAATTATTGAGAATAACAGAAGTTGGAAAGAGATGCTCATTGAAGTGAACAATGCTAAAGGATGATGGAAATGCATCTCCCATTACTGCTTGGACAGATGGGACCTGTAGTCCAACTGCATCTAGGGGCCCATACATTGTCCACTCCCATGATTGTTGTTAAATGTGCTTCCATCTTTTTCAATTCTTGCAATACTAGAACTGAGGAATTATAGATTTCGTAAGCAAAGCCTTCTGAACCTATTTTGCCAAGAAGACCCTGAATAGGATAATTATAAGTCAGATACAACTTGAAGCCACACTACTACAACAAAATACAATTTGTGTTGTATTTTGTGTTTTATATTGACTGGATATATTATTAATTGTTTATTCCATTTTATGTATTTTACTGTATTGCACTTTATTGTATTATTTGTGTGTTTTGAGCTGCCCCTAGTCCCCATGGGAGAGGGGTGGGATATAAATACATTTATTATTATTATTATTATTATTATTATTATTATTAGAAACACAACAAAATGACTCCACAGCAAACAAGATCACTCTGCTGGCTGTTGTATTCGATCACACATCGGACACTTCCCAAGTGACTAGGACTGTGTGATATGTCGGCGAATAATGTGTGCAGATCCCAGTAAGGTGGCCGTTTGCAGCTGGCAGCTGGCAGCTGGTAATTTTGTCAGTGCCGATTGTGTTTAAGTGCAGGCAAGGTCTTTAGGCAATGCACCCAGTGTGCTGATCATCACTGGGACCACCTTGACTGGCTTGTGCCAGAGTTGTTGTTGTTGTTGTTGTTGTTGTTGTTGTTGTTGTTGTTGTTATTTCACTGAAGCACTATAATTCCATGGCTGCCACTGAATATCAAAGCTATCTTCTTTCTGATCCAAGAGGATTTCAGAGTGTATACTTGTACCACAGAAGTTTAACAACTGGAAGACAACTTCCCTTGTGGTTGGGAAAGAAAAATGTGAACTGCTGTTACTATTGGCACTACTTAACTTTGCCACTGCCAGATTTTTGCTGAAAATTTCTAATATCAGCAGCAATGTTAACCAGTGCCAGTGATGACGATCTCAATGGTCAATATCATAGCCTGCCAATGCAATGCAGTGGTTTGAGTGTTAAATTGAACTTTGAGAGCTCAGGGTTCAAATCCCTGCTCAGTTATGGAAACTCAGGGCCCTTCCACACAGTCCCATATCCCAGAATATCAAAGCAGAAAATCCCACAATATCTGCTTTGAATGGGGCTATCTGAGTCCACACTGCCATATATTCCATTCCAAAGCAGATACTGTGGGATTTTCTGCCTTTATATTCTGGGATATAGGGCTGCGTGGAAGGGCCCTTACTGACTGATTTTGGGGAAGTCACAGTTTCTCAGCCTTTGAGGAAGGCAAACCCTCCTCTGGACAAATCCTGCCAATAAAACCAGAGGAAAGGGTCACCATAAACCAGAGCTGACTTGAAAGCACCTAAGGGCAGATGCGTATGAATGACAGAGGAGATAAAAATGCCTGGGGGAATAAAAATGTCTTATTAGAGGCTACAGGCATCATAATACCCACCCTATTAAGAAAGATTTCTGTTCTTCTTGCATTAATCTTGGTGCATAAAACATTTGTGATATTGGGAAATTTAGTATTTTGAAAAAAGGACCATGAATGGTGCCATTTCATGGGTCTTTGTCTTCAGTGAACAGACATTAGTAACAGTACAAGTGAGGGGTGGGATTGAAGAAGGAACATTAGACAACTTCTAAAATGCCCTGTATTGCAGGATCTGATTCCAGATTATCGATTTTAAAATGGATTATATGAATCTCCACGGCATGAAAATCTGGGATCAGATTCCTGGGATATAGGAGCAGAGTGGAAGGGACCTTAGAGAATAGCTCAGCCATTCTGGAACCAGAGAATGTGCAACTGTCTTATCTTTCGAAGTTTGGCACAGAAGCTCGAGGAATGCCTTTAATGCTGCACTTCTTTGCAACAATTACATGGGAATGAGCCCTGCAGGAATAAGTAAGGCTTACTTATGAGTAACTGTCATAGGATTGTGCTTTAAGCACACTTCTCTGACTACTTACAACATCTAATACTTGGTCTTAATCAGGAAACCAACAGCGATGTCATCAAGAATTAAATTAAATTAAAGGAGCAAAATATTTGACTTAATTTGAAATAACATGCTAAATAGAACAGCAACTAAACATTTTAATTTTTTTTTTCAGATGGTTCGGGAGCTGGTTGTTGGTTGTTTATAGTAGAATATTTAATATAGTTGCCTCTCAGGAGATCAATTCTCCTTCTATTACACCTGATCCCACTGAAATCAATGAATGCTGAGGGAGTGGGAAATCATTTGCAGATTCTGAAATAATCAGATATGTTTATATATCAATCATGCATGCACAAGAATAAATAAAATGGAGAAAAGCAGGCAATTCTCTCCCACTGCCTCTGCAAGTATATGATTATTCTGAAATCCTGTAAATAGGAAATAGGAGAGTGCAAGATTTTAAAAATCCTTTTAAAAAGAATAAATATGGCTCAATTATATAAATAGGGAGGATGGTCACATAAAACTATGTGCCTTCCAAGAAATTATTTATTAAGAAGCAATCAGAAAAAGTCTGCACAAAAGAATCATGGAATAATAAAGTTGGAAGAGATCACATGGACCATCTGGTCCAACCCCCTGCCATGCAGGAAAAGCATAAAGTATCCCTAGCAGATGGCCATCCAGCCTCTGTTTAAAAGTTTCCAAGGAAAGAGCTTCCACCACACTCCGAGACAGAAAGTTCCACTGTTGAACCTCATGTACAGTCAGGTAGTTCTTCCTAATGTTCAGGTGGAATCTCCTTTCTGTAATTTGAACCCATTGCTCCGAGTTCTAGTTTCCAGGGCAGCAGAAAACAAACCCGCTCCCTCTTTTTTATGACACCCTTTCACATATTATACAGGGCTATAATGTCTCCTCTCAACCTTCTCTTCTGCAGGTTAAACAGACCCAGCTCTTTAAGATGATCCTCATAGGGCATAGTCTCCAGACCGCTGATAATTTTAGTTGCCCTCCTCTAGATACCTTCCAGCTTGTCAGTATCTATTTTGAACTGTGGTGCTTAGAACTGGACACTATTCCAGATGAGCTCTAACCAAAGCAGAATACAAAGGCACAATGACTTTCCTGGATCTAGACACTATATTCCTTTTGATGCAGCCCAAAATCCCATTGGCTCTTTTAGCTGCTGCATCACACTGTTGGCTCAGGTTCAATTTGTTGTCCACAAAGACCCCAAGATCTTTCTCATATTAACTGTTGTCTAGCCAGGCATCACCCATTCTGTATTTTTGTATTTCATTTTTTCTGCCTAAGTGTAGTATCTTACATTTGTCCCTGATGAAATTCATTTTGTTAGTTTTGGCCCAGTTCTCTAATCCTTTGAAGTCATTTTAAATTCCGATCCTGTCCTTTGGAGTATAAACTATCCCTCCTAATTTGGTGTCTTTTAGTAATCACAGCATTCCTTTCTATGTGACTGCAGACTGCCTCCTTAATGATCTGGTCCAGAATCTTTCCTGATATTGATGCCAGGCTGACTGGAAGGTAGTTGTTTGGGTCCTCTTTTTTTCCTTTCTTGAAGATAGGGACAGCATTTGCTCTCCTTCAGTCTGGTGGAACTTTTCCTGTTCTCTAAGAATAAAATCCCACATTATCTGCTTTGAACTGGAACATATGGCAGTGTGGATTCAGATAACCCAGTTCAAAGCAGATATGGAGGGATTTTCTGCCTTGATATTCTGGGATATAGGGTTGTGTGGAAGGACCCTAAGATTATTGCTAGTGATTCTGAAATGACTTCTGCTAGTTCCTTCAATACTCTTGGATGTAGTTCATCTGGCCCCCAAGACTTGAATTCATTTAGAGTAAATATATCTAAATATATCTTATCCAGATAAAAGCATCTGGATAAGAATCAAGGGAACTAGGACTCAAAAAGATCTCATTGTAGGCATCTACTACAGACCTCCAAGCCAGGAGGAAGAACTTGATGAAGTTTTCTGCCAACAGTTGGCCAAACAGGCACAGAGAAGAGATGTAGTAGTCATGGGCAATTTCAACCATCTTGATATTTGCTGGGAAAAAAAACTCGGCTAAGAGTACAAAGTTCAAACAAATTCCTCACTTGCCTTGCAGACAACTTCATGGTCCAGAAGGTAGAAGAGGCAACAAGGGGGTCGGCTACTGTTGATCTCATCCTAACAAATGCGGAGGACCTGATCGATGCGGTTGAAGTGGATGGATCCTTAGGGGCAAGTGACCATGTGCTCCTGCAATTTGAGGTACAAAGGAAGGCCGAAACTAAGACAAGTCAAACCCGCATTTTGGACTTTAGGAGAGCTGATTTCCAAAAAATGAAGGAAACACTGAGCACAGATACTAAAAGACAAGGGAGTTACGGATGGGTGGGAGTTTTTCAAGAGTGAAATACTCAAGGCGCAATTGAAAACAGTACCAAAAAGAGAAACAAAAAGATAAGTGCAAAGAAGTCAGAATGGATGTCCAAAGAACTTCTAACTGTGCTAAGACTCAAAAGAGACATGCACAAGAAGTGGAAAAAGGGAGAAATCACCAAAGAAGAATTCAAGCAAATAGCCAACTCCTGTAGGGAAAAGGTCCACAAGGCTAAAGCACAAAATGAGCGCAGGCTTGCCAGGGACATTAAAAACAATAAAAAGGGCTTCTTTACTTATGTCAGTAGAAAAAGGAGGAACAAGGAGGTGATAGGGCCTCTTCGAGGAGAAGATGGGGCAGTGCTGACAGGGGATAGAAAAAAGGCAGAACTGCTTAATGCCTTCTTTGCCTCGGTCTTCTCACAAAAAGAAAGTCATCTTCAACCTCAGCAAGATGGAGTGGATGAGGGATTAGAGGACATCTAACCCCAAATTGGGAAACAAGTCGTCCAGGAATACCTGGTCGCTCTAAATGAGTTCAAGTCTCCAGGGCCAGATCAACTACACCCAAGAGTATTGAAGGAACTAGTGGCAGTCATCTCGGAACCATTGGCAATCATCTTTGGGAGTTCTTGGAGAACAGGAGAAGTTGCAGCAGATTGGAGGAGGGCCAATGTGGTCCCAATCTTCAAGAAGGAAAAAATGGATGACCCAAACAATTACCGCCCGCTCAGCCTCACATTGATACCAGGCAAGATTCTGGAAAAGATTGTTAAGGAAGTGGTCTGCAAACAAGTCATGCCAGACTAATCTGATCTCATTTTTTTGATAGAGTTACAAGCTGGGTAGATGCAGGGAATGCCGTGGATGTAGCGTACCTGGATTTCAGTAAGGCCTTCAACAAGGTCCCCCATGACCTTCTGGCAAGGAAACTAGTCCAATGTGGGCTAGGCAAAACTACGGTGAGGTGGATCTGTAATTGGTTAAATGGACAAACCCAGAGGGTGCTCACCAATGCTTCCTCTTCATCCTGGAAAGAAGTGATGAGTGGAGTGCCGCAGGGTTCTGTCCTGGGCCTGGTCCTGGTCCTGTTCAACATCTTTATTAATGACGTCGATCAGGGGTCCCCAAACTACAGCCTGTGGGCCGGATACGGCCCCCTGAGGACATCTATCCGGCCCGCAGGCTGTGGAGAAGGGCGAAGGGGGAGGGAGGCAGTGGGCGAAGAGGGGGAGGCGGCGGGCCAAGCAGCTTGGGCCTGCTTGGCTCGCTGCCTCCATGGGCCCAGCCTCTCCTCTCTTCGGGATGCATTCTGGATGCATCCCGGAGGAAGGAGAGGGGGGGGGAGGCAGCGGGCCAAGCGGTTTGGGCCTGCTTGGCTCACTGCCTTCGTGGGCCCAGCCTCTCCTCCCTTCAGGATGCCGCCTCGCCGCATCCCGGAGGCAGGAGAAGGGGGGGGAGGCCTTAAAACCAGTCATGTCCGACTCTGGGACTCCTCTGCTCATCTCCATTTCTAAGCCGAAGAGCCGGTGTTGTCCATAGACACCTCCAAGGTCGTGTGGCCGGCACGACTGCATGGAGCGCTGCTACCTTCCTACCGGAGCGGTATCTATTGATCTACTCACATTTGCATGTTTTCAAACTGCTAGGTTTACATTTATTCTAAACTGCTAAGTTTATATTTGTTAAAATAGTTCTTCATTTTAATTATTGTATTATTTAAAGTGTTTTTTGCACTACAAATAAGATATGTGTGGTGTGGAAAGGAATTCATTCTTTTTTTTTTTCCAAATTATAATCCGGCCCTCCAACAGTTTGAGGGACTGTGACCCGGCCCTCTGTTCAAAAGGTTTGGGGACCCCTGACTTAGATGAAGGCTTAGAAGGCATGATCATCAAGTTTGCAGATGACACCAAATTGGGAGGGATAGCCAATACTCCAGAGGACAGGAGCAGGATTCAAAATGATCTTGACAGATTAGAGAGATGGGCCAAAACTAACAAAATGAAGTTCAGCAGTGACAAATGCAAGATACTCCACTTTGGCAGGAAAAACAAAATGCAAAGATACAGAATGAGGGACGCTTGGCTCGAGAACAGTACGTATGAAAAAAATCTTGGAGTCCTTGTGGACAACAAGTTAAACATGAGCCAACAATGTGATGTGGCGGCAAAAAAAAGCCAATGGGATTTTGGCCTGCATCAATAGGAGCATAGTATCTAGATCTAGGGAAGTCATGCTACCCCTCTATTCTGCCTTGGTTAGACCACACCTGGAATATTATATCCAATTCTGGGCACCACAGCTGAAGAGAGATATTGACAAACTGGAATATGCCCAGGGGAGGGCGACTAAAATGATAAAGGATCTGGAGAACAAGCCCTATGAAGAGCGGCTTAAAGAGCTGGGCATGTTTAGCCTGAAGAAGAAAAGGCTGAGAGGAGATATGATAGCCATGTATAAATTTGCGAGAGGAAATCACAGGGATGAGGGAGCAAGCTTGTTTTCTTCTTCCCTGGAGACTAGGACAAGGAACAATGGCTTCAAACTACAAGAAAGGAGAATCCATCTGAACATTAGGAAGTACTTCCTGACTGTGGGAGCTGTTCAGCAGTGGAACTCTCTGCCCTGGAGTGTGGTGAAGGTTCCTTCTTTGGAAGCTTTTAAACAGAGTTTGGATGGCCATTTGTCAGGGGTGCTTTGAATGCAATATTCCTGCTTCTTGGCAGGGGGTTGGACTGGATGGCCCATGAGGTCTCTTCCAACTCTCTGATTTTATGATTCTAAGTGTTCAATAACTATGCCCCTTAGATATTCTTATTACTGCAAAATGATTGCTTTCTATTAGAGACTCAAATGAAAATAAAAGGTAAGGTACTAATTTCCACCATTTTATTTTTTTAACATTGCTTGGTTAATGTTAGAGATGAGATGAGGAGGGAGATTTTCAAGTGGATTAAAACAAACCGGTTTTACTGTGCAGCACCTACACAAACCTATACAAAAGGTCGCAGGTTCGAATCCAGGGAGAGGCAGATGAGAGCCCTCTATCCACTCCAGCTCCTCATGCGGGGACATGAGAGAAGCCTTCCACAAGGATGATAAAAACAACAAAAAAATCATCCAGGTGTCCCCTGGGCAATGTCCTTGCAGACAGCCAATTCTCTCACACCAGAAGCGACTTGCAGCTTTTCAAGTCGCTCCTGACAGGACAAAAAAAAAACCCTACACAAACACCCCAGGACCAGTTCTAGGCTGAGACATTTGCCACAGTACCCATTGATTGTGGATCGGAGTCAGACCCAGGAAACACAGTATCCACAGCTAGACAGATGCCATAATTTTTAACCAGTCCACTATGATATACTGATGTGCTGCAGGCAATCAGAGTCTATCTCAGTTTGGAGCCCTGCATGATATATTGTGCTCTGCTACAGTGCATTATCTGACTTGTTTCAGACTTTCTGGTGAGTTTTTTAATGCACTGTTTCTGGCTTGATGCATGCTACAATGTACACTGAAGGTGTATGTTTTGTGGACACCCAACTCCGAGCCAGCTTCGAACTGCATTGTATTGTCTGTGTGGAACTACGGCCAGTCTCTCTCACCTCCTATTTTCCTCTTGATTGTGGCAGACAGAGGTCAAAGTGTCAAAGTAGTTTGGAGTCAATTTAATCAGGGAGAGGCTCAGGAAAAGGCAGCACCTCCTAGGTTGCGTGTTCTTCCTCATGAATAGGTTTTGTCATCTTGACCACAATTTGATTTTATTTGCCTGCAAATGTCCCATTTTCATCTGTACAATGTTGGACAGCATGCAGTCCTAGTGATGCTGGGTCTTCTCTTAACAAATCTGCATCTAAGACTTTGAGGAGAAAGACTCCTATACCCTGTATTTTCTTCCCTCTACCAAGAACTATATATAATTGGATTTATAGATGACAAAATTTAAACTGATAAATTTCTTAATGGAGGAGACTGACAAGTCCCTCTACAATAAGAAATGTATCAAATGATTATATATGTAAACTCAGTGATGAAGAAGAATAAAAGATTCTAGTCTCCCATGATCCTGACACATTATGCTCAGAAGCAAAATGATTTCAAGGAGTTCGAGCACCAAAGCCCGTCTTTGCAATAGGTATTTCACGAACATCAAGTAGCTTATTTACTTCCAGCACAAGGCTTCACTGTTTTTCTTCTGCTGAGGTACAGACTGAGTTATATCACAAAAATGCAATACCTCTCACAAGGGATGCAAACTGGTTATAACAATAATATCCTGAGAACACAGATGGTGCCAGTTATCCTGAAGCTACCTAGCACTTGTAAAATCTATACTGCTTTAGTGACATGAATGCACATTTTGGAGGACACAGAAAAGGACCTTTGGGAATTCACAATCATCATTTATGAGTTTGCTTTTGAAAAAGGAGAAGAGGCTAGGAGATAGGATTTTGAATCAAACAGTGGGAATACAGCCACATCCAGAGAACTGCATAATGGGAGCTGCAGCCACATATCTTGGCTTGATGGGAGTTGTATCCAGTAAGGGCCCTTCCACACAGCCACATAACCTCAAAATATCTGCTTTGAACTGGGTTATCTGAGTCCACACTGCCATATATTTCAGTTCAAAGCAGATAATGTGGGATTTTATTCAGCTTTGTGGAAGGGGCCTTAGATATGAGCATGTGGGACAACCAAATTATGTGATTGATGACTTAACAATGAGAGGGAAAGAGCCAGAAGCAACCACATGGGGCCAACAGATTCTTGCCATGGAGACCATTATAATTATCAGCAGGATGTAGTCAAATACATAACATTACAAAATGCATACCCAGGTAATACATGATCAATTTGCTAGTTTCAAATATTGAAACTTTACTTATATTCTGATGTTTGGCATGTGATCATATAATGTGGAGGGAGTAAGGTTTGCTGCATCTACAGTACTTCTCACTTTCACATCTTCAGTAGCAAGATCTGAACTTTTAAGCACATTAGGACAATGTTCTTGGCCTCGTCTCCCACTCACAAAACCTAGAAATGAGGGTTTTTTAACTGCAAGAAATAACTGAGACACAATCAGCTGAAAGGACTTGCCATAGAATCTCCCTTTGTGTCTTAGTGTTGGATGTGCAAAGAGTGGACATGTTGTTAATGAACTTGGGGCTCTCTGTTTGCATACCTCAGGCCATCTCCACAATGGCCATCTCCACAATGTCCAGAAGAGTCACCCACCTGGATTGTTTTACTTTCCATGCACTTACTCATTTGTACAATTTGTCCTATTCTTCAGTTTCTCAAACTGTGTAATGATTAGTGGGACATGGTGGAGATTCACTTACCCAGCTCAAATGTATGACAAAAAATCAGTTCAATTCTTTCTTTGAGTCTCTATGAAAACTTCTGTAAATGGCATTAGAGGAACCATGGTTCATATAATAATATGATCATAAAGTTAAAAGAAACCACAATATTCATCCAACCATGCCCCTTGCCATGCAGGAATACACCATCAATGGACTCTCAATAGATTACCATTTAGTCTCTGTTTAAAAACCTTCAAAGAAGGAAACTCCACCACAGTTCAAGGTGGTATATCCCACTGTTGAATAGCTCTTACTGTCAAAAAATGTTAGTAATAGTCAAGTGGGATCTCTTTTTCTGAGGTTTAAATCAATTGCTTGATGTACTAGGTCCTCATCACATGGAGGTCCCTAACACGGGCAACGGGGGAGATTCGCAAGGCAGCATGGCAAATATAGGGGGCAGTGTGTGCAACCATCGCCCCATGCCCCACATCACCACTTTCCCCATCACATGAGAGGAAAACGTCACAGCCCAGCTTCCCTCCATACTGTCCCCATTTTTGCAGTGAGAACATAAGAAGCCTCCCATGTTCTCAGGGCTCCTTTTGTAGTACAGCCTGAGGCTGTTGGGTTCACTGATGGCTTAGAGTTAATTGTGGGATTTCCTGGTGCACAAAGTGATGGAAATTCAAGTCAAAGAACTGATGGCTCTCTCTGGGAAAAACCTGATTCAGAAAGTGCAAGGCTTCAAGGTCAGGTAGAGGAGCTAGAAATTGCAACATTAGATAAGGAGTTGGGCAAAGAGCTAACCGATACAGAAGGATTCCAGAGAAAAACATCTGGAGCTATGGAGGTCAACAAAAGTCTTTGTTTACAGATTAGAGCAGGAAATAGGCAATGTCAGTCAGAGCACATATGTGAGAAAGCTGAGGAGAGAATTCATGAGAAAAGAAGTGACTACATGACTGCAAATTAGCAAGTTGTTTACTTAAAAGTTAGTTCAGGCAATGTAGCATTCAAGTAAAGAAGTGAAACCTTGTTATTGGATTCAAGTATCCTGGAAGTTTTCCATGTTCTCGTTTTTGTATTTTTGCTCATGTTTTTTACTAAATATACCTTTGTTGTGGACTTATGACTTTCTGGCTGCTCCTGGACTATATTACTTGGGATTTGCATGAGACATTTGGTTTACTATCTGGTAATCACCTATTGCTAACCCATTTTTGGATTATACATGTACTTTCCATATTCCTGCTTTTTCATATATTTTATGTGTTTTTTGCAATAAATTGTTTGCTAATACTCTGGACTCTTGTGTGTTGCTGTGTTCACAGGGGTTTCTAGACCTGGGGTGCAACAGCTCTGTCCTAGAACATTTTGAAGACAGAGCCCCACTGGAAATAGCCCTGTGTCATGTGATGGGCTCTCTCCTGGTAGTGTCCTAGGATGGAGCTGGACCCAATGTGAGGAAGTCCCAGGTCTTTGAGATAGCAGAAAACATGCATAATTCATCTCCAAAATGACATACTTTCAACGTTTTCAACATGGCTATTATGTATCATTTTAGCCTTCTTTTCAGAAGCTAAACATACCCAGTTTCCTAAGCCACACCTTATAGGATTTGGCTTTCAGACCCTTGATCACCAGTAGCTTACTCTGCACAAGTTCCAGCTTGTCAACATCTTTTTTGATTTATGGTGCCCAAAACTGGACAAAGTATTCTAGACAAGGTCTCACAAAAATGGCTATTGGCATTGTGATAATTGTGGGTGTCACTAAAAAGGAAAAATACATTTTGGGAGAAAGAAGAGCAAATTTTGCTCCCTTGTGTTATATTTCTGAACACGTATTTCATGGAGCCCATTCATATATGACAAAATATGTCTCTCTTGTGATATGCTTCTGCACAGTGATTTTTATCCCCTAAGAGTGAAATGACATTCGGATCTTTGCCTCTTTTTAATAATCTTCTGCTTACTTCCATAGAACTCACTTTTATTGTTTTTAAACATTATTTGTTTGTCACACAGTTTAGACCACTACTACTCAAAGTGTGAGTCCCGACCACAAATGGAGTTCCCTTAGTCCCATTTATTTATTTATTTATTTATTTTATTTTATTTCTATACTGCTTTTCTCAGCCCTCAGGTGACTCAAAGCGGTGAACAACATCAGTACAAAATATCACAAAACAAGTATAGGGCAATTAAAAACAATTATCACATAAATCATTAAACATCAGTATAACAATCATTAGCGCCTCAACAGTAAAATCAGAATCCAGTCTCGTCATCCATTATTCCGCATTCCTATGTTCAATTACACTGTTTAATCAAATGCTTGTTTGAACAGCCAGGTCTTCACTTTCCTCCGAAACGCCAGCAGGGAGGGGGCCAATCTGATATCTGCAGGCAGGGCGTTCCACAGCCGAGGGGCCACCACTGAGAAGGTCCTGTCTCTCGTCCCCACCAAGCACGCCTGTGATGCAGGCGGGACAGAGAGCAGGGCATCCCCAGATGATCTTAGTGTACTAGTCAGCTCACAGAAGGAGATGCGTTCGGAGAGGTAAGTAGGGCCAGAACCATTTAGGGTTTTATAGGCTAAAGCCAGCACTTTGAATTGTGCCCGGTAGCAAACTGGTAGCCAGTGGAGCTGTCGCAACAGAGGAGTAGTATGCTCCCTGAGTGCCGCTCCTGTTAGCAACCTGGCTGCCGAACGCTGGACCATTTGAAGCTTCCGAGCAGTCCATCCCACAGTCATCTTCTTTTGAATGTGCCGACTGTAGGATAGTGTACCGACCACCCCGTGGCACTACAGTCTCTTTACCTGAGCTAGCAGGAGTGGTCTCGGACATGGCGTTGAGCTCCCAACGGCTTTTAGTCTTGGGAGATTTCAATGCCCATGCTGAGGCCGCTCTCTCAGGTGCGGCTCAGGACTTCATGGCCGTCATGGCATCCATGGGCCTGTCCCAATTAGTATCTGGTCCCACCCATAGTGCCGGGCACACATTGGATTTGGTCTTCTCTCAGGGATGGGATGAGGGTGACGGGGTGGAGGAGCTGACCATCGCTCCATTGCCATAGACCGATCACCACCTGATCAGGTTTAGACTAAATGTGCCTTCTAACCTCCGCAGGGTTGGGGGACCCATTAGAATGGTCCGCCCCAGGAGACTTATGGATCCAAACGGTTTCCTGATGGCTCTTGGGGATTTTTCCACCTCCTTGGCTAGCAACTCTGTCGATGCTCTGGTCTCTCGCTGGGACAGTGAGATGACCAGGGCAATTGATACAATCGCTCCGGAATGCCCCCTCTCGAGTAACCGAGCTAAACCTGCTCCTTGGTTCACTGAGGAGCTGGCAGCGATGAAGCGAAAGAAGAGGAGGCTAGAGTGCGTGTGGCGCCAGAGTCCCACCAATTCAGCCCAAACACATCTGAATGCCTTTCTAAGGTGCTACGATGTGGCAATAGCAGCAGCACAGAAAATATTTCTCACTGCCAATATTGCATCTGCGAAGAATCGTCCAGCTGAGCTCTTCTGGGTTGTCAGGGGTCTATTAAATCCGCCAAAAAGCGAGGTCCCTGACAACACGGTGGCTTGCTGTGAAACATTTGCTCGATTCTTCGCAGATAAAATTGTGCGGATTTGGTCAGATTTTGACGCCATATTAACAGCGGTCTCTGGGGATGTAACGCGAGCATCTGCTTGTCCGGTTTTGTTGGATTCATTTCAATTGGTTCAGCTTGAGGATGTGGACAGGATCCTTGGAGAGGTGCGACCTACCACATGCATCCTAGATCCCTGTTCATCCTGGCTGATAAAAGAAGCCAGAGGGGGTTTGGCAGAGTGGGTGAAGGTGGTGGTTACAGGAGGGAAAGTTTCCAGCGAGCTTAAAACAAGCTATCATAAAACCGCTGTTGAAGAAACCATCACTGGAACCCACTCAATTAGACAACTATCGGCCAGTTTCCAATCTCCCCTACTTGGGCAAAGTCATGGAACATGTGGTGGCAACACAACTCCAGGGATTTCTGGTAGACACTGATTATCTATATCCGGCACAGTCAGGCTTTAGGCTGGGACATGGAACTGAGACAGCCCTGGTCACCTTGGTAGATGATCTTTGCCGGGAGCTGGACAGGGGGAGTGTGTCCCTGTTAGTTCTGCTGGACCTCTCAGTGGCCTTCAATACCGTCGATCATGGTATCCTTCTGGGGCACCTCATGGATATGGGGCTCAGGGGCACTGCTCTACAGTGGCTCCGATCCTTCCTTGAGGGACGGTCCCAGAAGGTGTTATTGGGTGACACCTGTTCGGCCCCACAACCGTTGTTGTGTGGAGTCCCACAGGGTTCAATCCTCTTCCCGATGTTATTTAACATCTACATGAAGCCGCTGGGGGAGATCATTCGGAGTTTCAGAATGAGATGTTATCTCTACACAGATGATGTCCAAATCTGTCACTCCTTCTCACCTGTCACCAAGGAGGCTGTCCAGACCTTGAACTTCTGGGTCGGACTGGATGAGAGCTAACAAATTGAAACTGAATCCAGACAAGACAGAGGTCCTATTGGTCAGTCGTAAGGCCGAATAGGGCATAGGGTTACAGCCTGTGTTAGATGGGGTTACACTCCCCCTGAAGACACAGGTTTGCAGCTTGGGAGTGATCCTGGACTCATCGCAGAGCCTGGAACCCCAGGTCTCGGCGGTGTCCGGGAGAGCTTTTGCACAATTAAAACTTGTGCGCCAGCTGCGCCCGTACCTTGGGAAGTCGGATCTGGCCACGGTGGTCCACGCTCTTGTTACATCCCGGATAGATTACTGCAACACACTCCACGTGGGGTTGCCTTTGAAGACTGTTCGGAAACTTCAATTAGTACAGCGAGGGGCAGCCAGATTGCTCACCAGAGCGTCATACAGGGAGCATACCATCCCCCTGTTGTGTCAGCTCCACTGGCTGCCGATCCAGTTCTGAGCACAATTCAAAGTGCTGGTTTTGACCTACAAAACCCTATACGGTTCTGGCCCAGCGTATCTGTCCGAACGCATCTCCCTCTACGTCCCACCTCGGAGTTTGAGATCCTCTGGGGAAGCCCTGCTCTCGGCCCCGCCTCTATCACAAGTGCGGCTGGCGGGGACGAGGAGCAGGGCCTTCTCGGTGGTGGCCCCTCACCTATGGAATTCACTCGCTGGGGAAATTAGATCATCACCATCCCTCCTTTCCTTTAGAAGGAAATTAAAAACATGGATTTGGGCCCAGGCATTTGGGCAATCTGGCAGATAAATAAAGGACTATGATGACTGATGGGAATGGAAAATGTGGAATGAAGTTATGGACTCTGAGTTGCAAACGTGAGCATAAGATTGGTTTTATTGACTGTGATATATATTGATTGTTTTTACTGTTAAAACTGTTTTAATTACTGTGTTACTGTATAGGCATCGAATTGTGCCTTTTTTGTAAGCCGCCCTGAGTCCCCCCTCGGGGGTTGAGGAGGGCGGGGTAGAAGTACACGAAATAAATAAATAATAAATTATCTCAGTGTAGGGGTCATGAAAAATTTGACAACACTAAAGGTTTCTGAACATCACCATTTATACAACTCTGTCAGCAACAATGTGCAGTGTTTTCAGTAGACTATGCAGAAAAAGGTACAGCTGTACTCTGCAAAAAGGACACTATACATCCACCTTCAATGGACAGTGATGCTTAATGTCTTCTAGATCATTGGAGAACTGTAAAATCTGCAATTTGGGAATAGAGTTTGGCATCTTGGACAGTACTCTAACAACCACCACTGTCTACAAGGCTTACAGATGGCCTTCTTTTTTCAAGATAAAGAAGTCTTTATTGCTTTTCTGGATTCATGCCATTGTAAAGGTAGCTCTGGAAGAAAATTATTTGGCAACATGACCTGATTAGGACCATTTCAGAAGCTTCTTCACCCCAGGGCAGTGTACAGATGTGAAATCTCAGATCCAAAAAGCTTGCATTCATTTTTTAAAAAAATAATCTTTATTGAAGTTTTTATATGTACATAGCTCTGGGAGTGAGGGGGGCGGTGGGTAGGGGTAAGGATGGGGGAGGGGTTACGGGAGGGGGGGGTGAGGGAAAAGGAGGAGGTATTGAGAGTGGCAGGGTATAGAAAGGGGTATGGGGGGGGGGGGAGAAAGGAGAGGTGGTAGCTTCCCGCCAGTCTTCTAGGAGTCTTCATCTCCTGTTGTTTCTGCTTCTTACTGCCAACTCAGACTTCTATAGTCCTCTTATTCAAAAGCTAGACAGGTCTATTTGTAGTGGAACCTCTTTAGTTTTAATAAAGTCTTTGAAGCCTGACCAATTTGTATACTTGTGTGTTCCTTTGAGTCTCTGCGAAAGGCTGTCCATTTGAATGATATCCAACACTTTTATAGTCCATTCTTCCAAGCTTGGAATTTCTTTTCGCTTCCAGACTTTTGCGAGGAGCATTCTTGCTGCTGTACTAAGCAGGAAAATCACCTTTTCTTGATTCTTATCTAATTTTATATTTGTAATTCCTAATAAATATATTTCTGGTGTTTGAGGGAAGTTGGTTTTTATAATTTTTTGAGTTGCTTTGTGTATCTCCTTCCAGTACTTTTTAACTAATTTACAGGACCACCATTGATGGAAAAAAGTTCCTTTTTCTTTCCCACACTTCTAACACATACTTGAACCATTTTTATTAAATTGTGATAATTTTGCGGGGGTGTAATACCAGCGAAAAAACATCTTATACCAGTTTTCGCGCAGATCACCGGCTTCTGTATATTTTATTTTGGTCGTCCAGATTTCTTCCCATTGTTTTGTTAATATGTTGTGTCCTAAATCTTTTGCCCATTTCACCTGACAATTTTTAATCTGTTCTTCTTCAGTATTCCATGTAAGTAGTTGCTGGTAGAGGATTTTGATTAATTTCTTTTTCTTCTTCATTACCAAGTCCCATAGCCCTTGGTCTTGGCTAAAGCCTAGTTTCCTGTCTTCCTTGAATTCTTGGTGGATTTGATAGTAATTTAACCATGAAATCTTTTCGCTTATCTGTTTTACTTCCTCTAGAGATTTTAACATTAGATTCCCGTCCTCCTCATCATCGTTTTTCTTTAATAACTGTTGGTACGTTAGCCATTTCCTTTCTTCTAATTCCCTTTTATGTTTGGCTTCTGTTGGGGAGATCCACAGAGGCGTTCTTGTGTATAGTCTGGGTCTATATTTTTCCCATGTTCTTATTAAAGCTGCTCTTATATAATGGTCACAGAAAGCTTTTTCCACCCTTCTCTTATTATACCACAGGTATCCGTGCCATCCAGCCCTGAGATCATGTCCTTCTAGTGCTAATAGTGGTCTGTTCTCTAATGTGGCCCACTCTTTTAACGCTACCAGGTTACATTCTTCGTAATAAGCTTTAAAATCTGGTAGCCCAAGACCACCCCTTTTTTTTTTCGTCAGTTAAAATTTTCAGACTTATTCTTGGTTTGCGATCTTTCCAGATAAATTTTATTACATCCAAATTCCATTTTTTTAAAAAAGATGGTCATTCCTAAGCACCGGTAAGGCTTGAAAGAGAAATAAGAGTTGGGGTAATATTGTCATTTTAAGTATAGCAATTCGTCCTAATAGTGAGATATTCTGGTGTTTCCACCTGTTCATGTCCTTTTGGATTTCCCCCCATAATGGTTCATAATTGTTTTTTATTAAATTTATATTACTTTTCGTAATATTAATCCCTAGATATCTCACTTTTTTTTCAATTTTTATCTCTGAAATTTCTTGTAGTGTGGTTTTTGCCTTTTGATCCATATTTTTAGCCAGTAATTTTGTTTTTTGTTTATTTTTGTTTTTTGCATTCATTTTTGTTCCTTTTTTTGGGGGGGGGGGTCTCATTTTTGTTCCCCATTTGGACTCATTTTTTGTTTCTAATCAAACCAGTCTCCTTTCCCCTCTGTATGTTCATCGTAAATGGGGGTTGATAGAAAGATGCCATTCAAAATATCTGGAGGACATCAGACTGTGAAGAGCTAACTTAAATTAGCAGTGATGGAAGATTTGAATCCTTTTTGCCTACATCAGAGGATCAATGGGGATGCCTAACTCAACAACAAAAAGGCATGTGCACGTAAAGATCTGAATTTCACTTGAACATGCTTAAATACTGATGCCTGTTTACAGGAATAAAAAGAGATGCTTGCAATTTTGCAGATAGAAATAAAAGGGTTTCCTAAACACAGAAAGGGAGGAAATCAACCTCCTCTGGTTATTATTACTTTCAACATTTTGCAAGCTCCCACCTAGCATGTTAACATTTTTGTATATTTCAATCAGCAGTTGCTTCACCTTTAATTAAAGTAGGTATTGCAAAAGATCTGACCCCGTTACCATTGAGCCTTTTAATCTTATTCTGTGTCTTTTCTACTGAAGTGTGATGATTAATACTGCAACAGAAGTTATGCCAGCATGAGTTATCAGATCTTCTAATAACCCTCTAAGCATGAATATGCTTCTTTTTATAATCCATCAAATCCAAAATTTTAACTAACGTCTCATCTTATTCAAAGCCTTTCTTCTTGCTTTGACTACTGCGGAACAAATTTTCCCTTTGCTAAGAGGGCACCAGAGGGTTGCTTTTCTTTCCCACTGGTAGAAGAAAGTTGGTTGAGGGGAAAAAAATCAACAAAAGCTTCTAGTCTCTCAGCAGCACATCCTACAAATCTACAAAGGTGATAGAAGATTGCATTTTCCTAGTTTAATATTTGTTTTAAAAAAACTACCCCCCCCCCTCCCCACCAACATATCTCTTTATTCAGAGGTCAAAAGTAAGGAAGAGATGAAGAAAAGAGATATAAATCCTTCTGAAATAACATTCTCATTTGAGATTAGTTTTCTCCTCCCTTTCACTCCCATAACTTAACATTACTAATGACCTGAAGGTTTCATGTAGGGAGATGGATGTTCCAGCCTTTCAGAAAGTTGGATAATAAATTATTGGTGGACATTGCTGGGTATAATTCAGAGGGTTTTGAAATTTATCATAGGCTTCTCTTTATTTCTGCATAAACATAGTTCTAGAAAGATGTGCTGAGCATCTGTATCCTACAGGGCCCAATCTCACAGAAATACAGTAGGCTCTCAGTAAATCAGATCATAAACAACCAGAATTCTCAAGCAACTGCCAAAAATTTGAAGAAGTAATACTTAAAATAATAAACAGCTGTTTTTATAATATAGTAAAACAGTAAAGCTGTGTTAAATTAGGTTTTGTTTGTCTTTATTAGCTTTTAATAACTGTATGCTAATTTTAAGTCAATACAGAGCTTATGATATGGCATAGTATGGTATATAGTATTAGTTAGGCTGATTTTAAGAGTAACTCTCAAACAACCAGAAACTATATTTATCTGGCATCTATCAATCCCCAAGGCTTTATTTGGGGGTGAATGAGATTGCCTTTACTTCATCTTAGACAGAGAGGATGTAACTTCCCCATGGTTACTCAGTGGGTTTCAGTGACCAAGTGGGGATACAGACCCTGATCTCCAAAGCCAGAGGTCCAATGCTCCAATCACGATACCATGCTGGCTTTAAAGACTTAGAATATCAATTCTTATTTTAGCATGCTCTCTAAGAATGCAATTTCTATGCATTAGAGTACCATTCTCCACAACTGGAGGTCTGAGGCAAAATAACTTCAGAAGAATCAATTCAGTATTGTTTAAAAGGATAGCACTTTGTGAATAGAATTTACATTCGTTTAATTTTCATGCCTTAAGAAACTTGAGAGCATTCTGTCAACAAAGGGCATTGATTTCCAAGAAGTGTGAATAATTCAGCACTAACAATGCTACTGTTAACCCTAAAGTGAAAGCAAGACAACATAGCTAATCCTATGGATTCTGTACTTAAATGACTGTGAAGAAAAGATCATCTTTTAAATTTTCTGTCTAAACAAAATTATAGCTTGTAGGATGACATGAGCAATGAACAGCAATCAAGAAACAATGAGAACAAAGCAAAAAAAATCATTTTTGTTGTTGTTTTTGTGTGCCTTCCAGTTGTTTTCAGCTTATGGTGACACTAAAGGCACACCTATCATTGTGTTAATTTGGATTTTTTTTTCAGAGGAGCTTTTCCATTGCCTTCCTCTGAGAGAACTTGCCCAAAATCACCCAATGGGTTTGTATAGCCAAAGGGGGGGGGGGGTGAATCCTGGTTTTCCGTATCCTAGGCCTCATCTATACTCCCGTATAATGCAATTTCAAACTGTGTTATATGGCAGTGCAGATGGGGCCATAGTCCAACACTCTGACGAATACACCTTTGTGCCCTTTATTCTTCTTTTAGATGGGGCCTTCTGAACATCATCAGACAAAGCTGGCTTGGTCTCACCCACATTCCTCCCAAAGTGGAGGAGAAGCATTCCAAGATGTGTTCTCCTTCACGATGGAGAGGAAAGTGTTTTTCGGGTAGCTCCCCTCTCCTTTTCCCCATATGATGGGGATGAGGGTGATGGGACAATATGCGTTCCTGCCCCTTCTCCCATATGATGGGGACAGGGACATGATGCCAACACATCTTGTCCCATTCCCACCATATGATGGGGACAAGAGGGAAGGCACCTGGGACTTCATAAGCCACACTGTGCACCTTCCCTTTCGCTGGAGAAAAGCTGGTGAAATGGCACTGCCCCGGGGGTCATGCGAAGAAGTCATAAGGAGCCTACTTTAAAATGTGGAACCCTTGAGCCCCAGTATTCCAATGACTGGCTAAACTGAGACCCTTTCTCTTCTGTCCATGCTAATGTATGATTGCTGATGGTGAAATATCAGCATGCCTTTTCTTTGGTAGTCCCACCTCTGAATTACTATATTAAATCCTGTCATTTTTTAAAGATTTAGAACATATATTCGAGAATTATTCCAATATAAGCGTTACCTTTAGTGTCATCCTTTGCCATTCAAACTGTGAATGTTTAGGACACAAAACGATAATGTATATAATGTTTAGGACACAAAAGGATAATGCAATATATCAGCCTGAAGATAGAAATGTAATATAAAACAAGTTGAACATATCTGTATCTCAGTGATCTCCACCTCTCCCCCACCCCAAAAAAGTTTCTTAGTAACTCCAAGTATAATCTCTTGAGCATAATGGCTGGTTACAAAAATACACTTTTGATTAATATACCACAATATGAAAATTACTATCCATCATCTGGCTATAGAAGAATATTACCACAAGTAGTAACGACCACTTAACAATGATAAACTTCATTTACCACCTGTGATATATAGTTCTATTATGCTGAAATACATTGTGAGGCCTTCCATGAACTTCATTTTAAATGACAACCATATAATATATTATTATTTCTGTTCTGGCTCATTGGCAATATTTTAAAAAGCTCATCTTCTTAAGTCATGTATAATTATTTTAAAACAATACATGTGATCAATCAAAGGAAAATGTAATTCAAAGAGCATCGCAACTAAGTACAGTAAACAGATATTATACCTCCCAAGCTTGTGAGGCAAAAACTTCCAATTAAATTTACATTGATTTATTTAGTTAGGATGTAGTATGGGTTCATTGTGGCGCATGTATGTTAGAAGTATCTTCAGCCTAAATTAGCCAGTGGCATTTGGCAGTTTCAAGGTAAAGGATGTCAATCCACCCAGATGTCTTGTTTTAACCCAGTTTCTAGATCTACTACCTGATATCCTTTTGGACCAGCATTAGCCTTCATTTTTTTAAATGTAAGTTTCTAGCCCAGATGGAGCAGATGTATGGAGCAAAATTTGCAATTGTTTCCAGTCACACATGATTGTTCCTTTCTGCCTTTGACTGGTTTAGCCAATGAATTCAGTCTCACATTTATGCCTTGCCATTTGTGATGTATAACTGGATTGCATTCAGCTGTTTCTTATAGATGTCTTCTTGGAGTGATGCAGTGTAGCATTCATTGATCATTGCTGTTTCTTACTCAAGGAAATCAAGCAAAACCACCCCTTTGTCATCCCAGAAGATATTCATCATAATATTCTGTTCTGAGCACTGTTTTTTTTTAATAAAAACTTTTAGGTCTAGAGGATGTGAAGTCCTGCCTCTCCATGGACTGATTCTCCATTTCTGGGTTTATAGGTATGAATACCAGTAGGTCTTATATCAGTACAAAATTATATCCCTCTGGAAACTTCAAGAAACCATCTGTAAGAAAAGACCTCAGAAACAGCTGTGGTCTTGATGTAACTGAATGAAATCCAGTTACATCACAATAATGCATGATCCTGCACTTCTTTGGTGATCTCACAGGTTCATGTACAAATGAGGTGGTCTGTGGTGTCACATCCATCTTACAGCCCTGACCTAGGGCCCTCAGACTTCCACTTGTTCAAATAAAGGAAAACCTTTGGCAGATGTTGGTGAAGTGAAAGGTAGTATCAGACATGAGAGCAGATAGTTGTGTGAAAGAGGCTTTTCAAAGTAGATTTGTTGAGTTGGTTCAAAAGTGCCTCAAATGCATCATCACTGGTGCAGATTATTTTGAACAGTTCCATGTTGTAGATAAATGATTACTTAACACATATATGTATTTATTTGTAACATGTATATTCTGCCCTTCTCATCCTGAACGGGACTCAGAGTGGCTTACAAGTCATATGTACATACAATACATTATATTATTAGCATAGCACAATATTAGTATTATATATTGCTATATTGTACTATACACTATACTGTAATATTAGTAATATTACATGTAATATAAAATATATAAATATATAATTATATTATTAGTATTATTTTGTATTACAATATTATGATCAATATTATATGTACATACAATATATTATAATTATTAGCATAGTATAATATTAATATTATATATTACTATGTTTTACTATACCACTATACTGCAATATTATTAGTAATATTACATATAATATATAATATATAATTATTATATTGTACTATTATTAGTATATTGTGTTACATTATATATATATAATTAGCACAGCAAAATATTAGCATATTATTGCTGGGCGGAGGGGATCCCAACTGATGATGTTGGGAAGCTACTAATGTAGCTTCATATGTCTCAGGGTCTTAATAAAGGTTTGATGTCCTGATAGGGGCTTGTACAAGTGAAGGTAAGAAAGGAAAGCAGAAAAAGATAAAAGGAGCAAAAGTAGTAGGCAAACAGCAATGCAATTGGAAGAAGGTGTGGTTTGTGGGTTATTGTTTTGTTTTTGTTTTTTTACTTTTATCTGCATACTTACTTGTGAACCAGATCTCAGTCATTCACAGAAGTTTCCTCTTCTGTTTTCATGGCTCTATATTCTGTATTTCTGCTATCAGTAAAAACAAACAAACCCTAATGTTATTTATTTATCGTGTCAGAAGCAAATTGAGGGTACAGTTATAATGTTTTTAAAAGAACATGAACAAAGTTTAAAACTTGGCATTATAGTAGATCTCCTTTGACCAGAAGCTGGCCACTTGAAGTGCCTCTGTTGTCACTGTGAGAAAGTCATCCATTCTACATGTGGCAGGGTTCAGGTTGCATTGTAGTAAGCGGTCTGTGGTTTGCTCTTTTCCACACTCATATGTTGTGGACTCCACTTTGTAGCCCCATTTCTTAATATTAGCTCTGCAACTCATGGTGTCAAAGAATAGTTTGTTCAATGCCTTCCAAGTCGCCCAGTCTTCTGTGTGTCCAAGAGGGAGTTTCTCATCCAGTTTCAGCCATGGATTGAGGTTCCAGTTTTCAACCTGCCACTTTTGGACTCTCGCTTATTGCGGTGTTCCTGCAAGTGTCTCTGTAGATCTTAGGAGGTTATTTCTTGATTTAAAAATACTTGATAAGAGCAGGACAGTAGAAGTTCATGATGAAATGTCCCTTCCTTTGTTTCCTTTGCCTCCCCCTCAGCAAAAATGTATGTGGCTCCTTATTGCCATGCTATAAAGTCTGACAGCTTAAGGTAAATTCTTCTATCATTAAACAGGGATTTTGACTTTGGCCTCTCTCTTCCGAGGATAACACTTTATGTTAATTCTCTCAGGAAAAAAATACTATGAAACTGAGGCTAAGACTAAATTATAGTGTTAGGGGAAATTAAAAGTATTAATATTCTTACTTTGCATAATTAGAAGGCAATTAAATACACATATTTTAATAATTTGCATATTATGTAAATTAGACACCAGATTTGAGAGGCTGGAGTACAGCAGCCCTATTTAGGACTTAATTTGTAAATATATGCTACTTTTAATATTTACCAAGATGGTATATGAGTTTTATTTCAACAGCACTTAGACCCCTTCTACACTGCCATATAAAATCTAGATTATCTGCTTTGAACTGGATTATATCGCAATGTAGAAAGGGGCTTAGATTTATATGATATAAGACTATCTGAGCGCTATTTATTCTAATTGTTTGCAGCTACCTAAGGGCCCTGATTATCTGCTTTGAAATGGATTATCTGAGTCCACACTGCCATATAATCCAGTTCAATCTGAATGTGTTACAGCTGTGTGGAAGGGTCTTACGGTGTCAGACACTGGTTATTCTTAGGTTGGTTTGCTGAAATCTTCTTTATTTGGAAACTGATATTGTATTTTCTAAGCCATAAATTCTGTCATGCACTCTGTCTTTTCCTACCATAGTGATTACATGCTAAATACAAGTGTAGTCTGAACTAGATTAGGTCCATAGAGTCAATGAGAGTTCATAAGTGTTGATTTACCTTTCAGCAATTGATTTAATGGTTCTATTCTAATTGGAATTACCAATTGAATTTAGGCCTGTAATTGTAATTGTAAAAGCTGCATTTTTAAATACATGAGAACTGCCAGTATAAAAGTGAAGGGAAATAATAGATTAATTTGTACTAATGAATGCAAGCAAACTCATATTAAAAGAGTTAAAAAATTAAATCATGGTCATTTTGGGAAGAGAACAGTAACTAACCCAGGGTAATGAAATAGTTCTTGTCAAGGTTTCTGAGAAAATCAGAAAATAAGTGTTCTATCTCAGCTTCAATGTGTAGTATCCTGCCCCTGTTTGACTGATTTAGTGCCCTT
Source organism: Anolis sagrei (assembly GCF_037176765.1). Taxonomy (NCBI): domain Eukaryota; kingdom Metazoa; phylum Chordata; class Lepidosauria; order Squamata; family Anolidae; genus Anolis; species Anolis sagrei. Next base: position 94,726,369 of record NC_090023.1, read on the forward strand.
CTGCACAGCCATATTACCCAGAATATCAAGGCAGATAATCCACAGTATCTGCTTTGAACGTAGTTATCTGAGTTCAAACTGCCACATAATGCGGTTCAATGTGGATTTTATACAGCTGTGTGGAAAGGGCCTCACTGCAACAAGCACTTGTCTAAAGCTGAACTGAAATCATTTTGGAAAGTCAGATGGGACCTCCGAGTAGTCACATTGATACAAGAGGTTCTTCCTACTGTGTGTACATATTCATCGTATCAGCTGCAGGGGGCGGGGGGCCATCCTCCAAAAAATTGGGTGCCCAAACAAATTTGTGAACATCCTGCGGCTCCTCCATGATGACATGATGGCAACAGTCTTGGATAGCAGTGGCTCCCAAAGTGACCCATTTAAGGTGGAATCAGGTGTCAAACAGGGATGTGTTAGTGCCCCAACCTTATTTTCCATCTTCATTGCTATGATACTTCATCTAGTTGATGGGAAGCTTCACACCAGAGTGGAAATAATCTATCAGGCAGATGGCAAGCTATTCCACCTCAGCAGACTGAAAGCCAAAATCAAGGTTACAACAACATCTGTTATAGAACTGCAGTATGCTGATGACAACGTCATCTGTGCGCATTCAGAAGAAGACCTACAAGCCACTCTAAAACAGCTTTGCAGAAGCATACAAGAAGCTTGGCCTGTCATTAAACATCGAGAAAACCAAAGTGCTCTTCCAGCTGTCACCGGCCAATCCCTCTCCAATGCCAGAAATACAGCTTAATGGTGTAATATTAGAAAATGTTGACCATTTTCGCTACCTTGGCAGCCACCTCTCCACAAAAGTCAACATTGACACCGAAATTCAACACCGCCTGAGCTCTGTGAGTGCAGCATTTTTCCGAATGAAGCACAGAGTGTTTGAGGACCGGGACATTCGTAGGGATACCCAAGTGCTTGTTTATAAAGCTATTGTCCTCACAACCCTGCTATACGCCTGTGAGACATGGACAGTCTACAGACGTCACATGTAATTCCTGGAACCATTCCATCAGCGCTGCCTCCGGAAAATCCTGCAAATCTCTTGGGAAGACAGGCAGACAAACGTCAGCATGCTGGAAGAAGCAAAGACCACCAGCATTGAAACGATGGTCCTCCACCATCAACTTTGCTGGACCGGCCATGTTGTCCGGATGCCCGACCACCGTCTCCCAAAGCAGTTGCTCTATTCCGAACTCAAGAATGGAAAACGGAATGTTGGAGGACAGGAAAAGAGATTTAAAGATGGGCTCAAAGCCAGCTTTAAAAACTCTGGCATAGACACTGAGAACTGGGAAGCCCTGGCCCTTGAGCGCTCTAGTTGGCGGTCAGCTGTGACCAGCAGTGCTGCAGAATTTGGAGAGGCACGAATGGAGGGTGAAAGAGAGAAACGTGGCAAGAGGAAGGCACATGAAGCCAACCCCGACCGGGACTGCCTTCCACCTGAAAACCCATGCCCTCTCTGCGGGAGAAGCTTAAGAATAGGGTTCCACAGCCACCTACGGACCCACCCCCAGGATACCACTCTTGCAGGACCATCACCCTCAGACTACGAGGGATCGCTAAGTAAGTAACCCCTAAGAAGGTGGTTTATAGTGCTTCCTTTATTCGAACCCCACCATTACAATATAAAAGTATATCTAAAGACGACTAAAATTTCAAAGTCCAAGCTTTGAAAATGTGCAGAGAGCACACTGCTAACCTGTCCTGGCTGCCATGTAGATACAGGCCCCTTCCAATCAGTTGTATAAAATGCATATTGAACTGCATTATATGGCAGTATGAACTCAGATAAACCAGTTCAAAGCAGATATTATGGATTATCTGCCATGATATTCTGGGTTATATAGCTGTATGGAAAGGCCCATAGCCAGGTATCCTAACACATTCATCCCCTATTAGCTCTCATCCCAATCCTGGGTGCAAGACACATAGGAAAAAAAGTAATAGGCAGTCCAGTTCTTCCTCTAAAGCAAGGACCTAATCTTGACTGCACAATGCACAGGAAAAAGACATATCAGTTCTTCCTCACTTCCAAGTCTTTAGGCATGTAAAAGATCTGATTTCAGACTGGATTAGGAAAGACATCATGTCATATGCCAGGACTGAGATCAAGATAAAGCTGGATTATTTTCCCTGTGCAGATTCAGGTCTCTTCTATACAGCTGTATAAAATCCAGATTATCTGCCTTGAACTAGATTAAATAGCTGTGTAGAGTCAGGGCCCTTCCGCACAGCCATATAACCCATGGCCCATTCAGATAAGGCCCAAAACACCTGATCTCACACACTTTTACCAGAGACCTCCAAACAACGCATCTAGTAAATGCAAATTATTTTCATAGAATCATAGAATCAAAGAGTTGGAAGAGACCTCATGGGCCATCCAGTCCAACCCCCTGCCAAAAAGCAGGAATATTGCATTCAAATCACCCCTGACAGATAGCCATCAAGCCTCTGTTTAAAAGCTTCCAAAGAAGGAGCCTCCACCACACTCCGGGGCAGAGAGCCAGGCGTCCCCCATTCTGTATCTTTGCATTTCATTTTTTCTGCCAAAGTGGAGTATCTTGCATTTGTCACTGTTTAACTTCATTTTGTTAGTTTTGGCCCATCTCTCTAATTTGTCAAGATCGTTTTGAATCCTGCTCCTGTCCTCTGGAGTATTGGCTATCCCTCCCAATTTGGTGTTGTCTGCAAACTTGATGATCCTGCCTTCTAACCCTTCATCTAAGTCATTAATAAAGATGTTGAACAGGACCGGGCCCAGGACAGAACCCTGCGGCACTCCGCTCGTCACTTCTTTCCAGGATGAAGAGGAAGCATTGGTGAGCACCCTCTGGGTTCGTCCATTTAACCAATTACAGATCCACCTCATCGTAGTTTTGCCTAGCCCACATTGGACTAGTTTCCTTGCCAGAAGGTCATGGGGGACCTTGTCGAAGGCCTTACTGAAATCCAGGTACGCTACATCCACGGCATTTCCCGCATCTACCCAGCTTGTAACTCTATCGAAAAAAGAGATCAAATTAGTCTGGCATGACTTGTTTTTGATAAATCCATGTTGACTATTAGCAATGACCGCATTTGTTTCTAAGTGTTTGCAGACCACTTCCTTAACAATCTTTTCCAGAATCTTGCCTGGTATTGACGTGAGGCTGACCGGACGGTAGTTGTTTGGGTCATCCTTTTTTCCCTTCTTGAAGATTGGGACCACATTGGCCCTCCTCCAATCTGCTGCAACTTCTCCTGTTCTCCAAGAACTCCCAAAGATGATTGCCAATGGTTCCGAGATGACTGCCACTAGTTCCTTCAATACTCTTGGGTGTAGTTGATCTGGCCCTGGGGACTTGAACTCATTTAGAGCGACCAGGTATTCCTGGACGACTTGTTTCCCAATTTGGGGTTGGATGTCCTCTAATCCCTCATCCACTCCATCTTGCTGAGGTTGAAGATGACTTTCTTTTTGTGAGAAGACCGAGGCAAAGAAGGCATTAAGCAGTTCTGCCTTTTTTCTATCCCCTGTCAGCACTGCCCCATCTTCTCCTCGAAGAGGCCCTATCGCCTCCTTGTTCCTCCTTTTACTACTGACATAAGTAAAGAAGCCCTTTTTATTGTTTTTAATGTCCCTGGCAAGCCTGCGCTCATTTTGTGCTTTAGCCTTGTGGACCTTTTCCCTACAGGAGTTGGCTATTTGTTTGAATTCTTCTTTGGTGATTTCTCCCTTTTTCCACTTCTTGTGCATGTCTCTTTTGTGTCTCAGCACAGTTAGAAGTTCTTTGGACATCCATTCTGGCTTCTTTGCACTTGTCCTGTTTTTTTCTTTTTGTTGGCACGGTTTGCAACTGCGCCTTGAGTATTTCACTCTTGAGAAACTCCCATCCATCCGTAACTCCCTTGTCTTTTAGTATCTGTGTCCACGGAATGCTGCTCAGTGTTTCCTTCATTTTTTGGAAATCAGCTCTCCTAAAGTCCAAAATGCGGGTTTGACTTGTCTTAGTTTCGGCCTTTCTTTGTACCTCAAATTGCAGGAGCACATGGTCACTTGCCCCTAAGGATCCTACCACTTCAACCACATCGATCAGGTCCTCCACATTTGTTAGGATGAGATCAAGAGTAGCCAATCCCCTTGTTGCCTCTTCTACCTTCTGGACCATAAAATTGTCTGCAAGGCAAGCGAGGAATTTGTTGGACTTTGTACTCTTGGCCGAGTTTGTTTTCCAGCAAATATCGGGATAGTTGAAATCTCCCATGACTACTACATCTCTTCTCTGTGCCTGTTTGGTCAACTGTTGGCAGAAGACTTCATCAAGTTCTTCCTCCTGGCTTGGAGGTCTGTAGTAGACTCCTACAACAAGATCTTTTTGAGTCCCAGTTCCCTTGATTCTTATCCAGATGCTTTCAAGCTGGTTTCCCGGATTGCTGTCATGCATTTCTTCTGCAGCATAAGAGTTTTTGACATATAAGGCTATTCCACCTCCTCTCCCCTTTGTTCGGTTTCTGTGAAAGAGGTTATAGCCCTCGATGTCTACATTCCAGCGATAGGAGTCATCCCACCAGGTTTCAGTGATGCCTATGATATCATATTTGTGGTGTTGTGCTAAAAGTTGGAGTTCGTCATGTTTATTTCCCATGCTCTGTGCATTAGTTTAAAGACATGTGAGCCCCTGAGATCTTCCCCTGAGCTGTTTAATTGGGATTATTGTGCTTTCGGTACTTGGTCCTTTTTGTGTTTGTGCAGCCCTCCGTTTAGCCTTCTGGCGGTTCCCTGACATTATGAGTAAAGTAGTGTTCGCAAGGCTGTTGTCCCCCTCCCCCAGTGGGCCTAGTTTAAAGTGCGCCTAATGAGGTTTGCGAGTCTGTGAGCAAAAAGGTGTTTTCCTACTTGTGTGAGATGCACCCCATCCCTTGCCAGTAGGCCATCCTCCTGGAAAAGCAGGCCATGGTCAAGGAAGCCAAAGCGTTCCTCCTGACACCATTTTCTAAGCCAGTCATTGACCTGTACTATTTTTCTGGCCCTTGTAGGACCGTGTTTTATGACTGGGAGGAGGGATGAAAAGACCACCTGTACATTACATTGTTTTAGCTTTGTTCCTAGAGCTCGAAAATCATTTGTGATCTTTTGAACAGTATGCCTAGCAGTATCATTGGTTCCTACATGAATCAACATGAGGGGAGGACAGTGATGGGGCTTGAGGAGCCTGGTGAGCCTCTGAGTGATATGGTGTATTTTTGCCCCCGGTAGGCAGCATATTTCTCGAGCCATCCCATCCGGTCTGGAAATGACGGCTTCCGTTCCTCTAAGGAAGGAGTCGCCTACTACCAAGACCTGTTTACTTTCAGGAATGGCAGGGCCCCTTTTGCGCATTGTAGTGTGTAGGTCCCCAGAAAAGTGATCCTGTTGATGTGAATTGTGTAGGTGTAAAGTGTTGTCCTCCTCCTCGACATCCCCAGTGCATTCATCAAGGACAATCCATTGAGATTCATCCAAGAGCCTAGCATTCTTCTGTATGTGTTCCTGTTGCACCTGGTCTATGGTTGGGGATGGTACACCTGCATGATTGTGTAAGTGTGAATGTTGTGAAGTGTTGTCCCAAACAGGGCTATCCCCCTCACACTGGTCAAGGATGAGCCACTGATCAGTATCTAAGCCATTCTGGTCTTCCTCAATGTGTTGTGTTTCTTGATCAAGTGATAGTTGTGTGAGAATTTGGAATCTATTGTGTAACTGCAGCTGAGAAGAAGTATTCTGAGGAGGCTTCTGGGTCCTATGTCTCTTTCTAAGGGTGACATTCCTCCAAGCCTGAGGGTTGTCCACATCTGAGGTGGTCTCCTCTTGAGCCTTTGGGACAAAACAGAAAAACCCTGGGTTGTTGTAGGTTTTTTGGACTATATGGCCATGTTCTAGAAGCATTCTAGAAAAACCCTGCTTTGTTCCAAATTAGTTAGGCACTGGATAGATCCGAAATTCTCAAGATGTTGTAATGTTTGCATATGCTATGTTTGTTTCTTCAATCTCCTGTTTGGTTTATGATTTATGTCGCTAATCTTCAGATACCAATATTTGATCAAGAATGAACATGGTGTTGGATTGACCCAAAGGCTTAGCTGTTTCAGCTTTCTATTCAAACAATAGCTAAACAGTTGCTTTGAGAAACCCATGAGCAGGACATGATTGAGTGTAATTAATGTTCTGTTTGATACTTCTATGCTAATGGAACATTCGTATAGTCACCGTGAGTACTAGCCATTGTTAACTTTGTCTTCAATAGCTTATCCAATGTCTCTGTAAGGAACCTGTATGAAAATACAATAATAGTTGGAATAATAATAATAATAATAATAATAATAATAATAATTGTTAGATTTGATCCTGATTATTGACCTCATCAGACAGGGAGAAATCAGCATCTTAGGAGGCTTTCATCCTATCTGGGGGACAGAGTCCAATGCCAAACATCACATTATGTCATGTGATTCCTGGCATAGGCCCTGTCTGCAACCAGGGTGAAAGGATCACTAGATGCTTTCACCCTAACACTGTAGTCTTCCCGGCGATGGCATTGCTTTCCCCATGTGATGTAAAAAGTGCTGTGAGAAGGAGCTATGCGCGGGGTAACCTTTCCTTGCCAGGTAAGGTTGTTAGTACATATTCCATTAGGGTCATTTATCTTCTCAAAATAATTTTAGAATCCTATGTTTTCAAAAAGTGGATTTTTTTTCAATGTGAATATTCCTTTCAATGTTCTGAACATATATGGATATACTCGTATAACTGTTAATGAGTACAAAATGCCAAAAATCTGACTATTTTTTTCTAATTCACGTTACTTCTCCATTCCATATACAAGTACTTTTTCTGTTCTATTTTTGAAATCTCCATAGTATATAATAAGCTTTGAAGTTCTGCATACCCTAACAACCTCAACAAACCAATGTGTTTTGAAATCATATCTGTAATCCCAGAAAATCATTAACCTCCAAGGACATAATCTACTCAATCATTGATAGAATTTCTATGTTATGTCCCCTGAGCGGTGCCGGATTTAGAACAAATAAGGTCCTGTGTTAGTTAAGTTATGAGGCCCCTTATTTGGGCTCTGAAGGAGGTAGACTCCGTAGACTTACACTGCTTGCTTTGTGGCATACTCCGATAAACTATAAACTCTGTCAAATTTAGAATTAGACCACATAAGCAAAATCCATCATAATTTCTTTTGACAGTAATTAGGAAATGATTGGTGGAAATCAACTTTAAAAGGAACACAACTGTCCACATTTGTACTGCCTCTTTTGTAGGGAAGACATTCTCTTGTGAAAATAGCAGCCTTGTGGCTATTGTACTCGGTGATAAAAGAGTAATGTCATTTTCAAAGCACATGATGTTTTATTTCCTGGATTCTTTGTTGGTAGATAATATCATTGTTCCATGTGTGTGCGCGCTTAATAATGACAAGACTAACAATCCAGGAACTAAAATATCATCTGCTTTGAAGAGGATATGCATTTTTTAATCATTGAGAACAGCATCTCTCCCCAAGCCCTCTCTACACTTCCAGATAAACTCCAGATTATCTACTTTCAACTGGATTTTATAGCAGTGTAGACTCAAATAATCTAATTCAAAGAAGGTAATGTGGATTATCTGCTTTGATAATGTGGATTATATGGCAGTGTAGAAGGGGCCTCAGCCTAAGCGCTCTTTTGGCTATATTCCACAGTGGAACTGCAATCCAATATACAGATATATAAGGCTACCTCAAGCAAATTTTGACAATTTATTTACACTCTCATTAATTGGAACAATAGTTGATATAGTGGAAGCAACCAAACTGGCCCAGAGGCCCCCATGAAGAAGGCCAAACTTGGAGGGGGCGGTTGACCGGGGTGGAGCTGAAGGCTATTTGGGGCTGCTTGGCCCTTCCTGCTGTGCTCTTTGCATCAACGTGAGGTAGGAAGTAGGTTCCTAATGTGGAATCAGACCTTTCCCTCCTTGCTCTCTCCCCTCTCCTTTTCCAAATAGTAGGGTTCCCATTGCTATGCCTTTGTCCCAGGGAGACGCCCTACAATTTGGCATTTATTGGCAAGGATTTCTCAGCAGAACATAAGGGCTGGGCTGGAGGTTTGGGTGGCTACATTAAGTAGAGTTCCCTTCCAGAAGGAAGGCACACACCGTAGCAGAGGAGGTTTTCCCTCCTCTCTTTAGAATAAATTCTTAGTAAGTTGTTGCCTGGGTGAGTTACACTCTCTCAGTCTCCAGTCATGATTGCTGGGACACATAGAAAGGTTAAAGACAACTCCTTCTTTTAAAATAATGCTTAATGAATTGTTGTTTGGAGGGAGTCACACTCTCTCAGTCCCAGGAAAGCACAGGCAATTCAACTCATTAACGGTGTCATCACATACTGAGGCTTACATTTTATTGCAGGCCACATGTTAGGAGTTAATATTATGTGCCCAGGGCCATCAACCAGAAGTTTTGCTGCTCCCCAGAGAAATTAGGTCAACTACATTCCTCCTTTGCTTCAGGAAGAAGCTGAAAACATGGTTGTGGGACCAAGCATTGGGGTAGAGGGCTGACAATAATCACAATGTCTTAGAGAACGGACTATGGACAGATTTTGGACTGGGCCGTTGGTCACTGAATCAGATTTAGATATGGCTATTTAGTTAATACTATTTTAAATGGATTTTTAAGCTAACATTTTTACTTATTATGTAATTGCCATGTTTTACTGTGTCTTGTATGTGGGGGCATCGAATTGTTGCTGGCTGTAAGCCGCCCTGAGTCCCCCTTCGGGGGTTGAGAATGGCAGGGTACAAATGTTTGAAATAATAATAATATGTTAGACTCTGAGAAGATCCTCTTTACCTTTAACAAGTTCTGGATTCATTCTGTACTAGTCACATAATTCATTCTGTACTAGTCACATAAACCTCAGATAAGTATTACCATGTATGCGTCAAGTATTACCAAATATGCACACTTTGCAATTATCTTCATAATTCTAAATTCTATAAAATACTGACATTTGAAATTAACTTTATCTTAACCAGTGCAGTGAGTAGGTTGGACAGAAAGCAGTACTGGGACTTGGCAGTTCCTTTGGTCAACAGTATTGTTTGTTGTCTATTTGCCTTCCTGTTCAGTTCTCTCATTCCAGCTTTGTTTTCCCACCTGGGGATACAAAAGCTGACATTTCAGTCCTGCTCAACAACGGGATAATTGGCTACCTTGCTCCACTACTGCAAGCAGATGACTTGGGCCCCTTCTACATGCCATACAATCCAGAAAATCAAATCAGATAATCCACAAACTGGATTATCTGAGTCTACATTGCCATATCATCCAGTTCAAAACAGATAATCTGGATTTTATATGACAGTGTAGAAGGGGCACAGGGGCCCATATATGACTCTTTCTACACTGCTTTGAACTATTATAATGTGGATTATCTGCTTTGATAATCTGGATTATATGACAGGGTAGAAGGGCCCTGAGTCTACACTGCCAGATAATCTGGTATAAGATCCTGCAATATAGGGCAGTGTAAATCCAGCCAGATAGTGAAGCAATTGTTATAAAATATCTCATTAGTACAGTTCTGGAAACTGAGTATAGGGTTTTCATTTTTATTCCACAGAACTGTTTTTTGAACTTTCCCTTTCTTTCCTCCCTTTTGTTTTTAACATGTCTGTTTTGTCTGCCAACCCACGAAGAAACGCACGAGAATAGAAGACACAACACCAATGTTTTGGATTCAAATTGGGCAACTTTTATTTAACGTTACCTATTTAATTTCTTAACTTAACTCAAGGGTGTAAGGAACTGGTGTAACCTAACCCAGGTAGCATCACTACCCGACAATAACAATTTCCGGGCGAAGCACCTGGCTTTCGGTAATCAAACCGTATCACCATCAAGGGAAAGGAATGAGGAGTCTCTTCCAGAGCTCTTGTATCGAGACTCCTTCCAAATAAAGGCCATTAACACACCTCACCCTTTACACTGTAGGTGAGTGTTTAACTTAAAGGCCTTTCACCCCTTAAAGGGGTGCCCTAGGTGCACACCGACTAAAGGAATTTCCCTATCTATTTACGCCTGGCCTATTTAACGCGTAGCCCACTTCCTCTATCTAGCCCCTAAACAGTATAGGGTAGGCAAAAAACCTCTCCCATAAAACAAGAAGAGGAAAAAATTCCTACCCGGCTCCGCAGGCAACCACAAATTATACTGTTAATGGGCGGGAGTGGTGGGCCAACTTCCAGGCGCGAATGAGCCTGGGAGGGCCTGGCCTGTGTTAGCAGGCCACGCCCCCGGATGTTCTGGAGGGTTCCTCCAGAACTCCTCCCTGCCTCGTGTGAGGCAGACAAATGTTTTTTCTCTCCCCATTTCTTGGGGAGAGGAAAACTGTTGTCTGCCAACCCACGAAGAAACGCACGAGAATAGAAGACACAACACCAATGTTTTGGATTCAAATTGGGCAACTTTTATTTAACGTTACCTATTTAATTTCTTAACTTAACTCAAGGGTGTAAGGAACTGGTGTAACCTAACCCAGGTAGCATCACTACCCGACAATAACAATTTCCGGGCGAAGCACCTGGTTTTCGGTAATCAAACCGTATCACCATCAAGGGAAAGGAATGAGGAGTCTCTTCCAGAGCTCTTGTATCGAGACTCCTTCCAAATAAAGGCCATTAACACACCTCACCCTTTACACTGTAGGTGAGTGTTTAACTTAAAGGCCTTTCACCCCTTAAAGGGGTGCCCTAGGTGCACACCGACTAAAGGAATTTCCCTATCTATTTACGCCACGGATTGGGGGCAAATGTCCATTTAGCCCCCATCCCCCACCAATTCCTCTAACACCCCTCTAATACCTTCCTGTAAATCTAATGAAAATCGTTGGTTGCCCAATTCTGAAAGATGTACTCAATCACCACAATACAACCTCTCGTCGTCACGTGTGATGTTTGGGTGTTCAATGTAATGACCCCTCCACTGGATCATGAACAGTCGCATGGCCCAGTGCAATCGTTTTCTGGCTTTCTCGAGCCTTCCCACGTCGCCTCCTTCCAGCCACTAGCAACGAGGTATGATAGCAGACCAAACGACGTGCACCCTGGGCCATGACCAACAAATCCTTGGAATGTCCGCCCGTGCTTACAAAAGAGGGCTTTGCCTGCTAACAGGCCCACATCGTTACCCCCGAGGTGGGTAACCAACACATCAGGAGGAAAAACCACTCCCGGCATCAAACAACAAAGGGGGCACAAACCGTCCCAACGCAGGCTTCTCATGCCTCTCCATTCCACCGTTGCCGTGGAAGAGAGACCCAAGTGCTGGCCATAGGCAGTCCTGTGGGCCTCTCTCACTGCCCAGAAGACATAACTGTGTCCGCAGACCAGTACCATTCTTCTATGTGCCAGCCCTGCGTGACCAGTCGCATGGCCCAGTGCACTCGTTTTCTGGCTTTTTCGAGCCTTCCCACGTCGCCTCCTTCCAACCACTAGCAACGAGGTATGATAGCAGACCAAACGACGTGCACCCTGGGCCATGACCAACAAATCCTTCGAATGTCCGCCCGTGCTTACCAAAAGAGGGCTTTGCCTGCTAACAGGCCCACATCGTTACCACCGAGGTGGATAACCAACACATCAGGAGGAACAACCACTCCCGGCATCAAACAACAAAGGGGGCACAAACCGTCCCAACGCAGGCTTCTCATGCCTCTCCATTCCACCGTTGCCGTGGAAGAGAGACCCAAGTGCTGGCCATAGGCAGTCCTGTGGGCCTCTCTCACTGCCCAGAAGACATAACTGTGTCCGCAGACCAGTACCATTCTTCTATGTGCCAGCCCTGCGTGAACAGTCGCATGGCCCAGTGCACTCGTGTTCTGGCTTTTTCGAGCCTTCCCACGTCGCCTCCTTCCAGCCACTAGCAACGAGGTATGATAGCAGACCAAACGACGTGCACCCTGGGCCATGACCAACAAAAACTTTGATGTCGGAAACCAAAAATGCGCGGTGTGAGGTATCGTTATTGGCTAATGTCACCAATTCACTCACGCGTAGCTGCAAAACGTGCATTCCCCGCCGCCGCCTGATATAAAAACTATTCATAATATGATGTGTGGGGCACATGGCTCAAGGGCCGGGATCTGAAAATCCTCCTAAAGCCGCAACGCAAGTAATTTGCTGCAGCTCTGCAAGGCTAACTTTCCAGCCAGCAACTAACCGGACCCGCTTTGATCGGGCTGGGGCCCTTTTGGAACATTAACCTGTCCTGGGTTCCATCTACTGAACTGGGCGCCTCTTGGCCCACCTCTTGTGGGTTTTCACTTGTAACAACTATTGGTTGCGTGGTTACCCTGGCATATTGCACAGGCGTGCTGATATTTACAGTCATCGCGGGCGCAAGCTCCCTGGGCCGACAAGTATAAAGCGCCAGTGAAACAAATTGACAATGTTTTATCACTATATATATAGGGCAATGTATAACTGCTTAAATCTGTGCCTAACCGACTCTTATATAGTTATAACGTAATAGTCCGAGGCTCACCCTAAGCTCGCCCTTCAAGTGACCCACTGTTCAAGCAACTAATATGCTATTTACTTGTGTTTGCTTTACCTAAAGGCAGAGCTCTCAAAATGCCATGCAAGGGAAGCCAAGGCTAGACCGGGCATCTTGATGAACTCCCATTTGCATTGCTTCTTGCTGCGAGGTTATCCCAAGTTGTGGCTGACATCAGGAGCTCACCCCACACCCAAGTAATCAGAGCCTATCGCTGTGCCTATTGATCTATTCACATTTGCGTTAAGTCTCACTGTGAGGCTATCGCAAGCTGGAGCTAACATCAGGAGCTCACCCCACACCCACGCAACCAGCGCCCATCGCTGGGCCCATTGATCCATTCACATCTGCATCAAGTCTCACTGTGAGGCCATCGCAAGCCGGAGCCAACACCAGGAGCTCACCCCGCACCCAAGCAATCAGAGCCCATCGTTGGGCCCATTGATCTATTCACATTTGCATTAAGTCCTACTGTGCGGCCATCGCAAGCCGGATCAAACATCAGGAGCTCACCGTGAGGCCGTCACAAGTTGGGCTGACATCAGAGCTCGCCAGCACCCAAGCAAACAGAGCCCACCGTTGGGGCCTATAGATCCGCCCACATTTGCCTTCACTGCTGCTTAAGTGTTGATTTTTATTTTATATACATATGCATTGAGTCTCACTGTGATGCCATCACAAGTTGGGGCTGACATCAGGAGCTCTCCCGCACCCAAGCAGCCAGAGCCCACCGCTGGGGCCTATTGATCCACTCACATTTGCATTCATTGATGTCCAAGTGTTGGTTTTCATTCTATATACCTATGCATTGAGTCTCACTGTGAGGCTATCACAAGTTGGGGCTGACATCAGGAGCTCTCCCGCACTCAAGTAGACCGAGCCTACCGTTGGGCCTATTGATCTAATCACATTTACATTTATTACTACTTAAGTGTTGATTTCTATTTTATATACATATGCCTTGATTCTCACTGTGATGCTATCACAAGCTGGAGCTGACCTCAGGAGCTCTCCCGCACCCAAGTAGCTAGAGCCTACCGTTGGGGCCTATTGATCTACTCACATTTGCATTTATTGCTGCTTAAGCGTTGATTTTATTTTATATACATATGCATTGAGTCTCACAGTGAGCTATCACAAGTTGGGGCTGACATCAGGAGCTCTCCCGCACCCAAGTAGTCAGCGCCTACCGTTGGGGCCTATTGATTTTACTCCAATTTGCATTTATTGCAGCTTAAGTGTTGGTTTTTATTTTATATAAATATACCTATACAAACATACACATATGTATACATACATACACACAAACACACACATATATATATATACACACATACCTATATATATATATATACATACATATATCTATATCTATATATACTTTTTATTTATTTATTTATTTATTTATTTTTAATTATTATTATTAAATGTAACCGGTTTTCCAAAACTGGCGGCAGCGCCTATCACAAGATGGCGCCGCGTTCGCGCCATGGCGGCCGCGTTCGCGCCAAAACCGGCTCTCGTTAGCAGCCGATAGTAGCAGGGCCCAGTGCCCATTTTCAAAGGTGGCCCGGCTGGGTATACCAAACGCACCCGCCACGTGGGCGTGCCTGGCCGGCCCCACGATGCAGCCGCCGCATGGATGGCCGGCCCGCCGTCCCAACCATTCGCGCGCCGGGCGGGGGGGGGGGAGGAACACTTGTGAAAAGAACAACGCTCTCCCCCCCCCCCCCCACCCAGCCCTCAGGCCCCACGCGGCGCGCGACCAGCAGCGCGAGGACGGCCGCGCGAGAGGAGGAAGGGTCCTTCGAGAGGAAAGTAACAACTTTGCTTTTGATTTCTTCCGACTTAAAACACTGGGGAAGAATATCCTCATGGCTTGTTTCCTTCATACAAAATAAATGAAGTCAGGGCTATAAACAACTTCCTTTGGCGGCTCAGTTAATTTAATGGAATCATGATCAAGCTGAATCAAGAAATTTCTAATAAAGTATTGGAAATGGGGGGGGGGGGGGAGGAACACTTATGAAAAGAACAACGTTCTCCCCCCCCCCATCCAGCCCTCAGGCCCAACGCGGCGCGCGACCAGCAGCGCGAGGGCGGCCGCGTGAGAGGAGGAAGGGTCGCGGAGCGCACCCACTGGAACTAGAGGGAAACCCGGTTCGCTCTCCCCTCCGCCCGGGCCCCACTGAGAGGAGCGGTAAGAAGATGGGCGGGGAGCACGTCTCACCCAACGGCGTTCTCACCGGCTCGAGCCATGACAATGCGGGGAAGGTGAGAAGGACACCAAACGGACTCCCCGGGAGGAGGGGGGGTGACGAAACCCCTCTCCCTCCTCTTCTTTCTTGGCTCTTCTCCTCTTCGTATTCCCTCGCTGGTCTTGCCACTGCTCTTCGCCGCGTCTTCTTCTTCCAACTTCCAGGCGCGAATGAGCCTGGGAGGGCCTGGCCTGTGTTAGCAGGCCACGCCCCTGGATGTTCTGGAGGGTTCCTCCAGAACTCCTCCCTGCCTCGTGTGAGGCAGACAAATGTTTTTTCTCTCCCCATTTCTTGGGGAGAGGAAAACTGTTGTTCAAGGCAGACCAGATGCCATCAATCAGGTGCTGGACTGGAGTGATTCAGAACCTCTTCACAAAGAGGTTTTTCAGCCCTGGTTTTCCAGATATCGATAGGGTCTGGTCATTATCAGATGACCCTGGATTGGCCTTGCCCATATAACTCCCGAAGTGAAGTGTTGCAAGATGCTTCCTCAGCCACAACAGAGAGAAAAGTGTTTTTGGGTAGTTCTAACAGAGCTAGCCCCACTTTTCTCCACTTTTCCCCATCCGATGGGGAAAGTGTGATGAGCCACATGTATTGCTGAGCATTGCTGCCTTTTCTCCCATCTGATGGCGACAGGACTGTGTTGCTATGCATTGCCACCTATTCTCCCATCCGATGGAGGCAGGGCTCCTTGTCCCATCCACAACATATTAGATTAGATACGTTTTATTGATTGGCCTATTCATAGAATCATAGAATCATAGAATCAAAGAGTTGGAAGAGACCTCATGGGCCATCCAGTCCAACCCCCTGCCTAGAAGCAGGAATATTGCATTCAAATCACCCCTGACAGATGGCCATCCAGCCTCTGCTTAAAAGCTTCCAAAGAAGGAGCCTCCACCACACTCCGGGGCAGAGAGTTCCACTGCTGAACGGCTCTCACAGTCAGGAAGTTCTTCCTAATGTTCAGATGGAATCTCCTCTCTTGTAGTTTGAAGCCATTGTTCCGCCTCCTAGTCTCCAAGGAAGCAGAAAACAAGCTTGCTCCCTCCTCCCTGTGGCTTCCTCTCACATATTTATACATGGCTATTATATCTCCTCTCAGCCTTCTCTTCTTCAGGCTAAACATGCCCAGTTCCCTAAGCCGCTCCTCATAGGGCTTGTTCTCCAGACCATTGATCATTTTAGTCACCCTCCTCTGGACACATTCCAGCTTGTCAATATCTCTCTTGAATTGTGGTGGCCAGAATTGGACACAATATTCCAGATGTGGTCTAACCAAAGCAGAATAGAGGGGTAGCATTACTTCCCTAGATCTAGACACTATGCTCCTATTGATGCAGGCCAAAATCCCATTGGCTTTTTTTGCCACCACATCACATTGTTGGCTCATGTTTAACTTGTTGTCCACGAGGACTCCAAGATCTTTTTCACACGTACTGCTCTCGAGCCAGGCGTCCCCCATTCTGTATCTTTGCATTTCATTTTTTCTGCCAAAGTGGAGTATCTTGCATTTGTCACTGTTGAACTTCATTTTGTTAGTTTTGGCCCATCTCTCTAATCTGTCAAGATCATTTTGAATTCTGCTCCTGTCCTCTGGACTATTGGCTATCCCTCCCAATTTGGTGTCGTCTGCAAACTTGATGATCATGCCTTCTAGCCCTTCATCTAAGTCATTAATAAAGATGTTGAACAGGACCGGGCCCAGGATGGAACCCTGCGGCACTCCACTCATCACTTCTTTCCAAGATGAAGAGGAAGCATTAGTGAGCACTCTCTGTGTTCGTCCACTTAACCAACTACAGATTACCAATTACAGATTACAGAGATCAC
This sequence comes from Anolis sagrei, assembly GCF_037176765.1. Classification (NCBI taxonomy): domain Eukaryota; kingdom Metazoa; phylum Chordata; class Lepidosauria; order Squamata; family Anolidae; genus Anolis; species Anolis sagrei. Next base: position 94,743,052 of record NC_090023.1, read on the forward strand.
CGTAGTTTTGCCTAGCCCACATTGGACTAGTTTCCTTGCCAGAAGGTCATGGGGGACCTTGTCGAAGGCCTTACTGAAATCCAGGTACGCTACATCCACGGCATTCCCCGCATCTACCCAGCTTGTAGCTCTATCGAAGAAAGAGATCAGATTAGTCTGGCATGACTTGTTTTTGATAAATCCATGTTGACTATTAGCGATGACTGCATTTGTTTCTAAGTGTTTGCAAACTGCTTCCTTAACAATCTTTTCCAGAATCTTGCCCGGTATCGACGTGAGGCTGACCGGACAGTAGTTGTTTGGGTCATCCTTTTTTCCCTTCTTGAAGATTGGGACCACATTGGCCCTCCTCCAATCTGCTGGGACTTCTCCCGTTCTCCAAGAACTCTCAAAGATGGTTGCCAATGGTTCCGAAATGACTTCCGCTAGTTCCTTCAATACTCTGGGTTGTAGTTGATCTGGCCCTGGGGACTTGAACTCATTAAGAGCGGCCAGGTATTCTTGGACGACTTCTTTCCCAATTTGGGGTTGGATGTCCTCCAATCCCTCATCCACTCCATCTTGCTGAGGTTGAAGACTCTCTTTTTGTGAGAAGACCGAGGCAAAGAAGGCATTAAGTAGTTCTGCCTTTTCCCTATCCCCTGTCAGCATTGCCCCATCTTCTCCTCGAAGAGGTCCTATCGCCTCCTTGTTTTTCCTTTTTCTACTGACATAAGAATAGAAGCCCTTTTTATTGTTTTTAATGTCCCTGGCAAGTCTGAGCTCGTTTTTTGCTTTAGCCTTGCGGACCTTTTCCCTACAGGTGTTGGCTATTTGTTTGAATTCTTCTTTGGTGATTTCTCCCTTTTTCCACTTCTTGTGCATGTCTCTTTTGTGTCTTAGCACAGTTAGAAGTTCTTTGGACATCCATTCTGGCTTCTTTGCACTTGTCCTATTTTTTCTCTTTGTTGGCACGGTTTGCAATTGCGCCTTGAGTATTTCACTCTTGAGAAATTCCCATCCATCCGTAATTCCCTTGTCTTTTAGTATCTGTGTCCACGGAATGCTGCTCAGTGTTTCCTTCATTTTTTGGAAATCAGCTCTCCTAAAGTCCAAAATGCGGGTTTGACTTGTCTTAGTTTCGGCCTTCCTTTGTACCTCAAATTGCAGGAGCACATGGTCACTTGCCCTTAAGGATCATACCACTTCGACCGCATCGATCAGGTCCTCCGCATTTGTTAGGATGAGATCAAGAGTAGCCAATCCCCTTGTTGCCTCTTCTACCTTTTGGACCATGAAATTGTCTGCAAGGCAAGCGAGGAATTTGTTGGACCTTGTACTCTTGGCCGAGTTTGTTTTCCAGCAAATATCGGGATAGTTGAAATCGCCCATGACTACTACATCTCTTTTCTGTGCCTGTTTGGTCAACTCTTGGCAGAAGACTTCATCAAGATCTTCCTCCTGGCTTGGGGGTCTGTAGTAGACGCCTACAACGACATCTTTTTGAGTCCCAGTTCCCTTGATTCTTATCCAGATGATTTCAAGCTGGTTTCCCAGATTGCTGTCTTGAATTTCTTGTGCAGCATAAGAGTTTTTGACATATAAGGCTACTCCGCCTCCTCTCCCCTTTGTTCGGTTTCTGTGAAAGAGGTTATACCCCTCGATATCTACATTCCAGCGATAGGAGTCATCCCACCAGTTTTCAGTGATCCCTATGATATCATATTTGTGGTGTTGTGCTAAAAGTTGGAGTTCGTCTTGTTTATTTCCCATGCTCTGTGCATTAGTGTAAAGACATGTGAGCCCCTGGGATCTTCCCTTGAGCTGTTTAATTGGGATTATTGGCCGTATCAAAACATTTAACACATAACACAATTAACACATAGTCATACATAGTCATACATACAAAATACAACCCTTGGTATAAAAGAAGTTAAAATAAACAAGCTGTTAACAAGATCTCGTTCAGGTCAAATGTCTGCGTCACCTCCTCAGTTTACCCCAATTGATTCTAAATGTGCAATTCTCAGCTGTGTTGCTTTGAATAGAAAAAGGGCTGTTTTGTGTGTTATTTTAGGGTTCTGGCCGGCCAACAAAAATGAGGTTTTAATATATCCCCAACATATGATGGGAGAAGGAGGGAGGTTGTGTGGGGTACCACGAGGCACCTTGCATGCTTTCTCTTTCACTGGCAACTGCCAGTGAAACAACACGGTCCCAGGGGCCATGTGAAGAGGTCCTCAGTTAGATCATGGTAAGGAAAAGCTAACAAATTCAAATTTCAGCCTCCCTTTGCAAATAGATTTAAGAAATTGTAAAAAATGTGAATATAACCCTCATAAAAGAACCTATTAGCATTAACTATTCTGGCGATTGGAATGTTTTCACATCAGAATTTTCCTGCATGCAGATTTCCAAGGTAACATGGCTAGGTTTGTAAAATTATTGTTATTGTGTATGTTCACACAAAAGGAGCCATCACATCATATCTAAATTCTAACCAGCACAAATAAAGGAGCACACCTTCTATAGTCTATTCTCAGTACTTGTAGAGAAGATTAAATGCTTTTGTAAAGCATTTCACTAACAAGTCCTGAGAGAATAAAGAGCAAAGATCAGAGTGATTGTAATATCAAAAGAATCTTAAACACCTAGAGAAGTTGTGTTTAAAAAAATCAAAAATAATTTAGAATGGTAATTATTTCAGGATTTTCTCTTCTATTTAGCAAGTCATTTATTTTAAGAAGCTTTCTTTTTAAAAAAACTTTTTAGGGGGCTTTGCTATTGCAATGAAGACATAAAATCTTTGAAACCTTATGAACAGAACATTGATTCTAAATTATGTATTGTATTACATGGCTTTGATTAAAGGAAGGCAAGAAGCTATTATAAAGTATTTTAATGTAAAAAATATTTAATGTATGAAATATTCAATATATTATTTCATGTATTCAGCACTATATTAAAAATAAAGAACCTCTAAAATGAAATAATGTATAAAACATGCACTGATTACTACTATCTGAATATATTCAGTTGCAATAAAACTATATCTTATAATTTATAGCCACCATAGTATTTTCAAAAAGGGTTAATCCACATAGTTTTAAGAAGCTTTTTAGCTTTCTTTCCATTTCCCTGATATTTTTCACCAGGCTGGAAGATCATGTTAACCATCACCAATTTACAACAATCCTTAAATGGTAAACCAGTGTCGGTTCCCTTTCTGCAGTGGGAGATCCAGATGGAAAGATTTGCCTGAGGCTCTTAAATGAGTTCATGACTAGGTGAATCAAGGACTTCTGAGCCCTCCGGTTATATCATTATGTACATGCCTCACAGAAGCCATTAGAATTCAATTGCCCTGTGGACAGGAAAGAAAGAAGTCAGTGAAGTAAAGTAATACAGTGGCAGCTCTAGCAACAATTTTCCCCATGTTTTACATATGTATTAAAAAGTAATCATAGCTATTAGGTATGTGTGATCGATAAAAATGTTTTGAAAGTCATTATAAAATTAGGGAGTGCTTGTGTTTTTTTCCTAAAGTGTTTCTAAAGTATAGTTAGTAAAACATTTGTTACTATAATGAGAGTAATGAGATTTTGTTATTTATTTGTTATAGTAATTGTGCAATTGCAGAAAGTTCGGGATCTCCTTTCTCCCTCATTTTTACAGCTATTGGGGTGAAACTTGGTATTATTTATTTATTTATTTTGGACATTTATATCCCTTCCTGCTCACCCCTGGAAGGGGACTCAGGGTGGCTTACAACTGGCAACCATTAGATGCCAAGAACAATAATAAAAACACAGTTAAACGTTAATTGATATAAAATATCTCATTCAATGGTTTAGTAAGGTTCTGGAAACTAAGTATAGGGTTTTCATTTTTATTCCACAGAGCTGTTTTTTGAACTTTCCCTTTCTTTCTTCCCTTTTGTTTTCAACATGTCTGTTTCGTTCAAGGCAGTCCAGATGCTGTCCATCCAATGGTCATCATAGGTTTAAAAGACCATTTTAAAGAAACAAATCCAAGTCCAAGATGAGAGTCATAATTCAAAATCCATTCATTGTCGATCACATGATTCCTTTATAATTGCTACAATGGCGGAGCACATTTACAACTGTTAACCCATCAAGTTCCAGAAGTTTCATGGATTTTTGGGGAAATTTCAAAGTTTTTATAACCATTTAAAATTTTTTACAAGTGCTATCTCCATGAATTTTCTACACAATGACACAAAATAACAGGTGGTCATTCCCTCAACTTTCAGAATTTTTCATATATCCACTGTTTTGACAATTTTTTTAAAAAAAAGTCACAACAGTTATCTCATTGAATGTCTCTCATATTAACCAATAGCACTTCCATTTAGGAATTGTTGGGGTTCAGCCTGGGTCTGAACCTGAACCTGCTTCTCTGATTGTATTTCCTGATGCTACTGAAAATGTGTTTCCTGGTTCTAATGAAAATGTTGATTCTGAGGTCAGTGTAGAAGAAACTCCTGCAGGCTTGGAAGGATTGGAAAGTGAAAGTACACATTCTCCTGAGAATGTTTCAGGGTCAAGCGGTAATAGCTCTCCAGAGAGGCTAACACCTGGGATCCTTAATGAGGATAGAAGAGGACAGATTTGGAGAAACAGGAGTGAATTGCAGAGTCTGCGAAGGTCAAGCAGATTAAAAGAAAAAGAAATAAGGGCTTCAAAGCCTGGAGGCGTGTCACGAAAGTTTCCTCAGCTTTAAGTGCCTCTCGCTGGGTTGACTCTTTAGATCAGGCATCGTTTTAGACTGAGGCATTACCTTGGTAGATATCCCATTTCCGGTGGCCTTCATCCCAAGAAGCTTCTAGTGCTCCAAGTACGTTAGTGGATAGCTAACAGGTTCCAGGATTTTACGGTGTTGCTTTTGGTTTTTGATCTAGTTCATGGAAATTTATGATTGCTGATTTTTACTGTGGCTCTTTGACTTTGCATTTTCCTCTATTTTGTAACCATTTTTCATCAATACAAAGGGATTGTTTTTTCCTTCAGTTAAGTGTGGTGGATGGTTATCTTAGGGTCTCGTTTCCTGCTCTGGGTTGCAACAGGATTTTTTTCCCAGCCCAGCACAGAGATTTACTTACTAAAGTATCAGTCAGTCCTCCTCTTTGCAGATTCAACAATTTATCAGAACTCTGGCTGCTGCTTTGGAGGGAAAATATTCTGGGAAATGTAGTTTATTGCAGGGTCTTTTGAATTCTCTGGCATAGGGCTCCTCACCTTCCCAAGCTACATTTCCCAGAATTCTGTGCTTTCTCAGTCTTTTGCCCAGCAAACTCTGTTTTCTCCCTACTGCTTCCCTCTCCTAATGGCGGGAGGCCATTAATTTAAAGAAGAAAGGCAGCCTTTTTGTCTTGGCTTTGCTTCCTTGCGCTGAAAATGAAACTGACTTTGGCAGGTATCCAAGATTTACAAAATGCAAATGAAAAAGTATTGAGTAAGTTTCAATTCTTACGTTTTTGCTGCAGGCCATGTCTGCGCATTGGGTATCGTTTCATAAATATGAATTTAACAAATTTGATAAGACTTTTGACTACGAAAAAATGCTGTACACTATATAGGCTGCCTCGTAGCCTATATAGTGTATAGTCTTACCTCGTAGGCCGAAAGAGAAGCCTGGAATGCCAGTAGGCCGGACTCCATTTTGGGAGTGTCAGCAAAGGAAGCAGACATCTTGGGAGTGTAAGAGGAGAAGAGGGGAGGAGCTGAATCTCTCCTTTGATTGGTTAGGACAGATGGGAGGAGTTTAGCCCTGAGAGGGAAAAGTGTGAGCTTGAGAGAAAGAAGGGAGATTAGTTTTGGGAACAGAGAAGAGAGGTAGATTTTTGGTGAGCTTAGATTTTTCTGTCAGAGAGTATTTGTGACAGACCAGGAGGGTCAAGATAGACGCCTGGGTGCTTGTGTAGGTTTTTACACAAGTGGGTTTGCTCTCTGGGTTAGGGTAGATTAGCTTATAGAGGACTCTGTTTAGAGTGTAGCTAATTGCTCTGTAGACAGCCTGATTTAGGTTAGTCTGGGGAACTCACTGCTACTGTGTTAATGTAGAGTGAGGAGTTTTACTAATATCTAAGCCAAGTAACCTGTTTGAAGTAACCATTAAGATTATTGTACCTCAGTAACCAATTAAGCTTGTGTGCCTCATTGAAGAAGATAGTTGTTTGTTCTTATCAATAAACATTTTATCTAGTTCATCTTTTAAAGAAGCCTCAGTAGTGATTCATTCCTATAGGAATAATTCTAACTGTTTTATCATCTTTACATCACAGTCATCTCAGGGAGCCTAAGGGAAAGCTGGTGGGCAGGAAGGAGTATTTTGGGTGGTGGCAGCGATTCTACCAAAGTACATACACGTTACCTCATACATACATCAACACTCCATGCCAAGAAGCATATTCCATCATAGTGGTATCCAGTTGTGGGGTTAGTAATTAAGATCCTTTATACTGATGACCAGCGGCGTGATTTATTCTGAGTTATAATCCACTGATTCTTTTATAGTGGTGCCAGCAGGTGGGCTATATTAGAAAATATAATCCCCAGGATCCTGGTTTTGTTAAAGCTGCCATGAGAGATAAAAGAATATTTGACAGTATTTGAGAAATAATTGCGTAATGTTTTTTCCCCCCAAGTATTGATACATTTTGATGAGAAGAATCTCAGTTTCCTCTGATTCAGTCAACAAATGTCTACAATACCCAGGAATTTTATCCCAGATTATCTGCTTTGAACTGGATTATATGAGTCTACACTACTAGATAATATGGGATAAGCAAATAATCTGGGATCAGACCTTGCGATTTAGGGCAGTGTAGACCTAGCCATTTGGTTTGATGCAGAGTAATGCAAGAGGGTAGTCACCAGATGTTCAGAAGTCACACAGCCATACAGTAGTTCAGATAAACAAAACCAGCAAGCAGCAGAACAGACTTGTAAATCTAAGGCTGGATCTGCACTGCCCCATATCCCAGGATCTGATCTCAGATTATCTTCTTATCCCATATTATTTAAATTTTGAAACTGGCTGTAATATGCCCATGAGAAAATTAATCCAAAATAATTATTTTATGGCACTGAAACAAACCATCAACATAGTTTCCGCGTATCTCCATTGGAAGATATGAATGAACATCACAAAAGGATGACTGAGATCTGTTCATAATGCTTCAGCTTCCCCACTGTTATAGTACCCAAATAATACAATGATGGATGCTGGAACCCTGTCTTCAGTCTGAAAGAGGTGGGAAATGAAATAAAAAATAGGAATTAGAAACTTTCCAACAAGATGCAATTTGTGCAGAATACCTAAAATTAGGTCGAGATTCAACTCTACAAAATGTGCACTTGCATGGTCTTGGCTGACATACAAAACAATATGAGAACCTTGATCTGCAGGAAGACTAAATGAAATGGGGAAAGATCTGTTTCATAAGCACAATGATATAAAAATATTGTTCAATGGCCTGGCTCCATAGAATCAGTGCTTGGAGATGTTACTTAATATAAGCATAACTTGGAATTTTTTCAATGTAAGGACAACCTGGAGAAGTTTTTGGATGACAACTTCCCCTGGCCCTCCTGGCTGGGAGATTTTTAATCCAAATAGTTAACCTTTTCAGGCTCTGCAAGTAAAGCACATTCCTAACATAGTGAGCCATGGGCTATTTAGACCTGCTGTGTTTGATTCAATATATAATATGAAATTAAAATCCATTACCAATACTCCACCAAATGCATTACATAAAATACTGCTCATAAATTTTGGATTGCTTTCCAGTTAAACAAACCTGTGCTTTTGTATCAGTTGAAATAATGTAATAATCCAGGGCTTATACTGCAACAGAAACAAGAAGTAGGCAGTCTTTAATAATTAAGAAGATCAAACCTCATTCACCTTATACCAGGGAATGAAGGTTCTGGCCAGACAAAACCACAGCCTTTTAAGTTATTCATGAATGAATATGTAACACCATTGTTGTACTATGGGCAAACAGCAAGACTCCTATCTGTCTCAGCAGAACTTTGCCTGTGGGAATGTCTAGAGACCTTTGCCTTGGTCAAAAAGAAAGCCCTTTAAACATTAATAGATATTTTGATAACCTTTTTCCATGGGTTTATTGTAGAGATCTAAGTTAGCAGAAGGTCCCCCAGTGGTACAGCGGGTTAAACCACTGACAACTTACTGACTGAAAGGTCGGCAATTTGAATCTGTGAAGTGGGGTGAGCGCCTACTGTCAGTCCCAGCTTCTGTCAACCTAGCAGTTCGAAAACACGCATGTGTGAGTAGATCAATAGGCACCACTTCTGCAGGAAGGTAACACCGCTCCATGCAGTAATGCTGGCCGCATGGCCTTGCAGGTGTCTGCAGACAATGGAGATGAGCACCACCTCCCAGAGTCAGGACACTTTACCTTTTAAAGTTAGCTGAGCAGCATATTGTACCCCAACATGGCACCCTTTGAGTATCTTGATTGTAATGTCTATTAGCAAGCATACTATGCTGATAAGATACAATGATGCCTCTAGTCTGACACATCAGTAGGAAATCAAGTTCGATAAAGTTTGAATCATGCCTCATTTAAATGATTTAAATTAAGGCAGAAGTTGTTCAGCCAGGTATTCCAAAGAGAGAATCTTTAGCTCAGAAAACGATAGGCTCGGCAGGGTAAATAAGAAGGAATATGTTGAAAACTACTTTAAATAAGAATGTCATTGTGTGCTCTTTCTTGGGGTCCTGACACCTCGCGGGATCAGGTTGTGCAGTCAAAAACAACTCCCGAAAATGAGTCTGGATGACTCCTGATGCCCTGCTGAGAAGGCTTTCCTGATTTTCCTCCTTTCCACCAACATACAATAGGCACAAGTCACCAGAACTTCTTCATCAATCAACCCACCAGGCTGAACAACAGATCAGGAATCCCCATATCAGCCCTATCAGCAGCTGATCATACAGGGACACAATATATTCCACCCAGTGTGACTCCAAAGCCCATCACTGCATCCCTGTTTCCCATTGTTTCAAGGGAACTATTACTCAAAATCCCATAACTCAAAGGCCAGTCCACCCTGATAATAATCAATGCCTCCATTGTTCCCAAACTAGCACCCTTCTGACTAAAGGTGAAGGACTCAGACACAGCAGATAGGCTCAGGTTTTCCTCCAATGAAAACTTTATGAAAGTCCCTGCTATACACACTCACAAGTTTTAAAACATTAAAATAACGAAGATACTTTGAACCAATAAAACAGCGGGTTATAATTTGTATTTATCAGAACAATGTCTATTATTCTGAAATGTCAAAAAAATACTGATGTCTGTAAACAGAGGGCATGTCAGATCTGAAATTCCCTCTGACATCCTTCTTTGGTCATTGGATCAATAAAGCGATTTCTGATTTTGCCCTCATCTCTGCATGCCCTGATTGGAAACAGTTGGAGCTGGCATGCAAGGAATGAACTTGGGATTCCAGACAACAAAACTCCATAGGTACAGTGGGGTTATTGTTAATTTATACATTAATGGTAGCACACTGTGGATATGTTAATCAGAAAATGTAAAATCCATTTCAGGCATTTTCTGGAAATATGAAAAAGATTCAGAATATATCTTTGTACAAGGAGTGGACTGTAAGATTTTTCAATAGTTTGTTGTGCTTGCATTCAACAGTTTATGGCTGCCAGATTTACACATTTGCTTCTTTTATTGAATCAATTTGCAAATCTGGCCTCTGAGATTAACAGTGGGGTTTTTATCAACTCTTTCCATAAACCAGTAGTGCTTTCAAATCTAGTGCCATGTGTTTTGTGCATTTTTGTTTTGCTGCATGGCCAACATGGCTACCTCTGAATATTGTTTCTCATTTAAAATGTGATTCTTATTAATTTTGTTCTTGTAGTGTAGAACAAACAATTTATTCAGTTCTCCCGACACACTCACTGAAGGAAAATTTTCAAACCTACAGTTGTTGAAGATTTATTGATGACTATATTTAGATCATTAATATAGATCCGCTCCCTCTGTGCACCAGCCAGCTATCTGATTTCCTTGAGGTCCTCAGTATATACATTGGCTTCCAACATGTAGACAGAAAGGATGGAGCCCCTCTGTCATTGCCCACCCTAGAAAGCCTGTTGTCTGGCAAGTCAGGTTCAGAGGTTTTCATTGGGGCTTCTTGTTACTTGTATTTCTATTTGTCAATAGTTTCACATTTGGGAAACTGCTTTTTCATTTGTGGTTCCATGTTTATCAAGGATTCTTTCCATCCTAGCCATCTCAAGGAGCTAGTAAAGAATGGCCATGTGATTTTAAGTGTGTTGGTTTTTTTATTGTATGATATGGGAAATATTTCATATTTCTCAGGAAATCCAGTGTAGATCCATACAATGAATTCTGAAAAATGTGTGATTCTGAGATTTGAAGCAACAAACTGTGTGGTTTGGTATGTTTCAGAAAAATATATCATAGTTTATTATTTCAGGAAAGCTTAATTATTATGGGTGGCCATGGATTTAACCTCAAATGGATGTGTATATTAGTAATTTGGGATCACGAGAGTCTGCTATTTAATGTTTAAAAGATGTGACTTTAGAATATATTCTTTCTTGGTGGCTTCTCAGATAGTAGAGTGAAATCAACTTATTGTATCCCAAAGAAGCAGAATCAAAAAGGATTTTGACTATGAAACTGGCTGCTGATCATGGTGGTTGTTGTAATGGCATTATTATGAGAAAGACAAAAACATAAGTGTCTTGATCTTATCAGACTCACTTTTGGGGTTGTTGCTCATTGGAACTGGAAGACTTCCCAGTAACAATGTGATTAATGAAACCTGGTACAAAAATTATGGAATTTGGTTCCATGGGAAGCGGGGTTGATTTTTGTTAGATACCTGCTCATGTTTGGATAGTGCCAAAAATTAGATGATTAATCTGTGAAATTGCATATAGATTCATCTTTGCTCTTATCCACAACACAAGATAAATACTGATGTTTATTAAAGAATAACAAAATTAGTGAGAATCTTGTGTTACTGAATATAACCCCCCCCCCCCTTTTCTAATGTTTAACCAATAAGATTATGAATGACTGGTCTGACCTCTATGTTTATTAAAGGGACATTGAACAACACATAGGCTCTGGATGGGCCTATGTGAAGTATGTAGGGTAGGATATTTATAAACCATGGCTGGAATTCTACATGTGCTACTTAGTTTTGTTTTCATAGCTGAGTAACATCTCCCAGCCATTCTACTTCACCAAGCCTGCTTTGCTGGTAATAATCCTAACCAAAAGAAGGTGTCCCATTTTTCTAGTAATCAGGAATAGCTGGATGGTGTTTCTCCATCTCTCTCCCAGCAGTGAGCAAAACTGTAATACAGAAGGGTGACAATAATCCTGCCTCTGATGGTCAGAGCTTTACTTGTAGATGGAAAGGGAATGGAAACTGCCTTTTGTTGCCTAGCAAAACAGGCATCCTTCTCTCTGAATAGCTGACACTTAGAAAAGTGGGTGGGGGAATGACATTCCTGACAAAGATTATGGCTAGATTGAGATTGTGAATATACAGCAGTTATGGGTGTATAAATCCATATTCCATACCAATAAATCTGATACTGAATTCCATCCCATATTCTTTGGAACTGCCAGTACTACAGGGATGAATTTGTGTTTCTGCCTGCTGGATAATAGGACAGGTCCTGATAGCAATTAGGAAGCTATTCTTCATGATTGTGGCTTGTGGAATGTAGTTTTATCTGCTGTTTGGCATTTCAGCAAGGTTGTTACATAGTTGGTCATTTGCGAATTAAGTATGTTAATTGAGTTGGATGTAGGAGGTAGTAATAAGATCTTTTCAGCTTTTCTTACCCATAAAATCCAAAAAGCAGCAGAAGATGGCATGGCAGGGCGAGAGAAGAAATACAACTGTGTCCATAATAGGGATGTAAAGGTTCATAAATTTTATTCTCCTGTGCAAGAATGAATAATTTAACAATATTTTTTCTCCCCACTGTGAGAAAGTCCCTGAAAACTGTCCTGATGTTAAATTGCAGTTTCAAGGACTATTCAGAGTTAGTGATTTGGTCTGTTTTTTAAAAAAAGAACTACGCATGGTTTATTTTCCATATAAATGTTTTTTTTCTGATTTGGTCGTGTCTTTTGTGCAAGAAACATGCTAGAAAATGATGTCTTCTGCCCACAAGTGTCCATATATCCCTCCCCATCATGCAGAATATGTCAGAACCGCAAAAATTCTTGTCCATCTAGAATTCTCTTTTTCAGAGTTTCCTGATGCCAAGAAACTACTTCTTCAACTGGGTAATGAATATTTGTTTCTGCCCATAGTCCATAATACATGCACCAAAAGAAGAAATAGTAGCTGTTCCTTAAGAATCCATTAACTTGATACCGCTAGAGTTTCTTTTTTCTGGAACACAAGGGAAGACTGGACAAGAACACAGTTGAATTAGGATATATTTAGAACTGTCAGTCTAGCAGAAAAAAAATGAAGAAAGATAATGTATTCTTAGCATGGTATTTATATTTCCAAATATAATCCTGTGTAAGTTGACGTAGTGTTTAAGTCAAGGAGAGGTTTTGGGGGCAACACTATGGATTTTGATATGATCCATTGCTAAATTGGGGATCATTCCACAAGGAGGAGAAATAGCCAGCATTGTCTCAGGGGATAGCTGCCTTAGACGGCCATCATTTTTATGTCCAGGCATTCAAAAAGGCCTTTTGCCACTCTATTCAGAGAAGTGGGTGGTTCCTTGTAAAATAAAAGTTAAAATATAGTAAACATGGATAAAATGTTTTGGAGACAGAATCCATGCCAAATATTGAATTTTAGATAATTTTCTAATATAAGTACATGTTTGGAAGGGTAAGGCCAATGGTGTGGGTGTGCCTGTGTGTTACTGTTAATTGATGTGGACAGGCTGGAATATGTTTGAATGAACACAAGCAACGGAGACATTGAACATGAAATGGATTCATCCATCTATCTCTTGTTAAATCTCAAATCTGTAAAACCGACAATAGTGTATTGGATTTTTTTAGTCTATTTTTCAGGTTTAAGTGCAAGAGAATTCAGCAAAGACATTTAGAATTATAGAATTAGAAGAGACCACAAGGGCTATCCAATCCATCCTCTTGCCATGCAGGAATATACAATCAAAGCATCCACCCCACAACGGTTCTCATTTTAGTATCATGGTGGAACTCCCTTTCTCATTTTATTAATCTTTCATATCCGGAATGGCTTCCGGCAAAACACTTTTTTCACACACTTCATTTTAACAGTTTTTATAACATCTCCTTTGGTGCAATTGTCTGGATCTTTAAACCAAGCTCAGACATTAACTATTTTGTACTATTTCTTAGCCTGTTTTTCCAAGTAGCTAGCAAAGAATTGCTCAGAATAAATGAGCCTGCCAAATGTTGGCAGTTTGCAGTCACTGGGGTTATGAAAGGAACACTTCAAGCTTGAACGTGGACTGTGTGAACCTGCCTTCGCCTCCTGCTTTTCAGTGCTGTCTATCACCATTGAGTTCACATGGTGCCTGACTAGGTCAGGGAGCTGTACACAGTAGTCTGAGTGAAAAATATGCCTAAGATTACTTTAACAAATGGTTTCTTTTGTCTTAGGAGTGGCACCTAACCCAAGGGCTCCATTATAAACCTTCTCTTGGCTGCATGGAAGTAATTAATTTCTCTTCAGGGGCTCTTGTTGAGAAAAATGTTCAGCTGGAGATGCTTCAGTTTCAGGGATGGGTTTCCAGGGTTTGATCACTGTGCAAAATGGATAGGCTGTAATTTGAACAGAAGACAGGCAAATAAACCTGTTCTGTCTATTAGTTCCCAGTTGTCTTGCCAGCATCAATTATGTATTGATTGATTGGAGAGGCTTCAATTTCTTGTAGTCTATTTCATTCTAACTCACCCTTAAGGTTGTTTTATACTTTATCAGAAGGAAAACGATGACAACAACAGCATGTTATTACCTGTCAGCCTTATCTGCACATGGTAATTGAACTGTAATAGTGCCACTATCTGGAAACTCCCCCCCCCCCCAAAAAAATTCATAGCATGCACAACTCTGACTATATATTTAAAACAAATTGACTTCCTGTTGCAAGGTCATCAACAAGGTAATATTTGATATGCAGGTGCTCATCACAATGATCCTTATGCCAGCCAGGGAAGTCCAAAAATGCAAAACGCTATGTTGATTCTCAGAGAGAAAGAAGAAGGAGGGAGGGATGGAGAATTTCTTGCCGATATAATATGACAGCTTTCCCATTTCCTCATTTCTGCTCTCAGCATTTAAATAATGACCATCTATGTATAGCACTGTCCATTAACCCAGATATAGGGGCATTTCACACCATAGAATTATAGTGCTATTATTCAACTCTAAGTGCATGGTTTCATCCTATTAAAATCCTGGCACTTGCAGTTCAAATTTTCTGTCCCTCTTGTGCAGAGCTCCCTAAACTCTGGTTTTCCAGCTGTAAATATGTTTTTAATCACTCTTAAGGATTTAAACTGTTTACGTTTTAATACCATTAATATTTAATTCTATTTTAATATTTGTATCTGTTAGATTTTAAATTGTATTTCATTTGGTTTTACTGTAAGCTGCTTTAAATCTCTTTTGCAGAGAGAAAGTGGGGTATAAACAACAACAACAACAACAACAACAACAACAACATGGACTTTAGCTCTCAGAATCACTAATCTGCAGCTTCCAAAAGTTGAAGTTCAAAACCCCTGGAAGACCAGAGTACAAACCCCAAGATGCCATAGGATGTAGTCATGACAATTAAAGAGTAATTATAGCACTGTGATTGTGTAGCGTGAAAGGCTGCATAGTCCATCTTTAAAGTATTAATACTGTTCAAAATGCATGTTGGTCTGTATCTTGCGACAATTTTATCAGTATTCATTTTTACAAGGAGAATTGTAAACCAGTCCTCATTGCTCATTCAGGCCTAAGATACCCATGCATATTCCACACAACAGAGATTGCCCTGAGGAATATATTACAGTGGCCATTGGCTAGATTGTGTAGGCAAACACCAAGGGAGGGTTCTTGTCCTTGAGCACAAGTTGCTGGTGGCTCCCAGGGATATGTACGAGAGGTGTATAAATTCAAAATGATGGACTCTATAAACGCATGGTTTGTTTCAGCTAAGATTCTCTTAGTTTAGAAATATATTGAGGCATATTCAGTAGAATCTGTACCACTATTAGGCACCTTAACACTGAAAAGTTCCTTGTTGTTGGCCTACATGCTATAGCAAGGGTTCCCCAAGTTTGGCTGCTGCCCCCAAGTAGTAAAAGCTGATTTAGAGAGTGAATATATCCATGACTAGATTTCTGTTAGTGCCCTCTGCTAAGTGGTTGCACTTTTTCCAGGGTCATGCAGCAGTGACAAGAGATGGCTGACAAAATCTGCCAGCTCTGAGCAGCCCATTTATTCAGAGTCTTACTTCCTTCACAGTCACTGAGCGTGCTGCTTTTCCCTCCTGTTGCCAATGCCTGTACTGCCATCATTCCCCAGTATAGTACACCAGCAGGTTCTGGAAAATATTTTCTGGGTAGTGTGTGTGTCTGAATAATATGTGGGTCTCTGTTGCTAAAACATTGCCTTCAAAGAGTGACGCCTAAAGCTAAAGACTAAGAGGAACTTGCCGAAACCTGTAGTTTCTCAGTGTGATCATCCTTTTTTGTGGGAGCGGGAAGAGGGAAGAACACAGAACAATGCATTTAAAAGACTGCTGCCAGCACTGTTGTGTCTGGGGACTGAAGTTCACATTATAATTGCAGAGGTTCATGTTAAAATAGCTTGACACCTCTTTGACATACTGGAAAGGGAAATCTAACGGAGGTAAATGCTAATGTGGCAAATAGGGTTTGTAGGCGGTGGCATGGGGGTGGCAGTATTCACTGACATGCTAAAGAAGAAGTTAGAAACAAATGTGTCAAGTTTTAAAAAACCTGAGGCTTCACAATCAACCTCTGGCTTCTTTCTGTTTTACAAATGCTGGGAATTCTGTAGCAACTACCAATGGCCTCATTTTAAAATGGTCTAGTATTGAGGAAAGCAAAGATTTTTAAATGTCATTCTATAATGGTGGTAAACTTTTATGTGGTGTAGGGTTTCCATTCTGCTATTTGACATTACTAGAACTGGTTTATAAAGACTACTGATACAATGGAGGCAGGGCTCACAGATCGAAGTCCTCTGACTTTTTGAATAGCTGGAACTATGACATCATCTGCCAATTCCCAGGACTTTCCTGTCCTCTCTGAGTTTTGCTGAAAACCCCAGTCACTGCAAGGGAAAAAATGATTTTCCCAGGAATGATTCTGTATTGCAGTTACAAATTTATGACTTAGGACCTTATCACACTTGGGCCTTTTGGCCTCTTTCTCCTCTTCTGGGATGGAGCCGGCAAAGCACCATCAGATGACACTGGCTTGGCCCTGCCCTATTGATCCTCGCTGCCAACACAATGTAAGTTTTGTTTTGGGTAGCTGCAATAGAGCTACCCCCATTTTTCTGCCCTTCCCCCCATCTCCCTGATGGAGAGAGGGACAGGACACCAACATGTCTTGTTCTGTTCCCTCCTTGTGATGCGGAAAGGAGGGTGGGTGTATGGGGCGCCATAAGGTGCCTGCGTGTCTGCCGTTTCACCGGTGATTGTTGGTGAAACGGAGCAAAAGGGGAGTAAATGTGAAAAGGTCCTTAGAGTTAGATCTATAACTCCTCCATATTCACTGGCATTATGCAACAATTGTAAATGCCCCACTATGCAACATACTTTTTCAGCTAGCAGACATACCAAGAGATGGAGGCCTGTTCAGGTGACACAGAAGGAAAGGGTTTCCACTCTCCTCCACTCAGTGAAAGTGGCTTTGAGAAACAATAGCAGGACCCCTGTTACAATTCTTTATCGTCTTCCAGTGCATTGGTTGCCTGGCAAAGTTGGGAGAGAGAGTTTTGGAATTGGAGATGCTACTTAGTTACAGATGTATAACTATTAGTGTTACACAAGTATTGTTGGGACAGCTGCCCACTTACTGTCACCCTTCTCCAACTCTGTGGGAGCCTACCTCACAATGCCTCAAGGGCAACACTCTGGCAATGGTATGTAGGTTCTTTATGGTTCTTTCCTTCTGTCCTCCCTTCCCCTTGTACACATGCCACCTTTCCTAGTGATATCACAGAGGGCCATATCACCTAGCAATAGTCTTTGTAGTACAAGCAGACAGACAAACATACATACTTTGACCTTTATATATTCAGAAAGATGTTGGCAATGTAGAATATGAGCAAATGTGCTATGAACTATTCCTATATTTGAGAATGATTTTACAAAAGACTTGTTAGAAACAAGTATTTCTACAAATTCTTTAGACTAACATATCCACCTGAACTTTTGAACACATCTGCTGAAGTTGCTGTTAGGACCTGCTCTGGTGAGGGCCTGTGCCAACAGTTTTATGATTGTATCACTGATGAAGAAGGATGTGGACAAATCATGTACACAGATATTGGTGTATCAGAGTTGGCCACCCAGTAACCCGCAGCCACTAAACTTGTTCAAGTACTGTTCTAGGACTGGGCGAGTCTGAATTCCCTATTCAGATTTACAATCAAGGAGATGTCCTCATTCATGTCAATGCAGCCAGCAAATGTGAAAGTGCTAATGAGGGTTAATATAGGAAGAGCCTTGACCTCTCTAGCCCATTAATGTTTACATGGGGGAAGCTAATAATCTATGGGATATCACCACTGCCATATTCTCTTACTGGTATTATGCAGGACTGTTATCTCCGATACTGGAAATGATACATAGTTTCTTTGACTAAAAGCTACTGTCATCTGTATCCTACATAAAATGTTCTAATTTCCTATTAATGTTATTTATATCCATTGCCATCACAATACTTTGTAGCACAGTAGACCCACATATTACATGAAGGATCAATTCCAGGACCTTTTGCATTATACTATTTTATCTTGAACTCTGTTTTTCTTTTCTAACCCCCCCCCCCCCCCCCCGCCGCATCTAGCATACCATAGAATCATTCTAGAAGACCTAGAATAAAGCGTTGAGAAATGTTCTCTGTAGGAGTCCAACATGATCCTATCATCAACCTTTGGTAGAACCCAAGGTGGAAATTGACCATAGAATCATGCTGGGGACTCAGATATAATATTTCTCTAGACATTTTCTAGGTCCTCCATTGCATTTCTATGGTTTTCAAAACTCTTTTCATATGCATGAACATTAATTTAATAACCTGGTCTACTATATCATAACGCCTGAGTATACATTGCCATTCTGTACTCACAGAGGATGATAGAAATGATGTTGGGGTAGGGTTAAATACACTTCCTTTTTTTGACCAGAATCTTGTAAGTAGATTTTGTGTGTGTGTTTGTGCAGTTTATGTGCATGTATATCTCTTTTGGGACCAATTCCAGATGCTATTCTGTAGACCTTTCCACAAGATCAACCCACCAACAACAGCTAGGTGGTTACTTATGGGAAGATGTGAGACCAAGAAGGCAATCATTTATGTAACTCTGAAATTGAGGAATGAAAGAGTGCACTCAATCTGTGAGCACATAGCATGTGCTCCTCTGGGCTGAAATCAGCTGGTTTGACAATATCTGAATTTCCTCTTCACTGTCTACTAATTAATGGCATCAAAGAGGGGGCAGAAACATAACTGTGCAGATGGAGAGTTATGCTGCGCTTGCTTGGTAGAGGACTGTCGCCTTTACATGTAAGTCAACAAAACAAATTTCCAGTGGGCATGTTCTGAGAATGATCATTGCCCCTTATCTTAAGTGTATGTATTCACCTTTACATATGAATTTATGACATGATTTTGATACTAGAGAATTATTATTATCTGCATATTAAAAGCAGAATCATGGCACTCGGAAAAAACATCCTCTCAGATTTCATTCAGTTGTTCAAATAGCCCTTCAAAGTGCAACTTTATATTTAGCAATATAAGGTTACTTAAAAAAATGACAATGGGCTGGAAAAGACAGAGTGGACAGGTATGTTGGGGATAAATTAGAGGGTCACCTGAAGAATAATTGTCAAGATAACTGCTCATCTCTCCCTTTTCAAGCACTGGATTACTTATGTATGGCTACCTGAGAGCTGTGGAATTTCAATTATATAGCTGGGAGATAGCAGCTTGACTCTCTTGAGTTTTCAGTTTAATTTTAAAACAGAATGTGAGCTGAATAGGATTATGTTACACAGAGAAGTGCAAAATGGTTTCATGATCCTCGCTGAGTAGGCAAGGCAGCTATTTAAAGCTGGAGGAACAATGTGCAAAGGAAATATTAAAATAGTTTCTAAGATTTTAATGTGGGGTTTTCTGTTGGAATATGCAGGATTAATATTCTGTTCCTTCCATGTGTGGTTAGTAAAAATAATTTAATGGGCCATGTTACAAAGACACTGAATGTAATGTGCATAGCACATTACACTCGCAGGAATCCTTACAGGACTACTAGAGACAAAGACACCAAGATTCTCTGAGATGACATAAAAATTTAACAGAGAAGAAGGTCAAATACGTTTTTAGCGTGCATGGTTCACTGAAGAGCAGGTGGCCAAAAGAGGAAGGAAAGGTGTTGACTAAATAAATCATTTTGAAATAAACAAAATGGGAAGAATTAGATTAGCCTGGATTGATCACTTTCTGTTAATTCCTGTGTTCCCACAAGTGTGCAGCACAGTGAACCAAAACAAGTAATAAGGAGTCTCTTTCTGAGAAAAGATAAGGTGTAAATAAAGTGATGTGTGGGTGATAATTTAGTTTTTTAAAAAACAAAGCTAAGAAGAACCTCTTTTCAGGGCAGGAATAGGTTTGATCATGTTGCTATTCTACAAGTAGAGGCCATTCTTCTGTTCATAGAGAGATTACTGATTTAGGGCCCATTCAGACAGGCCCATATCCCAGGTCCTGATATGTTTTTTACTGGAGGCATCCAAACAATGCTTCCATTAGAACAGAATTAATTAGATACCCCATTAGATCTGGGCCTTCCCGAAAGGCCTGGGTCTAATGGGGAATTGGTCCTGTGAGGACTCAGTTCTGAGTAGTCCTGGGACTACCCAGGGATGAGTCTTCAAAGCCATCTTGCTTTTTTAGACTTCCAAAAGCCCAGAATAGCAGAATGGTTGTCTCCTCATTACAAAGTTACCCATTCCTGCATTATGGAAATCCTGCATCAAAACCCATTATACAAATGGATAGAAAGCATAATTTGTTTAGATATTCTAAGCAATACAGGAAGCCTAAGTATGGGGACCAGGAATGGGTCATGCATACTAGCTGGCCCTTAGTACTCCAAGGCATCCACTTCTTAAGCCAGGATATATGGATGGAGGCTCAACTTTCATTGAACTGGACATGAGTAGGAAGCTCCAGAACACCAGGGACTCTGTAAAAAAAAAGAATCCTCTTCTGCAAAGAATGTTCTCCTTGAGTACACTTGCTGTGAACTATTTAGATATTGCCACTTCATTTAACAAGGCTAGGAAACAAAGGTCTGGACATGAACAGGTCCAGTGGTGGCAGATCCAATATGCATTACTCCATTCCTATCCTAACATTTAGTACTCATGGATTCATCTGTATGCTTTCTTGAATAGTAAATGCAATCCAATGTATCTCTTAAAATTCAGACTTTGCACTCCTTTTCACAATGAAATACTATTTTTATTCAATGGCCTTGATTTTTCCTCACACAATGAAAGTACTTCAGAGTTAAAGCTCAGTCCATAATGGAGTGCAACAAGCTATTAATATATGCACATCAAAAATCTATGGGTTGTCATAAAAGAGGTTGTTTGTCTGTTTTGTGATACATAAGACAAAAATAAAAAGTGAGAGAAATATCTACAGGAATGAAAAGCCATGATTAAAAAGAGGAAAAACAGCAAACCTTTATCTCTTACAGGACAAGTTTTGTTTGACATTTAAAGGTCCAACTTGTACCATCCAGCTTGTCAGATCATTCTCTTGGGATGTTAATGTCAAGTAGATGCCACCAACAGTTATTTTCAGTGTTCAGAAAATAAATAAATGACAATTTCTTTGGGCAGGGTCAGCTACAGTGTCCCTGACAGTGTGGAATGCCCCCCCCCCCTTTGGTTGAAAATGACATGGGTGAGGCTAGAGAAGAAAGTCCATTTAAAAAGAAAGCAACCAATGCCACTTAATTGGGTGCCGGATACTAATTTATCTTCTATGGATCCAGTTTCAGGAAAATAGCCTAATTTATAGTCAACACTAAATAGTCTGGACATTTAATAAAAATGGAGACTTACTCTAAGATAAATAAACAAATACCAGCGAACATATTTGTAACATTTTACACATCACTTGTGTTTAGAATCATGTTGTCAATGGGGACAAAAAAATCCATTTGGCCAATCCCCTGATGGGCAGAAACACCACCCTTGGTTTTTCATGACACCCTTCACAGAAAAAGTTAAAAGTAGCCTATAAAGAGTAGTGCATTGCTCCAAAAAACTGAAGCAAACAAGTCAAGGCAAAGACTTTAAAGTAAAATGAACCCAATTGTATTATAAACTGTATTCTGTTCCACTAAAATTAAAATCATCTTATGTACTATAGTTTTGTGAGATTTGCGGCCCGAGAGAACCAAACTATGCTTCCCTCTGGAGCATAGGAAGCCATGGGTAATACATTGTGGCTGCTTATTTCACATGATCATTTTGGCTCTGGGTAGCTGATTCAGCTCATGCCAAATCATCATCACCAAGGTTTTGGCAAAGTGCCATTAAAGGACAGGCTGAATTTCACATAGAATGGCTTTGTTTTCTGTTTGGTGCAAATCCTTTCTGGTATGTTGACCACAAAGGCTTTGATCTTGCTTTTAATAATATTTGCTTGATCCCAGGTGCCTTAAATATTTTCCAACCATATCTGTATAATCATGTTGTTGATGTTTAAACACCAAGGAAGCTTTTAGCTTGGTTAATGACAGACACTGATGCATAATTCATAGTGAAGGCTAGTTCCAATGTGGCAGATTGTTATTATACAGAAGCCTGGGGATGTGTAAACATATATCTAAAGAAGTCTGGTCATACTTCACAAATTCTTTCCTAAAGTAAAATCTTTGCATATATGAAGAGAATGTGGCTTACAGTCATCTCAAAGCATTCAAGCACAATTTCCTTATTAAAAGGTGTGCAATATAACAAATGCAGGAATATATAGATGAGCATGCATCAACATTTCATGGTACATGCAGGAGGGTAAACTGTCCTCTGTATCACCTCCACATATTATGAAACATATTCATCTTGTGCCTATAGCCTGTGCTTGTTGACATTATTTCTGACTTAATGGTGACCTAGCATATGACTGACAGTCCCAGGTCTTCTGTGAGCAATCTCAAGTGCAACAGTCAGAAGCAGTCTCCTTGATCCAGGTGGGAATATTAGTGAACTATTTCCTGAGGGAAAATGCATATTTCTAGGTTATGATCTTGTGGATTCAAGCCATTTATTTAGTTAGTTATTCACAGGGCACAGGAAGCCAAAGGGTTTAATGTAATTGTCAACAAACCCTATGTTCCAGCCCAGCTTACCTGTCCAAACTTATCTCCCTCTATGAACCATCCTGGAGGTTAAGATTGTCTGGGGAGGTCCTACCCTTGGTCCTACCTCCCTCCTTCGCGGGTGCAGCTGGTGGGGACAAGAGACAGGGACTTTTCAGTGTGGGGCCTTTCATCTATGGAACTCCCTCCCCAGCAAAATTAGATCAGCCCCCTCTCTCCTGACCTTCAGGAAAAAACTAAAAACATGATTGTGGGACTAAGCTTTTGGCTAGTATGGAGCAGTGCAATAAGTGGTTTTGAAACTAATACAATGACAAATGGAATGGCCCTGGATAACAATTTGAGATTGCATGATTTCAATGATGTTTTAATGTTGATGTTTTTTAAATGTTTGGTTTTTAATGTATTTGTTTATTTTACTGATATGTAATTGGATGGCATCGAATTGTTGCTTTTTGTGAGGCTGCTCTGATTCCCCTTCGGGGTGAGAAGGGGGGGGGGTACAAATGTGGTAAATAAATAAATAAATAAACATCAAGACATTCAGAAAAATAATGCTTGATGTTTGATGTTTTCTAAGGGTAATGGCATTTTCATTGGTTTATTCTCTACTGTTATTGTTTTGTTATGACATTGTTTTTTCCGAAAGCTCAGGGTGTCATCCAGTTACACAACTGTAAAAATTGAAGCAGCAACATCCATCTTAGACAGAGCCACAAAACTGCTTTTCTATTCCTAGAAATACTAAAGCGCAACGAAGAGTTAATCTAAGTTAAGACTTTGAAAATATTTTACCAGAGTTGAACAGATGGAGATCAGTGTATGAGGCAATGTAGAACATTCCCAAAGAATGTTATTCCTTTACTTATTTACATTGTGAAAGAGCTACCTGTTCCAATCATACAAAATGAAGACAACTTGTAGCATTTTTTTTCATGTGGACAACTGGTGTTAAGCTTAACATAGATTATAAAAATGTAGATTTCTTTTGATGCTGATCGCTTTAATGGGCCCGATTTAACAATTTATGATAACAATTTCCTATTAATAAGTGCTAAATAGGTTAATGCCACTTTAATCATATAAATTATTATATTGTATTATTATATTGTATTGCATTATAATATTAATATTATATATGTATACAATATATTATATTATTAGCACATCACAATATTAGTATTATATATTACTATATTTTATATATATTATATGAAACACAAATTAATTTTGTGGTCTTACTTGAGTCCCATTGCCAATATATCTCATTATGTACATACTTGCAAATGCAGGCATTCAAAAATCTGAAACATTCCAAAATCCAAAACAATTCTGATCCCAAACATTTAGGATAAGCAATACTCAACCAGTACCATAAAATCCATAACTATCACAATGATAACTAACTTGAAATAGTTTACCTATCATTTAGGTTAACCTATTGTTGGGGCTAGTTCTGCCTCAGATGTTTAATATAATACAGCAGGATACCTATTAATGATAAGAAACAAAGATGGCAGGGACCTCACAGAAGCTGAAGAGATCAAGAGAAGGTGGCGATACTATACAGAAGATTTGTATAGGAAGGATAATAATATCAAGGATAGTTTTGACAATGTGGTGAGTGAATTAGAACCAGACATCCTGAGGAGTGAGGTTGAATGGACCTTAAGAAGCATTACTAACAACAAAGCAGCAGGAGATGATGGGATCCCAGCTGAACTGTTTAAAATCTTGAAAGCTGATGCTGTCAAAGTGATGCATGCCACATGCCAGCAAACATGGAAAACACAAGAATGGCCACCAGACTGGAAAAAATCAACTTATATCCCCATACCAAAAAACGGAAATGCTAAAGATTGCTCAAACTTCCGTACAGTGGCCCTTATTTTTCATGCCAGTAAGGTAATGCTCAAGATCCTGCAAGGAAGACTCCAGCAATACATGGAGTGAGAGTTGCCAGATGTACAAGCTGGGCTTAGAAAAGGCAGAGGAACAAGAGACCAAATTGCCAATATCCGCAGGAGTTTCAGAAAAACATCTATTTCTGTTTTATTGACTATTCTAAAGCCTTTGACTGTGTGGATCATAATAAATTGTGGCAAGTTCTTGGTGGTATGGGCATACCAAATCACCTTGTCTTTCTCCTGAGGAATCAGTACAAGGACCAAGTAGCAACATTAAGAACTGACCATGGAACAACAGACTGGTTCAAGATTGGGAAAGGCATACGACAGGGACGTATACTCTCACTCAACCTATTCAACTTGTATGCAGAACACATCATGCGATGTGCAGGGCTTGACGAATGCAAGGCTGGGGTGAAAATTGCTGGAAGAAACATTAACAACCTTAGATATGCAGATGATAGCACTTTGATGGCTGAAAGTGAGGAGGAGCTGAGGAACCTTCTAATCAAGGTGAAAGAAGAAAGCGCAAAAGCTGGGTTGTAGTTAAACATAAAAAAAACAAGATTATGGCAACAAAAATTATTGACAACTTGGAAATAGAGAGAGAAAAAGTGGAGGCAGTGACAGACTTTATATTTCTAGGTGCAAAGATTACTGCAGACGCAGACTGCAGCCAGGAAATCAGGAGACACTTACTTCTTGGGAGGAGAGCAATGTCCAATCTCGATAAAATAGTGAAGAGTAGAGACATCACACTGGCAATGAAGATCCACATAGTTAAAGCAATGGTATTCCCTATAGTCACCTACGGATGTGAGGGCTGGATCATAGGGAAGGCTGAGTGAAGGAAGATAAATGTTTTTGAACTGTGGTACTTGAGGAAATTTCTGAGAGTGCCTTGGACTGCCAGAAGATCTAGCCAGTCCATACTTCAGGAAATAAAGTCCAACTGCTCATTGGAGTGAAGGATATAAGAGACAAAGTTGAAGCAATTTGGCCACATCATGAGGAGACAGGAAAGCTTAGAGAAGACAATGATGTTGGGGAAAATTGAGGGAAAACGGAAGAGGGGCCTACCAAGGGCAAGATGGATGGATGGCATCCTTGAAGTGACTGGCTTGACTCTGAAGGAGCTGTGGGTCGACAAGGAGATCTGGCGTGGGCTGGTCCATGAGGTCATGAAGAGTTGGAAACGACTGAACGAATGAACAACAGCAACCTATTAATCTCTGAAGATGTTTATGTCTTTGTTAGTTTTATCACCCCTTGTATTTCAAAAGACTGTAAAAGATGAAGCCATTGTGATTCATTTATTTATTTTTGGCTGCTTCTCTAGTTATGGGAGTTGGATAGCATCCAAATGGGAATCTATCTTCTTCTTTATAGTATCCTCCTTAGAGCAAAATCTGAACATAGGATGGAGCTATGTCCAATTAGGAAGATTATAATACATTGTCTGGTTTGTATTATTTTGCAGAATGTAGAGTTCTAAATCTTGGACTTTAAGGTTCCTGAGATGTTATTTATTTGCCAATTTACTTCCAGCAGTTTTCCTGCCTTTTTGTCTGACTCTCAAAAGACTTTTTTTGTGTGTGTTAAGTAAAAAGAAAATGACAGCAGGCAAGATGAAAGTATTATAATCTTCCTAATTGGACAATTTGACATTAGATTCTAGTAACTCATCATGCAGTTGGATTAGCTCCTTCCTATGCCTTTAGCCAAATCCCGCAGCCTGGTGAATTCTCATCTCCCATGTAATACAAACCTGTCTGAATTCCCATGAAATACCCCTTTTTTTTGTTCTCTCACTCCCAGGGGCATATTCAGTGAAGACATGATGGCCATCTTGGCAACTCTTCTCGATATCTAATAATTCTCATCCAGAGACTAGATTGCCCCCTCATTCCTGATTCTCTTCTATCATGACACATAGACCTTTTTATTCAGAAAAGGGTTTTAACAGGGGGGTGTTCTATTTTGCTGATATGCTCCAAAAACTCAGTTCTCATAGTACTGTATTTCTTCAGTTCTAAGGCCCCTTCTACACTCACATATAAAATCCAAAATCCAAATTTTCTACTTTGGTTTATATGGCAGTGTAAACTCATATAATCCAGTTCAAAGCAATTAATGTGGATTTTCTGCTTTGATAATCTGAATTAAATGGCCGTGTGAGAAAGGGGCCTAGAACACACTTTTTCCTATATAATAGGATGGTGAGCAACGATTTTAGTGTGACGACTGACCATTGTAGTTTTCTGCTTTGGTTTATATGGTAGTGTAAACTCATATAATCCCGTTCAAAGCAATTAATGTGGATTTTCTGCTTTGATAATCTGAATTAAATGGCAGTGTGGGAAAGGGGCCTAGAACACACTTTTTCCTATATAATAGGATGATGAGCAACTATTTTAGTGTGACAACTGACCATTGTAGTTATTGATTGTAATTGCTGTTTTAATGTTTTACTGTAATATGAATTATGATGTTTTATTGATTGTATGTGATATTATGGTTGGAAACTGGTCTGAGTCCCTCAAGAGAGGTGAGAAGGCCGGTATATAAAACTTTTAAATTAATTAAATAAATAAATAAATAATATGAACATCACTAAAAATGGGGGGGGGGGTGTCTTATATATTTTTGTTAGTGGTGGTAGTACTGAAATTAGGGTACACCTTACAATCGATGGTGTCTTACAATTAAAGAAATGTGTTATTGTACTTTGAGTTTTAAGGGAAAAATTATTTGTGTTTCTATTTGTGCAATGTTAAATATTCTTGTGAGACACATTGAATTGGAGTTTTGGTAGAAAGGTGGGGCGTTCAATCATTTGCTATAGTAGAAATGTATTTGGGTGAGAATTTGGTTATTTAATCATTTGGATTATGTTTTGAACCAGCAAACTGTTTTTAATTGAATGCTTATAATCATTTTAATTGTGTTAATTGTAACTGTGTGTTTTAATGTATTGTTTTGGCATCTAATTACTGCCTGCTGTAAGCCGTCCTGAGCCCCTCTTTGGAGGTGAGAAGGACAGGATAGAAATGCCCTAAATAAATAAATAAATAAATAAATAAATAAATAAATAAATAAGTTGGGTGCCATTGGGCTACTGGAATGCAATTTGGCAGGGACGAGAGACATGGCCTTCTCAGTGATAGCCCTTCGGCTATGGAACACCCTCCCTAAGAACATTAGATCTGCCCACTCCCTTTTAAGAGAGCTAAAACTTGGCTTTTTGAGCAGGCATTTGCAAATACAGTGTAACAGACATAGGAAAATGGAATGGTTTGATGATGTGATTGGATGATGTTTTTAACAAGGAGACCCTAATGATACATGTTTTTATTGATTTTATTGATTCTGATATGGTTTTATTATTTGATTGTTTTATTATATTGAAATTGTATTGTATGGTCTTGGTATGAACTGTAAACCGTCCCGAGTCACCTGCAGGCTGAGAGGGATAAATACAGTAAATAAACAAACAAACAAACAAACAAATAAATAAATAATCTGAGATAGATATAAATATTGGATGAGATAGCAATCTCACAGAAAAGTATTAAATACATCTGATATTCATAATGAACATTTAGCATGATTGGGAAGAGTACCCACTCCATCTATGAATTTCCTATTTGCATATTTATATAGATATTTATTTCATTATTCATTGCTTCCTTTGTTCTATTCATGAATTCATAATTTGATGATTGATATTCATGAATTGCAATTTGCTATTTTATCAATTCAAAATTATGAATTGAGACTTGTTTATGTAGCTTGTGGTGAATTAACTGTGTGTCACATCAAGTCTCCCACTAGGGGAAACTAAATGTCTGCTTTGATCTTATACAGGGTTTCAAAGCAAAATAGAACATGAAATTGTTAACACAAATTAAAATAAGTTGGAGTCCTCACAAGGCGTAAATATATATAAGTCTGTGATGTCAGAAATATGAAGCCTATGGCTAAGCAGGTTACATATCAATCCTTATTAAAATTAAAGGGCTTTGTGCTCTCTGAGAACTGTGTGCACAGAATAATCATGCCATATATGTATCTATCTGTCTGACTATCTATCTATCTATCTATCTATCTATCTATCTATCTATCTATCTATCTATATGCAGCTCATAAGATATCATCTGGAACTCAAAGAGAGATGGGCAGTCACAACCATCAATCACTTTCTACCATTGTACTGTTATTTAAAAGATATTTAGATATGTGGATAGTTAACCGCCCCTACAAGGATGAGCAAAATGAGGGCATTAATACTACTAACAAGGATTTGCTCCCCAATTTTCTATAATTCCCGTAACTTAAGTAGAGCATTTTGAAACAGTTTAAGCATCCAAAGAAAAGACAAATGCAAAACTACAGCTCTCTAGCTAAGCTTCCAAAATATCCTTCCTTAGACTTCATATGCCAGAATTCCATAGGATATTTCTATGGCAATTAAAGTGGAATGACAGTGCTATAACTATATACTGGGAATGGGTCTTGTTGAATACAAAAGAGCAGTGTGACGTGTGCCAGAATGTCATGGAGTTTAGAGTGTTGAATTGGGATCTCTGTGAAGTAAGTAAGTAAATAAATAAATCTCTAGCAATCATGAACAATTGGGGATTAAACCTCATTTTATGTATGTGTGAGCCTTCAAGTCGCCTATTGATTTATGACAATCCCACTAGTTTCATAGGGATTTCTTAAGCAACAAATAGAGGTGAGTTTGTAAATGCTTTCCTCTTAAATATAGCCTTTAGCATCTGTATTCATTGGCATTCTTTCACCCAAGATCACTGCTTACCAGCTGAGATCAGACAGAATGGGATATCTTAAGAGCATTTCAGTCCTAGCTCATCTTGGGCTCAATCTATACAGGCATATAATGTAGTTTAACTGCATTGAACTGCATTATATGACAGTGTAGACTCATATAATGCAGTTCAGTGCAGTTAAACTGTATTATATGGTAGTGTAGATGGTGCCCCAGATTTCATCAAAACCAGCAATAATCTATAGGGAGGATTGTGACATGGGAGACTAAAGAAAATATGAAAAATGAAAAGATAAAGGAAAAAATCTTTTAGGATATTGGTCCTCTTCTCTTTGGATGAAATAAGTTAAATGCATATTTGACGTCTTTTTAAGACATAGGTGAACATTTTGATATAGTGGATCACAACTTCCAATTAACCAATTAACCATATTGGACAGAGTTTACAACAAAATGTTGCATCATGCAATGCTGTTCATGACACTCAAGATGGTGACCAGAGCAGAGGTTTTCCCTAGAGGCTGGAGAGGAAAAGAAGTTGAATCTCCTGCAATCCGTGGCCCCTAGACTTCCCCCTCCCCCCGAAGAAAGACATGGGCCAAAGGAAAGCAAATCTTGGGATCACCTTTTTAAGATCTTAGGGGGCCAAGCTGCAACTTGACCCTTTATTTTGGGAGGTCGAAAAGAACACCCTGTCGGACTGGGCTATACCATTATCAAAGCCATACTTTAGCCAACTGACTATTCTGTTTTGGAGAACTCACCATTGGCTTCCCAGCTAAACTGGGGTCTGGGACTATGCTTGTTCCTGCTCCGGCTGCTCTCCCTGCAGTTTGTGGTGCTGATCAGGAGAGGGGGCATATTGGTGCTATTGCAGTGCTGGGGAGGTGGCGGCCACTGGGCCCTGCTGTTGCTGGACGGTGGGCCTTTGTTCCATCTGTCCTGTACCCCAACAGATTTCCATCTGGCGCTCACTCACGCTGCTGCCTGTTCCGCTGCCTGCTGCAGCCGTTGGACTATCTGCCTGCTCTTCCTGACTGCAGCCTTGTTTGTTCCAGTTGGTGCTGCATTCAGGTGGCTGGCCAGTGCTCTTCGTCAGCCAGCATCTTTCCATTGGCTATCAGAGCAGGTTGGCTCCTGGTGCTGCTACTGCCACAGACCACTATTGGTGGATTGCCCATGGATGGGGCTGCTGGCGATGGCAGGAGAAGAAAGGTGACTGCAGTGCCTGTACCCAATCCATCTCCCTGGTCAGGTTTAGACTCACTGGGGCTCTATACCTCTGCAGGGGTAGAGGACCAATTAGGATGGTCCACTCCAGGAGTCTTATGGATCCAGATGGATTGCTGGTGGCTCTTGGGGATTTTCCTGTCTCCTGGGTAGGTCATTCTCTCAATGCTCCGACTGACCTCTGGAATCAGAAGGTGGCCAGGGCAGTTGACACAATCGCTCCTTGAAGGTCACCTTTCACAAAGCTTTCTTTTCCTGAGAGCTGGTGATGATTAAGCAAGTGAAGCAGAGACTAGAGATGTGCTGGCAGAAAATTCCTAGCGAATTTGATCGAGCATGGTCTAGAGCTCATTTAAAAACATATTCTGTGGCAATGAAGGCAGCACAGAAATACTATGCTGCTGCTAACATTGCATTTGCAAAAGACCACCTGGCCAAACTGTTTTGAGTGGATAGAGGATTATTACACCCTATCTCTCAGATGGGGGACCATGACTACCCGACAGCTCGTTGTGAAGAATTTGTTGGGTTCTTTGCAGATAAAGTCACTCCGGGCCCTTCCACACAGCCCTATATCCCAGAATATCAAGGCAGAAAATCTCACAACATCAGCCTTGAACTGGGTTATCAGAGTCCACACTCAGATAATGTGGGATTTTCTGCTTTGATATTCTTGGATATAGGGCTATGTGGAAGGGCCCTCAGATCCATTCCGACTTAGATACCAGTGTTAATACAGGTTCCATTGGTGTAACCTGGGTTCCTGTTTGTCCTATTTTATGGGATTCTTTTTAATCTACTTTGCCTGAGGACATGGACAAGATCTTGGGAGAAATTAGGGCAATCACCTGTATCCTTGATCCTTGCCTATCCTGGCTAATCAAACAAGCCAGAGGGGGCGTGGCAGAATGGGTGAAAGTGCTGGTTAATGCTTCCTTATCTCGAGGTAAATTTTCATCAAGCCTTAAGGAGTCAGTAGTAAAGCCTCTATTGAAAAAAAAAACAGCACTGGATCCCACTCAATTAAATAACTATCAGATTATCTTCATCCATGCCAGTCTGGTTTCAAGCCTGGTTACAGAACTGAAACAGCATTGGTTGCTTTAATAATAATAATAATAACAACAACAACAACAACAACAACAAAAACAACAACAACACTTTATTTGTACCCCACTACCATCTCCCCAAGGGATTCGGTGTGGCTTACATGAGGCTGAACCTGAACACACAATACAAGCAATAATCACAACAATACTAGCAATTAAAATAAAACATAAACATATAACATTATCAATAAGACAACATACAATTAAAACTATGGAAAGGTCAAATGTAAAATTAAAATTGGAAATAGTGCTGAACATGGACGAACAGGTGATAGTGGCGTTTGTGGAGAGACATATGAGCAGACTTAAAAAATGTAAAGTGCTTTAGAGGGACAAAGTGCTATGGGATCGTTAATCAGGGAAGGCACACTGGAACAAGCACATCTTCAAGCTCCTCCTGAAAACTGCCAGAGTTGGGACCTGCCTGATGTCCTTAGGGAGTGAGTTCCAGAGTCGAGGGGCCACCACCGAAAAGGCCCTCTCTCTCATCCCCACCAATCGTGCCTGCGATGCTGGCGGGATTGAGAGCAGGGCCTCTCAGATGAACGAAGAGATCGTGTGGGTTCATATACAGAGATGCGGTCACGCAGGTAGGCGGGTCCCAAACCATTCAGGGCTTTGTAGGTAAGAACCTGCACCTTGAATTGGGTCTGGAAAATGAATGGCAGCCAGTGGAGCTCCTTGAACAGGAGGGATGACCGCTCCCTGTAAGGAGCCCCAGTTAACAACCTGGCTGCCGCCCGTTGGATCATCTGAAATTTCCGGGCCGTTTTCAAGGGCAACCCCACATAGAGTGCATTGCAGTAATCCAGTCTAGAGGTGACTAAGGCATGGACCACCTTGGCCAGATCCGCCTTCCCGAGGTATGGTCACAGTTGGCGCACGAGTCTTAATTGTGCAAAGGCCCTCCCGGCCACCACCAACGCCTGAGCCTAAAATGTAAGTGAAGAATCCAGGAGGACCCCTAAACTGCGGACCTGTGATTTCAGGGGGATGATCTACAAAGAGAACTAGAACTGAGGGAGTATGTCCCTTTTGGTTCTCCTGGACCTCTCAGAGGCTTTCAATATCATCAATCATGGTATCTTTCTGGGTCAGCTCTCTAGGATAGGCTTGGGAGGCACTGTTCTGCAGTGGCTCCATTCCTTCCTGGAGGACCAAACCCAGATGGTGATACTAGGTGACACTTGTTTGACTCTCTGGTCTTTGGTCAGGGATCCATTCTGTTACCCATGTTATTTAATAACTACATGAAACTGCTGGGAGAGACTTGGAGTTTGGTGTCATATTTATGCAGACGATATCCAACTCCATTATCCTTTCCACCAAAAGCCAAATAACCCATTCTGGTCCTGAACTGGTGCCAATCAGCTGTAATAGTCTGGATGAGGGTGAATAGATTCAAGTTAAATCCTGACAAGACAGAGGTGCTCCTGGTCAGTCACAAGGCAGATCAGGATATAGGGATACAACCTGTGCTAGAAGGGGTTACACTCCCCCTGAAGGCTCAGGTTTCCATTAACTCTATTACTTCCTCTCCCTCTCCTGTTTTTATTCTTTTTTTCTGTCTTCTCCTTTCACAGTCTGTATAAGCCTGTTTTTTAACCCTTAAAATGATAAGGGAAGAGACAGCTGGTACAGATATTTGCTACTGGTTTCTATGGGTTTGAAACCCATCCACATGGCTACCAATGCTACTTTTTAATATAAATGCATAAAGTATAAAATATTATCAACAAATAAAATGAATTTAAGGAAGACGTGAGCATTTGGATAGATTTTTCATGCAGTCTTATTTCCTCATTAAATTGCTTGAAACAACCTAACTTGAGCACCCATATGTTATATAAAAATTTACATTGAAATATCCTGCTGAGAAAGAATGTGACATTTTTACTAAGAGTTACAACTTCAGTCATTTAAACAAGTTTTGCATACTTTGATTTATAACTCTGAATTACTATAGCTCTGTGCCCCAAGAAAAGCATTAGCTGCATCACACAATTGCTTTTTATGTTCAGCCATTTGTAATGTCAGCTTTGATGGAAAGACTACATAGTGCTCTGGAAGTGAGGTATTTCAATAGGTTTCCTTATGTTCAGAGAAGAATGATAAGTCAAGAATATACTCAGAGAGCAGAAAATCCACAGAAGCTAACAGCTGGCATAAATGTCACCGGTTCATTTCATAGAGCAAAGCCGATTGCACAAATTACTACATCTTGATTCTGTTTTGCATTTTTGCAATTGCTGACAATCAAATAAATCAAACAAAGAGCTGTAGCAATGAGAGGTTATCCTTCATTCCATGTTATCAAAAGATAATGCTGCCATGTAAACATAATGCTATGTAAGCCATTATTCTTGGCTCTTTAAAGCAAATCTTGTCAGAGTACAGTATATCATGTAATTGTGAACATATTGTATAAAAACAGACCGAATTTTAGATTCTCTGCAATCACAATTTTGCTATAAACACATAAAAAATTCTATTGGGCATATACACATTCTAGAAGCCTTTCAATTCTATGGTTACTGCAATGCAATATTTTTCACCTGAATGTTGACATCTCTAAGTATTATGCCACCACAAAGAAACTGATGGAAGATTGAATGCTCTAGTAAAAAACATTTGAGGACTTGGAAAACATTGCTTTGAATTTTCCATTATACTTTCTGTTGCATTTTTTCTTTTCTCCGCTGTTCTTAAAAAGTCTGAGAAACTATTTCCTGATGTTTGACCATCCTTACCTTAAGGGGATTCCACATGCCTAAGGGTAATTCTGCTCAGAATGTCTATTTTTGGTCTCCCATCAGTTGGAAAAGTTATGCCACAGTAGAATTTATGCTTCCTAATTATCCTTTATTTTATGGTTAAATGAAGAAAATAGAAAAAAACTAATTATTGATTCTTTACCTTCATTTAAGAATTTTCTTAGCACTCATCAGTGAAAAGGGCCTTTGAAGCATACATATTCTCAGTACTATGAGTCCCATGACTGCTGATGCTGACTTTCAAAGTATCTCCTACCAACTAGAGGTGTGTGCAGTACCCATTTGTCCTGTTTCATTTGTTGTTTATTTCCTTTTGTTTTATTTGGGGGCATGACCCCCCACCCCCCGATACGAAAATAACCTCAAAATGAAGGAAAGCGGTGTGGGTACCATTTCCTTACATGCTTTTTGGCCCACGTGGTGCTGTGTGAAGAGTGATTTCCCTCTGAGCCCTGCCTGTCGGGCCAATCAGAGCAGAAGAACACTGTCTGCTTTGCCTGCTGCCTGCCTCACCTTGCCCACCCACCGCTCGTCTCCTCTGCAGACGGAGAGGAAAGCATCACAAAAATAGTGGTAGCTTAGGCCCTCTCTTTAAACCCAGTTCTCTTGTGTAGATGGAGAGGAAAGCATCCCAGAAATAGTGGTATCTTAAGCTCTGTCTTTAAACCCAGTTCTCTTCTGCAGACAGAGAGGAAAGCATCACAGGCATGGTTTCTTAAGTAACTCTGATGCTTTTAATCCAGGTTGTGTGTGGAGCATATTTGACATTTGGCAGGAAGGAATGGTGACCTTCCCTGCCTCCCTCCTGCTGCTGCTCCTGGAGAAGTTTAGAGGGTGGGGCCAGCAGGGGGAAAGAGGGGATGTTTTTAGAAGATTTTATTTAAAGAAAAAATTCCCTAAAAATTAGAGGATGACCCAAATGTTATAAAACTTGGTAGGCTAAAAGTGGTAGATGTGCCCACCATGTGTGGTGATTTTCACCCCTATAGCCCTAAAACTGAAGGGAAGGGGAGCCTGGGGAAGCCCGGTCATTGCTGCCTAAGGGCCAAAAATTATCGTATTTTCAGCCATAAAACAAAACCGCCCATTCGGAAAGGCACCTGTTTTCAGGAGGTGCTTGAAAATCAAAATGGGGGCTTTACAAATAAAACAAACATAAATGGATAGTGATTCTATAAGAATGCACAAGACTACTACCAACCACAAGAAATACGATTTCACTGGGACACAGAACATGCCTTGACATTTTCAAGTGACATAGATTGCACCAACAGACAAAAAGCTGAGCTACATGAAGAGTTAATTCATTTTAAGCTCTTAATTGCCCACAGTTAGGTTTAAATCATTGTTCTTCTTCCTTTCTCTGGAAGGAATAGCTTGCCTTGCATAAGTTGCAAGGAAGACATTCTAAGTGATCAATACAACAGTAAATTAGAGCTCTACCCTTAATTGCACTGCAAGCAAATCAAGTTTTCAGCAGCTCTGAAATCTGCCAATGGGGCACCCATGAGAATGGGGTCAGCCCATCTTCCAGCTTTGCATTATATGTCCTAAGGAACATAGAAGTGTCACAAGCCTGTTCATTAGTCTGAAAACACATTTCTTCATTAAAGATTTGTAAAGACTAAGGATGGAGTATTTGACCAACGGCTGAAAATGATTAAAAGCTATTGCATGGGAATGGGATTTGACAAAATGTTAGAAGTAGTTAGAGAACATGTCCTAAGAAACAGGGCTTGAAGTGGGAAAAAAAGAAAGTAAATGTGATATTAATGGTCCAGGTAAATGGAAAAGCCAGAGGAAGCCCATTCTGATGTCACAGTGTTAAGAAAATCCACACATTTACAGCACTGATGAGAGACATTTGGCTATTGAAATGTTGATAAACTATTGTTTGCATCAACCCTCATTGTTGCTCAGATTGACTATGGCTGATAAAAAGTGAAACTCAAATAAAAAAGATGTAGCCTGTGGGTTTGTGAGGCAGTTTGCATTACTGCTCCTTTGTGTCTAAATTTACTTCATATAGTAGTGTATGAATGTGAGGAAGCAACTGCAGATGTGCGCTCTCTCACACACACATATACAGAGGAAGAGAGGGAGGGAGCTGGCTGCGTTGACCTTCTGGTTTGCTGAAGTTTGTCAGCTAATGTCTTGATTATGGCAGCAGAGCATTGAGCACTATGCAAGTTCCTCCAAATTGTCTGAAGGAAGAGGGAAATATATCTATATATAAAAAAGGTAATGTTCGTCATGAGGACACTAAAAACAAAAACAAAAAAAATACTAGGCCAAATGACAGCAAATTTGACCATAAAATGCCCAACTACCCAAGGAGTGAACATCAATGAAAGAATACAAACACCACCACCACCCATCCGCATAAATACAAACTCACACACCCGCATCCATTGGCTACTTGGTCTCTTCCTCTCCACGTGTTGCAAAGGCTTCCCGCCCCCCCCCCACCGGGCCAAATGCCGATTGGTTCCATCCAGCACTGGCCCTGCCCCTCCCTCCTCTCCCTCCTCCTCAGTGTGTGTGAAACTGCTTTCAGCAGTCTCCCTCCTGTTCCCTGCCCACCACCGCCTTCCTTCCTGCCTGCCTCACTGGCCCTGAGATGCTTGCCCAGGCTGCCCCGCTGATCCCTGAGGAACTGCGCAGGTGGAGAGTGAGGCTCCTGGTCCCCATGACCCCAGTTCAAGCCTGGGAGGCACCCTCAGTGAGAGGAAGACTGCTGATCTTTCGAGCCTCATCCCTCCATTGTGTATATGGTTTCACCCTACTTCTCTCTCTCCTACAGAGGGAAGTGAAGGAAGGGAGCACCAAAGTGTTTGGGGAGAAAGAAGGGGTCTCCTAAAAGAAAAATGCCATGGGAGGGTGGCCTCTTGAGGGTCCCCTGAACACATTCCCATCATTTATAAAAAAAAGAATCATAATTACTCCTCCTGGCCAACGAGGAAGTCACACCCCTGTTATTCTCCCCAAGGGGTGGGCAGACAAAGAAAGAGATCAATATCAAATGGAACCACCACAAATATTACCTACCTACAACCATTACAAAACCACATATATCTGAAATCCCCTCTTTCCCTATTGAAACCTTCTTTCTTTCCCATTAAACCAGACAGCCACAGGCAGGCCAGTCATGAAGACATCAACAAAGCTCTTCAGGCAAATGGCCAGCCAGCCAGCCGTGGAAAGCAGAGACTCACACGTACACACATGACTGGTATTGCAGATCAGGAAGAGACCTCAAGGGGCCATCCAAAAGAAAACATCTAAACCCTTCAGGCACGTGGTCAGCCAGCCGCAGAAATGAAAAACCACATACACATATACATACACATACACATACATAGACACATAATAGAGAACATACATCTGGAAAAGACCCCCAAAGACGATCCACTCCAACTCTCTTCTAACATGCAAGAAGACACCATCAAAGCCCCCCCAAACAGATGTCCAGGTAGCCATAGATATGATAAACCATATATCTATCTTTCTCTACATCTCCACAGATAATGGAACAACAAAAATATTGTATTCCCACAAGCAATATCAAATTACATATATAAAAAACCATCTCTTTCTCTTTTCTCTCTTTTCATTTAGAAAACACATATATTAGAAACCAGCTCTTTCTCTTTTCTTTCCCATTTCACCACAATGCATCACAGCAACCCATGGCCAGGTACAGCTAGTATAATGATAAAAACTTATATAATAACTGTTTGCAATTAAAATCCTCTAGCAGCCTAATACCAACTCATAGGGCCCATCTGCACTGCCATATAATGGAGATTGAAACTACATTCTATGGTCAGCCGTCTATACTGACCATATAATGCAGTTCTAAATTGTATTATATGTCAGTGTAGATAGAGCCTCTGAGTTGGTATTAGGCTGCTAGAGGTCTGATGTACAATAATACCTTGACATACAAGTTTAATTCATTCTGTGGCCAAGCTCATAACTCAATTTGCTCTTATGTCAAATCAGATTTCCCCATCAAAATGAATGGAAATGCTATTAATCCATTTTATTCCCCCGAAAAGCACACCAATTTTTAAATTTAAATTACTGTTTACTCGTATCTAGTGAGCCATAGAATTTTATTTATAATTCATTTCAGACATGTGTAGCCCACCCTTCTCAAACCCCGCAGGGGGACTCAGGGTGGCTTACAGCTGGCAGCAATTTGATGCCCCCACATACAACATAATAAATACAGTAATTACATATAAGTAAAGCATAAAATTAGTTCAAAATTAAATCCATGTAAAAATACTACTGGCTGATTAGCCTTATCTAGAACCAAATTCTGTGACCAACGAGAATCTAATGCACACCTTGATTTTCAACACATTGAGACCAAAAAAGGTATTTGATGGTGGGCGTAATGCACAGCAG
Organism: Anolis sagrei; assembly: GCF_037176765.1. Lineage (NCBI taxonomy): Eukaryota > Metazoa > Chordata > Lepidosauria > Squamata > Anolidae > Anolis > Anolis sagrei. The sequence continues at coordinate 94,781,935 of NC_090023.1, forward strand.
CAAAAAGTGCACTCCTTGCCATTTGTTCCAACAGTTGCATTAAAATGTGTTAGATCACCAAATCTTCCAGCAATAGAAAGTAACACAAAAGAATGAAGTATCCCTTGATGGAAAGATGGGAAGATGGGAAGGAAAGGAAGACAGGGGGAAATTGGAAAGAGAGAAGATGGAAGTCAAGAAAAATGATGGCTTCCTTCCTCCTGTGTGCAAGGGGAGGGAGTGAGAATGCACTTGGGTTTAGGGGGAGGGCTGCATGCATGCATTGGCTGCCTTCCTCTCATGACCAAAATGGTGGCAGAGGCAGCATTTAGCGGCCCTTTAGGCCTTTCTGGAGGGGAGAGGAGCACACTTGTGTTGGAGGGAGGGCTGTGTGTATGCACTGGCTGCCTTCCTCTCATTCCCAAAATAGTGGTTGGGTTAGTAGTAAATGGTCTTTTAGTCCTCCCTGGAGGGGAGGGGAATGCTCAGGTTGAGGGGGCTGTGTGTGTATGTGCTGGCTGCCTCCCTCTCTTTCCCAAAATGGCGGTGTAGGAAGCAGCAAGTGGCCTTTTAGGCCTCTCTGGAGGGGTTCATGAAGGCAGCTCAGGGAGCTTGTAACTCAGATCTTGGCTCATATTTCAAAGCCAAAACTAGAAGGAGCAACAGCTCATATCTCAGAAAACTCGTAAGTAGGAATGCTCGTAAGTTGAGGTTCCTCTGTATTTTTAAAAAGAGGCTCAGTGGAAAGTGTGGGGTCCTAAAAATCTGTATGATTTTACATTCCTTGGAAACTATTACTACTCAGTCACAGTTACAATGCTTATATGATTTGACCCATCATACTTCTTTGTTTTTTTTCCACCAATATTTTTATTGTTTCTAGTTTACATTGTCTTATTTACACTTAATTTCAATTGGTACTCAGGCTTTTAAACATATCATTTTCATATAACATTTCTTTCATTTGTGCCTTCTCCTTTTATACATTCTTCTTTAAGATGGCATTTTATTATTTTTATTATTAACACCCCTCATCCCCATCTCCCATTCATCCCTATTTCAAACACTTGGCACTTTCAGAATTACTAAACAAAATCTATACACGTGCTAGTATTTCAATCTATCTATCTATCTATCTATCTATCTATCTATCTATCTGATCCCACATCTGAACCATAATTCAGACATAAGATAAAAGCACAGAAATGAAGATAGGGAATAACCTCTTTCAATGACTTTCTTAAATGGCAATCTGAATAGCATTCATCAGTGGGGTTGAAAGCATCTCAATGAAATAGAAACAAGGATCTCATTCAAACTGTTGCAAATACTGCATATGAACTTCAGTTGTAAGAGGTGAGCTAAGCCTCGTTCTCTATCAGGCTTGAGAGACTGAACATGAAAGATGAAACATGAAGGTGATTTTGACAAAGTCACTCATAAATATGATCTGTGACTGTCTGGTCATTTTCCATTTATTTGGTACCCCCAAGAGCTATTCTTAAAGAGATGACAGACTGGACATCCTGCCAGCTCCTGCAAATCCTTTAACAGAGACACTTTTGATTTAGAAAGTGCCTGTCTTCTCCGAAGAGTTCTTGACAGCTCTTGGCAAAGCATTTCCAGATTCAGGCTGTCAAATCAGAGGCTCCCATGAACAAAATGTCCTGATTTGCTTGTCATACAGTGTGTACTGCCTTAAGTATTTTTTTTAACTACTGATAGTTGTTGTTGCTCTTTTTTGTGTCTTATCAGAAAAGAATCAAACAACAGAAAACACACAATGACAGAACAGATTCTTTTACACATAATTCACTTACAGTGGCTTTGCCTTTTGCATTGCAGTTTATGGGGTGGGGAAGAAAAAGAACAGACAACAAGAAGAAAAGCCTGCAAATATCTAATTAGAGGAAAAAACAATCAATAATTGTAAACTTTGACTCTGGAAAAGCACAAGATTAATGAGTTAAAGGTCATGTTTTTGATGGATCAACAAATTGAATGAATATTGTTCAAGCAAGAAAGCAACAAATAAAAGAATAGTCCTAAGGTTTACCTTGCTGCTTATTGGCAACAGGCATAACGTATATGTAATATACACTAAAAGCATAATATATATGTAAAGGGAAGTCCTGGGGGCTTGTTGTCATTGTTTAATAATTCTTTTTTCATCTCCTTCTAATTTTTCTTTTAAAAAATCATATCATATATTCAAAAAATTGTATTTTGTGTTTTAGCTTTTTAACATACCTCTTTATTTTAGCCTTCATGTATAATGCTTTTATGAGACTGTACTCCACTCTCCTTATGCTGATCTATTACTGTAATAAAGATTTGATTTGATTGTTTAATAATTCTGAATGTCTCAGATTTTTTCAAAATAACTCCACTTCTATTGTTGCATAATCTTCCAATTGAAATTATCAGTGCAGCTTTCTTCCTTAAACTTGGTAAAACCAGAATAAATATATATTGACTTCATGGGATAAACTAAACAACCTTTTAATATTGATAGCTCTCCTTCCACAGTAATTATTTCAAGCTTTCACTATCAGCAACCAGCCTTCAGAGCCTTTTTTCCCTCCTTCAGATTAATTCTATTTTCACACACAAACACACACACTCATGTCCCACTTGTAATAAAACTTGTAGAAGTGCAAGACTTTCCAACCTTCCCATGTGTGAAGATCTTCTAAAGAGAGTTTCCATTCAGTATAATAAGAAAAAGTGCAATTGTATCATGTTTTTGATAAAGGAGTCAAACTGCAGTATGGCATTTCTTCACAACACAATTATCTCCCAAGGCAGTACAACCATTAGTGATACTGAAATATTCAGGAGAATGTTTGCAGGTAGCAAGAGATCTAAGTGCACCTGAAGAAAGATGCACCCTGGGGAGCCATGGAGCCCAGTGTGTACCCAAAATAAGATTACTCAGCAGTGTTGGGTTTCATCCCCATTCATTTCTCTCCTTCTCCACCTATGATATGGTAGTCACATTGTGAAGCAAATAATAAGCTGAGGCCACAGCCACTTCTGTTTACTTCTCCAGAATTCTTGGGTACAGTAACTGTAGCTGAAGTACCATGAAAAAAAGAAAAGAAAAAGGCAGATTTTTTTTTAAAAAAAAGTTTTCTATGATAGTAGCAAATTAAATGTTAACTAACTTTAGGCAGAAGAAAATTGAATTTTTTTAAAATTCATTTTTATCTAAGAAAGTTTTTGAGATGTTTTTATTCTTTTCCAAGAGAAAGAATGTCCCTTTTTATGTGACTGTTCTCCAGGTTTGTTTCAGTCTGTCATATTTGATGCAGTGACCACAATTTCCCTTGTATGATGTCCTGAAGCAATACCAGGTTTAGACCATAAGGGAAAATGGTGGGAAACCTGCAAGCCTACAAGTTTGATGCATAATTTCAAGAGGACACTTAAACACAGCTGTAGTGATAGGATTATGGGAACAACCAATATCAGAGCTTTAAAATAAATTTGTTCCCACGACTTGCTGCAGTGTTGAAAAAAATGGTCTGTTATTGTTGCCACTTGAAATGTTGGGGAGTTAGGTTTTCATGTTGGTCATTGCATTGCATACTGCTTTTCCATTACTGACTGTTAGTTCTTAGTGTATGGAGGATTGGGAAATAGGTTGGATTGAAAGAATGGTATAGAATCTGGGGAAAAATCACAGAATGCCTCTTTAAATGCACAATAAGAAACAACTTTTGAAACTAATGAGAAGCCATGCATTACACTAGAAAAGAAATCTCATTCTTTGTTGCAATACCAACCCTGGAGTTTGGGGATAGTGTCACCAGTATGCTAATGACACCCAGCCAGGCATGTAGCCGGGGGGGGGGGGGGGGGGGCTCGGGGGGCTTCAGCCCCCCCCCAAAATTCTCATGGTGGTTCGCGAAAAGGCCGTACTGGTGCATTATTTAAACTTATGTTTATTAATATCATGATTTGATCACCATTCTCAATATATCCCATATGTATGGGGGTATTGGGGTAATGATACCAAAGGTTTGCTAGGCTAGACCCTCTTTCACTCAGACTCAGCCCCCCCCCGAAACTCAGCCCCCCCGAAACCCCCCCTGAAAATTTTTTAGCCCCCCCCCCCCGAAACAAAATCCTGGCTACGGGCCTGCACCCAGCTCTATTTCACCTAACTCCAAGGAAGCTGTGCCCATGTTAAACCAGTATAAGTTGGATGACAGTGAACAAAATGAAACTTAATTCAAACAAGACAAATGTGCTCTTGATCAGTGAAAAGGCATATCAAGGTACAGACAATTACTGTCACAAGCTTACTGTAATGTTCCTTAGTGCTTTGGAAAACTTTCCATTAACAGATGTGCGAGACTGAGATATTTGATATTAGCACAATTGGATGGAATTCCACCATCAAAGCTAGATCTGATTATGCAGGATATTGGCTTATAACAGTAATAGTAATAATTCCCTAGTGCAACTTTGGGCCTTTCCTGACAGGTCCAAAATGTGGGACCTGTCTCAGGTTTACCCGAGGTGTGTAAATGATGCCTTAGATAAACTCAAATTAATCGGAAGTAAACTGGGATTTTCCAGTTTACTTTGGATTAATTAGACACATGGAAAAATCCCAGTTTCTCCCAGGATTTAGTCATGTCTGGAAGGGCTCTTTGTTACAAATTCAGTGCTAAAACAGAACAGAACAAAACAAAACAAAAACATCAGGTAGCTATATTACTTGCAACTCTTACGTCAAAGGTGTGGCTGATAGGAACCTTGAGGAGTATTAATAGCATATGTTATATCTGCAAGAAAGATCATATAAATCTAAACAAATTATTTTAGGGATGCTCCAGTGGAAACTATCTTGGGAGACAAAGGTTCCCATCTCATATTACACAGCTGAAGCATATTACTCCATCTGCACAGAACTTCTTCCTTTCTGCCTTATTATTATTATTATTATTATTATTATTATTATTATTAACTTTATTTGTACCCCGCTAGCATCTCCCGAAGGACTCGATGCGGCTTACACAGGCCGAAGCCTCAAAACACAATACAATAGAAAACATAACACAACAATAAACAAAGCAAATCAAACAATTAAGCAAAATAAAACGACAATGACAATACATCAAGACACTATTAAAAACTGGTTCGGCCGGCGCAGTGGGGTACGGGTTAAATGTAGTTTCCAAATGCCTGCAGCCATGTCCATTTAATGACTGGGATAGCAGAGATTTCCTGCCCCCTCTTGGGATTAAAACAGTTGGGGTATACTGAATGTTAAAGAAACATGTCAGCAGTTTATCTCTGATGCTGGTCTAAAATGAGTCTTTTTTTATGGAGGAAAAAGAACCTTTGAAGATGCTAGCCACAGATGCAAAAGAACCTCCCTTTTATGGAGGGAAAAAGAACCTCTGACGATGCCAGCCACAGATGCAGGTGAAACATTAGGAGAGAATGCTCCTGGAACATGGCCATACTGCCTGAAAAAACACACAGCAACCCAGTGATTCCAGCCATGAAAGCCTTTGACAACACAAAAATAAATAATACCACCACCAGCAGCAACAACAACAACAATATTTCAGCAAGTCCTTTTATTAGCATTTCCTAAGAACAAACATTTTAAATATCCTTTCGAGAAAAAACCCATCACTTTTGGGCTACACAGAATGGTCCTTTTTGACTTAAAAGCTTGCTGTGTAAACTCTCTTAATTGATAGTTGTTGACATTCAACATCGTTCTAGTATCACCAAATCCTTTAAGGTCTTCATTAAGGTTTATTGTACTTGAGTTCTAAATAAATTCCAAGGGCTATTGCAATTTAAATGCCTTGTTTACTCTGGCTAGGTCTGTTTGCCACTTCACAATTAGATGTCAATTTCACAGTACCAAGTCGTGAAGCCTAAAAAGGGCAAATTTAACTAGAGTCAGTCTTAGACATTATGACTCACAGACAAATTGTGAAAGTGCTGCTAATAACGCTGCACCTGTGTTGCAGTATCTCCTGGGGTTTCAGAGTTCTCCCATATTTTTTCACTTTTCAGTCTGACCCTAAAGGTACTTTAATTTCCAATTGCACTACTTTTTATGGCTATGGCATCCAACTATGTGTCATTTTGAGAATTCATTATTACTCAGATAAATGTATAGAATTTGTTCCATTTTAAAAACTTTTGCTGTTGGTCATCATAAAATTTCCAGTTTTCATTGCCTCCCACCCTTGCCTTGTCCACCTAACATATATTCAGTATCTCCAAGACTTCATTTGAATGCCTATGATTCTACCCAGGCCCTGAAATCTCATTTGTTTCCTCAAAGTCCCTTGAATCTTTTTGGAGAGGGGGAAATAACCACTGCTACCCACAACTACTACTACTCCTGGTGAACTACCCAACCTCTTATTTGATTAATAGATAGAGGGCCACATCCTTGCACAAGTGGCCAATCTAGGACAGCTTGGAGTTGTTTGATACTATTCTCAGAGGCAGTGAGGTTGGCAAAGAAATGGGAGTACTACTTACCTTGGCCATGATGGAAGAGATTCACCTCTTTGTTCTATTCCAAGCAATAAGACCACAGTGAACTATTCACCTCCAGGTTTCCTGCTACTATCACCATCATTTTTAGATCTCTTGCATTTTACCTGTTTAGTTACCTGTTTAGCAAAAAGAAGATATATTGATTGGATAACTATATTAAACCACTCATTGCTATGATGATTCTCAGGCATTATCAGCAGGCAGGAAGCAAAGCAGCAATGGACATTTAAAGTCCCCCCCCCCAGCTAAAATGCTCTGAAGAGAGGGTATGCACTAGAAAAAGTGGACGTATGACAAGTCTATACAGTATGACACCCCTCCCCATATCTCTGGAGATACATTCCAGGGTTTCCTTTGGATGCCTGAAACCCTGATAAAGTGAACTCCCATTTTGATTATACTTGGGTTGGAAGTATAGTATACAATTGTACTGGAGAGGTCCATAAACAATTCCAGGGGAAAATACTTTTGGAGAATGGGCAAATGAATCCTGGGTGCGTCTACACTGTAGATATTACTAAAACTACTCGGTCCTAAGGAATAATGGGAGTTGTCATTTTATAAATCATTTAGCTTTTTCTGCCAGAGTGCTGCTGCCTCACCAAACTACAAATCTCAGGATTCTATAGCATTGAGCCACAGCAATTAAAGTGATGTCAAACTGCATATTTTAATATATTTTTATAATCTTGTTGGTTTATTTAATGTTACTTGTTTGTATTGCGTTTGTTTGTTTGTTTGTTGGCATCTAATGATTGCCAATTGTAAGCCTGCCTGAGTCCCCCTTCAGGGGTTGAAAAGGATGGGATATAAATATTTGAATAAATAAATAGATTCTACAATATGGATGCACCCTGGGTATTGAGTTTGTTGAACAAAATGAGAACCATCAAAAAAGCCTGAGGTCCAGGAATGAGTGCAACTTACCCCACTCAGCTTGAAAGCCCAAGGAGAATGACTCACAACTGACTCCATTGACAACTCATTATTTTCCCAATAATAAACAACTACTGAAAGGGGTGCAACTACAAGCCCTTGGCCAAATATGCCCTGGGAATGCACAGGAAGGCCAAGTGAAGGAAGATAGATGCTTTTGAATTATGGTGTTGGAGGAAAATTCTTAGAGTGCCTTGGACCACGTGAAGATCAAACTAGTCCAGGAAATAAAACTCAACTGCTCATTGGAGAGAAGGATATTTTGTTGTTGTTCATTCGTTTAGTCGTCTCCGACTCTTCGTGACCTCATGGACCAGCCTACGCCAGAGCTCCCTGTCGGCCGTTACCACCCCCAGCTCCCTCAAGGTCAGTCCAGTCACTTCAAGGATGCCATCCATCCATCTTGCCCTTGGTCGGCCCCTCTTCCTTTTGCCTTCCACTTTCCCCAGCATGATTGTCTTCTCTAGGCTTTCCTGTCTCCTCATGATGTGGCCAAAGTACTTCAACTTTGTCTCTAGTATCTTTCCCTCCAGTGAGCAGTCGGGCTTTATTTCCTGGAGGATGGACTGGTTGGATCTTCTCGCAGTCCAAGGCACTCTCAGCACTTTCCTCCAACACCACATCTCAAAAGCATCTATCTTCCTTCGCTCAGCCTTCCCTAAGGTCCAGCTCTCACATCCGTAGGTCACTACAGGGAATACCATGGCTTTGACTAGGCGGATCTTTGTTGCCAGTCTGATGTCTCTACTCTTCACTATTTTATCGAGACTGGACATTGCTCTCCTCCCAAGAAGTAAGCGTCTTCTGATTTCCTGGCCACAGTCTGCATCTGCAGTAATCTTTGCACCTAGAAATACAAAGTCTGTCACGGCCTCCACGGTTTCTCCCTCTATTTTCCAGTTGTCAATCATTCTTGTTGCCATAATCTTGGTTTTTTTGACGTTTAGCTGCAACCCGGCTTTTGTGCTTTCTTCTTTCACCTTGATTAGAAGGCTCCTCAGCTCCTCCTCGCTTTCGGCCATCAGAGTGGTGTCATCTGCATATCTGAGGTTGTTAATGTTTCTTCCAGCAATTTTCACCCCAGCTTTGCATTCATCCAGCCCCGCACATCGCATGATGTGTTCTGCATACAAGTTAAAAAGGTTGGGTGAGAGGATGCAGCCTTGCCGGACGCCTTTCCCAATCTTGAACCAGTCTGTTGTTCCGTGTTCAGTTCTTACTGTTGCTACTTGGTCCTTGTACAGATTCCTCAGGAGAGAGACAAGGTGGCTTGGGATGCCCATCCCACTAAGAACTTGCCACAATTTATTATGATCCACACAGTCAAAGGCTTTAGAATAGTCAATGAAGCAGAAGTAGATGTTTTTCTGAAACTCCCTGCCTTTCTCCATTATCCAGCGGATATTGGCAATCTGGTCTCTCGTTCCTCTGCCTTTTCTAAACCCAGCTTGAACATCTGGCAACTCTCGCTCCATGTATTGCTGGAGTCTTCCTTGCAGGATCTTGAGCATTACCTTACTGGCATGAGAAATAAGGGCCACTGTACGGAAGTTTGAGCAGTCTTTCGCATTTCCCTTTTTTGGTATGGGGATGTAAGTTGATTTTTTCCAGTCTGATGGCCATTCTTGTGTTTTCCATATTTGCTGGCAAATGGCATGCATCACCTTGACAGCATCATCTTTTAAGATTTTAAACAGTTCAGCTGGGATCCCATCATCTCCTGCTGCCTTGTTGTTAGCAATGCTTCTTAAGGCCCATTCAACCTCACTCCTCAGGATGTCTGGTTCTAATTCATTCACCACACCGTCAAAGCTATCCTCGATATTATTATCCTTCCTATACAGATCTTCTGTATAGTCTCGCCACCTTCTCTTGATCTCTTCAGCTTCTGTTAGGTCCCTGCCATCTTTGTTTCTTATCATACCAATTTTTGCCTGAAATTTACCTCCAATGTTTCTAATTTTCTGGAAGAGGTCTCTTGTCCTTCCTATTCTGTTGTCTTCTTCCACTTCCATGCATTGCTTATTTAAAAATAGTTCCTTATCTCTTCTGGCTAACCTCTGGAATTGCGCATTTAACTGGGCATATCTCCCCTTTTCACTGTTTCCTTTTGCTTTCCTCCTTTCTTGGGCTACTTCCAGTGTCTCAGCAGACAACCATTTTGCCTTCTTGGTTTTCTTTTTCTTTGGAACGTACTTTGTTGCCGCCTCCTGAACAATGTCGCAGACTTCTGTCCATAGTTCTTCTGGGACTCTGTTTACTAAATCTAGTCCTTCAAATCTGTTCTTCACTTCCACTGTATATTCGCTAGGAATGTTAGTGAGATCATATCTAACTGGTCTGTGTATTTTCCCTGATCTCTTTAGTTTTATTCTAAATTGGGCAATAAGAAGTTCGTGATCTGAGCTACAGTCAGCCCCAGGTCTTGTTTTCACCGACTGGATGGATGTCCGCCACCTTTGGCTGCAAAGGATGTAGTCAATCTGATTTCGGTGCTGACCGTCTGGTGAGGTCCATGTATAAAGCCGTCTTTTAGGTTGTTGGAAGAGAGTATTCGTTATACACAGCGAGTTTTCCTGGCAGAATTCTATCAGCCTGCGTCCCGCTTCATTTTGTTCTCCCAGACCATGCTTGCCTGTGATCCCAGTTGTCACTTGACTTCCCACCTTGGCATTCCAGTCTCCTGTAATGAAAATAATGTCTCTTTTTGGTGTATTATCCAGTAGGTCCTGCAGATCCTCATAGAACTGATCTACTTCTGCTTCTTCAGCAGCTGTGGTTGGGGCGTATATTTGGATCACTGTGATGTTGAAAGGCTTTCCTTGCACTCGAATTGAGATCATTCTGTCATTTTTTGGGTTGTATCCAAGCACCGCTTTAGCGAATTTCTTATTAATTATGAAGGCTACTCCATTTCTTCGATGTTCCTCTTGTCCGCAGTAGTAGATCTGGTGGTCATCTGATGTGAAGTGGCCCATTCCAGTCCATTTCAGTTCGCTGACCCCCAGAATGTCTATCTTTAGTCTTGACATCTCACCAATAACAACATCCAATTTGCCCTGGCTCATAGATCTTACATTCCAGGTTCCTATGGTGTGTTGATCTTTAGAGCATCGGATTCGTCGTTCGCCTCCAGTACCGTCGGCCGCTAGCCTTCCTTTCGGCTTTGAGCTAGCTGCGTCATCACATCTGGGGCTAGTTGAACTTATCCTCTGCTCCTCCCCAGTAGCATTTTGGCCATCTTCCGACCTGGGAGTCCCATCTTCCAATGGCATACCGACATATCTCTGGTTGTACTGGTCCATTTAGTTTTCTTGGCAAGGATACTGGAGTGGTTTGCCATTGCCTTCCCCAGGGATCACGCTTGGTCTGACCTCTCTGCCACAACCGTCCCGTCTTGGGTGTCCCTTCACGGTTTCGCTCATGACATCATTGAGGTGCTCAAGCTCCAGCGCCCCGACAAGGCGGTGATCCTTTGCTGGAGGAGAAGGATATTAGAGTCAGATATTAAGTACTTTGGCCACATAATGAGAACACAGGAAAGCTTAGAGAAGACAATGATGCTGGGGAAAATGGAAGGGAAAAGGAAGAGGACTGACCAAGGGCAAGATGGATGGGTGGTATCCTTGAAGTGACTGGCTTGACTCTGAAGGAGCTGGGAGTGGTGATGGCCAACAGGGAGCTCTGGTGTGGGCTGGTACATGAGGTCACAAAGAGTCGGAAGTGACTGAATGAATAAACAACAATAACAATGCCACATTCCCATCTCTCCACATAATAGACTTCTCCTTAAACCCATCAGGTCAAAAATATAACCTATTGTTCTACCTCAGGAATCTTTCCTCTGCCAGTCGATTACAATCAACAAGCATTCTTTATCAAAATAATCCCATCCTGGACTGATGTGCTGCCATAGGGGCAGAAAGGGGTGGTGCAGATGCTGGACAAAGACTCCAGAATTCTTCCAATGAGAACTTTATTAACTTTCCCACCATACCATGCATCAGTCACAACCTGTAAATGAATTTCCTTTTGAACCAATAAGATCATGGATTGTAATTTGCACCAATCACAGCATGTCCATACTTGTAACGGTGATAATATGTCAGATTCGGGAAATTTCAAAAACAAAAATATATTGCATTGGCCAACGAAGTAATAAATAGACTTCTAATCTTCCTCTTAGTCTCTGCATGTCTCTACTGGAAGCTGTTTGGAGGCAATGTATTGTCGAAGGCTTTCATGGCCGGAATCACTGTGTTGTTGTAGGTTTTTTCGGGCTATATGGCCATGTTTGGAGGCAGCATGCCGGAAAAATCAAATACTGAGATGTTGAATATCAAGTCCACAAAGAAGTCTTCTAACTTCATTCCAATTCTCCTATTTCTCCCAATCATTGGTGCACCCCATATCTGTTGTACACCAACAGCTCTTTTCCCCTTATTTTTATCCCTGACCTACTTTCTCCTGCGGCAAAATTTCCCAGCAAAATCTCACATATTTGGAGCACATTTCAGGAATCAGACATGCATTCTCTGTGGAACCTGCTTCTCAGCAGAATCCCTTCAATTTCTGTGGTGGTGATTATACTAGTGGTAGCAACAGTACTGGTGATGTAATATAGTAAGAAGACATATGTAAACTGGAACATCAAGTGCCAGCAATTGACCCAACTGCTTGCTTATTACAGCCTTGTTCTTTACACACACAAAAACCCTCTAATAGGTCTCTTGCCTGGAAGGCAAAATCCACCAAAGGCTTTTTATATTGCATTTTGCTGTGATAGATACTAAACTCTCACCTTGCAGACAACTAACTGAGCTGCTGACGTAACAGTTTTTGCAAGTCCTCTTGAAGAAGCAGGGAAGCGATCTTTCACTTCAGCCTGTGACCTTTCAGTTCAGCAGCTGTTGTCATTGCTATTATGGAAGTGAGAGATGACTTCATTCCCCTCAACAGGGCAAAAGCAGCATTTATGTCCTTTTTATCTCATATCTATAAGCCAGCGGCTTATGGCAACAAAGACATGAACTCCTTTTTCTTCAGATCTGTACAGAGACATGTTAACGTAAAAGCTACAAAGAAGAAAAACACTTTTGGCTAATTTTTATACTGCATTTCATATGTCATTCGTAAGTCTTTTGTTATGGTTTCTCTGATATCAACTTACTTACTTAGGCGATCCATCGTAGTTTGAGGATGATGGTCTTCCAAGTGTAGTGTCCTGACGGTGGGTCCGTAGGTGACTGTGGAGCCCTATTTTTGATCTGCATCTTCTCCCACAGTGAGGGCATCGGTTACCAGGTGGAAAGCGGTCCCGGTCGGGGTTGGCTTGATGCACCTTCCTCTTGCCACGTTTCTCTCTTTCACCCTCCATTCGTGCCTCTTCAACTGACCTCCAACTGGAGCGCTCAAGGGCCAGGGCTTCCCAGTTCTCCGTGTCTATGCTAGAGTTTTAAGGTTGACTTTGAGCCCATCTTTAAATCTCTTTTCCTGTCCTCCAACATTCTGTTTTCCATTCTTGAGTTGGAATAGAGCAACTGCTTTGGGAGATGGTGGTCGGGCATCCAGACAACGTGGCTGGTCCAGGAGAGTTGATGGCGGAGGATCATAGCTTCAGTGCTGGTGGTCTTTGCTTCTTCCAGCATGCTAACATTTGTCCACTTGTCTTCCCAAGAGATTTGCAGGATTTTTCAGAGGCAGCACTGATGAAATCATTCCAGGAGTTGCATGTGATGTCTGTAGACTGTCCACGTATCGCAGGCGTATAGCAGGGTTGGGAGGACAATAGCTTTATAAACAAGCAACTTGGTATCCCTATGGATGTCCCAGTCCTCAATCGCTCTCTGCTTTATTTGGAAAAAAACTGCACTCAAGCTCAGGTGGTGTTGTATTTCAGGGTCAATGTTGAATACTATAGCAATAACAATGTGAAAATCTATCAGTTTGTTATTAAGAAATCATACCCCCAAATATGAATTATATGAAATTATGTGAATCTCCATGAAGTAGCACAAGCCACATCCTTGCAATGCCCACAGGGCCACCTCCTTTGCCTCATCTTTTGTTTGTTCATAAAAACTCCGACTGGCTACATATAAGGAGAAATCTGCACAATCTCTTTACTAAATATATAGCCTTGGGGAAGTCAGATTAGAAAGAAATGGCTAAGCACCCTCAATCTCCTTAAGGCAATTGCTTTAGAACTTCAGATTTGACCCAAGCCCATTAATAAGTTTTTCCATTTGTGAACCCCCAGAGTCTACTCTGTTCCCCAGCACTCATTCATAAATCCCAGGAGTTCAGTCATAAAATTCTATTAAATATTTTTCTGCAATCTTGCTATTCCAGCAGATTGACTTTTTAGACTCTGCAACCCTGAAGAGGCCAAATGGGTTGCGTCCCCCCCCCCCCCAAATTGTAGCCTGGATTGTCTGCCTAGCTGCACCTGGATTTATTTATTTATCTGTTTACCCTATTTAACCCCTCCTTTCTCAACCCCGAAGGGCACTCAAGGCAGCTTTACATAGAGGTAACTATTTAATGCCTTAAAACAACATACAATTAAAATAAACTTTTAAATTAAGAATTTAAATTAATGCACATTAAAACATTTTTCAAACATTACATTCACTGTTAAAAATAACACTATCCACAATCATAATCTGAGGCTATTCTATTAGTCATTCCACATAATCCATATGTATTATTGCACTACAAATTATTATCTGAAGGCTTCATCCCAAAGCTACATTTTCACTTTCCTTCTGAAGGCCATGAGGGAGGGGGCCGATTTAATGTCACTGGGGAGGGAGTTCCACAGCCAAAGGGCCATCACTGAGAAGGCCCTGTCTCTCATTCCTACCAGTCGTGCCTGAGAAGGAGGCAGGACCGAGAGCAGGGCCTCCCCAGAAGATCTTAACCTATGAGATACATTCAGACAGGTAAGCTGGATATGCGTATCTTATCTGCATAATCAATAGGACAGGGGAAGAGAGAAAGAGGCACTTAATGTACACACTCAAAGTGCTACCCATTCCCATAGATGAGCTCATTACTAACACTATTGACTGAAACTTTTCCAAAGACAAGTTCCCATTCCACTGAAATATTTCCTACTCTTACTGAGAAGTTTTTCCGGTTTTCATTGCTATTTTCTGATGGGGATAACATTATGGGAAACATTTCACCCATTGAATTATCACTAATCATTACTCATTGTTTTAACCAGACTGGATTAACCTTTGTATACCCAGACTGGATTGTCAGTCAAGGACTTATTTACATGCTGCCACACCACATACCTGGGGTTCATGCTCCTCTCCCAGGCAGAAAAATGAAGGGACTAAAATTTTGAAACAACAAATGACAGCTGTTTATTTTTCCTGCCACTAGAGAACACCAACTAATTAAATAATCAGAGAGAATCCCCAGCTAATGAAAGATCAGATCCTAACCGGGCCGTTTTATAGCCAATCTGGGGCTGATGCCGGGTATGTTAATAGCTGTCAAAATTAATAAATATGCTCTGTTTTTCCCAGTGCAGTATGCCAGATCTGTGTGAGCACATACTCTATTCTGGCATCCTTTCTGGCCTAAAAGAATAAACCTCTGTTCTTTATACATTCAACCCAGTTCATGTCCTGATTTGACCTTTGGGGGAGCATGGTGCACCAGGCACCAAACCCATGGTTTTGTGATACTGAAACCACCCGACAAGTCTTTTTATTGGTTTCTTGGAATTCTACCAGCACTCCATCCTGGTTCCATATTACATTGATAAATGTTTCCCCTTTCTTCATAGAAATTCATGCTTATTTTCAAACGTACACATTTTTAATAAGGTACATTTTTTATCAGCAATCTCCCCATTGATTAAAGTGTGTATGTGCATTGTAGGCACTTCTGATTATGTGAATTTGTCTAAGGTAAGTATAGTTTGGTGCACATTTTCTTCTGCAAGATAACCAGCAAACTTCACAAATGTATGGTTTTCTGAGACAACATTGTTCCGTACAGTTGGAAATTCTATGAAGGATGAAACAGATCTTGACAATTCTAGAAGCTATAATCCAAACAAGTAATTTTTCAGACTTGGTGTGGAATAAACATTTTTATGTGCAAAAATAACTTCAAAGTAACTTCCACCCCTTATGAGAATCACTCTTGCTATTTGCTTGTGAAGACAAATTCTAGAGTGTGTAATTTCTGCAACAAAAGGAATAAAGTATGCAATATAAATGCTGGATAGAGTGCATAATTCTTTACTATGTACATCACATCTTTCTGTACCACTACCCCACTACAACTTTCAAGAACTCCCCCAGCCTTAGGAAAGATATCGGTGAAGTGAAGAACACTGTGCAACTAATAGCATTATTTCTTTTGCATCTAGTAGCACATCACATTCTAAGTAGTTTACCTTCCTACTAGGCCATCAATGGACGTGGTTTTCAAAAGATCTTACGTAATATAATGGAATTACAGACATCCTTGACTATTGACTGTTATGGCTGTATGCTATGTCAAGTATCAAAGATAGTCTAGGATCCCATCTATACTGTTGAATAATACAGTTTGAAACTGCATTGTATGGTCAGTGTAGACTCGTATAAACAAAATTTAACTGCATTGAGCTGCATTGTTGTTGTTGTTGTTCATTCGTTCAGTCGTCTCCGACTCTTCGTGACCTCATGGACCAGCCCACGCCAGAGCTCCCTGTCGGCCGTCACCACCCCCAGCTCCTTCAAGGTCAGTCCAGTCACTTCAAGGATGCCATCCATCCATCTTGCCCTTGGTCGCATTACATATCACAAACTGCATTATATGGCAATGTAGATGGCAAACTGTCATCATCCCTTTTTCTCTGCACTCATCAGCACAGCGAAAAGGGAATGGATCATGCCCATGTCACTGCAAGTCCCCAGAAGCCCCAGGTTGACATCAGCAGAGGTTCCTGCATGGCTCGGAAGAAGTGGGGAGTGGGAAGACAAAGTCCATGTCTATATGGGCCAGATAAAGTGGAATGCCTTTCACCTGTTGTGAGAAGTCACAGCAGAAGAGTTACATCCAGTCATTAATGCACCTAAGGAGAAATGAGATTTACTCTGAAGCTTTCAGCTTCTGAGCTGCTCCAGGACATCTCTGGACAAGTTTACTGTAGAATATTTGGGTACATGTAGCTCCAGCCAAAGGGATATAGTATAGAAATGATAGAAATGACTGGTTGAAATAAAAAGGCCATGATATGCAAAATGAGAAGAATGGAGAGATGTTGTCAAGAAACTAATATCAAATATTCATATATTTTATCAAATAATCAGCTGTTTAAAATTAGTTCTTGAACCAATTTATCTGCACAATTTATTAAATCCTAGCACACTTAAGCAAAAACAGGCAATCTGTCCTAAAAGCAGTCTTCAAACCAGTTTGGAAAAATTCACAAACAGCATTTGTGTGGTTATTTGACAGAGCTGACATGAAGTGAGTGTGATGTGTCTCTAGGACTGTTTTTATCAATTATTTGGAAGAAGACACAAAATCGTTGCTGACAAAGTTTGCAGCTGACACATTTCACAAACCTGAGTCTGTTTTAGTTTACAAGCTTCTTTTTCTTGGTCAGAAATCTGACATATATCAGTTTGTTTCCTTCTACTGACTTCCTTGGAAATTTTCAAGCACAGTAGCAGGTTTGTGTCAAGACTTACACGCCTTCCACGTCAGACATGTTAGTGGTTCTCTGTTCCTAAGGAAAATATTGCCCATATCATTAAACTGACAGAGGTTGGGGTCTTCCACATAATAAATGTATTTCAGCCATCACTGATACTATTAATGATGGCTGAAATAATTGACTTGAGGACTTAGTGATTGTTTCACTCCAACACTTTAGATTGATATTTATGTATGTATTTATTTACCATTGTTATACCTTCTCACTCCATAGGGAACTCAGGACAGCTCACATATAGAGGCAGTGATTTGATGCCACAAGAACATACTGATACATGAAGACAACCATTTTTATCTGCAAGTACTGCTGCATTTTATGGAATGTTAAATCTTATCATGTGATATTTTTTATGTGAAATGTGTATTTTATGTGTGTGGCACTTTGGAGAGCTTTTGTGAGCCGCCTTGAGTGACTCTGGGAAGATGGTGGTAGGATATTATTATTATTATTATTATTATTATTATTATTATTATTTCACAATGGAAACCTTCCATATCAACTTATCAACTTATCATTTATAAATAGCAGTTATTGTTTCAATGGTGTATCAATTGAGAGTTAGAAGAGAGTTACACTGCCATGGCTCAATGCTATAAAATCCTGGGATTTGTAGTTTGGTGAGCACCAGTATTTGTTGATAGATAAGGCTAAAGCCCTTATAAAATCACAACTACCAGGAATCCATAGCATTGAGTCATGACCATTAAAGTGCTGTACATTTTTAATTGCACAGTGTAGGTCTATGCTGGGAGGCTCTGGCGCGTTTTTCATCGTAATTTAGGTCACTAATTAATTGAATTAAAGATTTTTTTATTGAGAGGGAAACATTTCAGCTGTTCCTAAAATGTTATGCTCACCTTACTCTTTTTCCACAAGCTACTGAAATTAAATTTATGGTTGTGTGGGAAGTTTTGAAATTGGCAACTGCATCCAGATAATTTTTATATTTTAGCCTATGGTATCTCTCCATAGGCTAAAATATTATCCAGCAATTATCAGAGGTGAAGAGACAGAAGTAGAATGGATAGATGGTCAGATTTCTTTTATAATAGTGAAACATCATCATTTCCCTTCTCCTTTGGGGATGAAGAGGACAGCTGCCCTTCTCCTCTTGCTAGTTCCATATGGCTGCAGGAAATAATCATACATACATGGTATGAAGTAATACAGCTCTGGAACTTTCTCTCAGGGAAGAAAAAATAGTTTTGCTGATAAAAAGTTTTTGAAAATGAAAGGTAGGAAGATGTATGGATACTTAGGAAGAATATTCAAATATGGTCAAAAGATGTTTCTTGAGTGTTGAGAAAACCTGATGAGAAAATAGTACTATAATACTGTAGAATTTTTGCATTTCAGGATTTATTCTACACAAAATTTACAAGTGGTTGTTTTGTACAGAAGACAGTACTTTCTGCATGCATAAAGATTCTATTTATGTGCAGAAAAATAATATTTTTGCTCACAATAACTAAGCGGGTTCCCGGACAAACCAAATTGTGTGGATTCCTTTGCAGAATGAATCCCAATTTGTGAATAGTCTTTCAAAAATGGCACAATCCTCAAATACTTATTCACAACATGAATAAAATCATTTTTCATTGCTTTATTTGAGAAGAAATATTATTAAAATGACACATCTTGTACTTTTGTGGGGGGTTTTTTACTCAAATATTCCTTATGTCAGAAACACACGGTAATATCCGAACGCATCTCTTCCTACGAACCCTCCAGGAGCTTGAGATCATCCGAGGAGGCCCTGTTCTCGATCCCGCCTGCTTCGCAAACACGTCTGGAAGGGACGAGAGACAGGGCCTTCTCGGTGGTGGCCCCTCGGCTGTGGAACTCCCTGCCTAGGGATATTAGATTAGTCCCCTCCCTCCTCACCTTCTGGAAAAGAGTAAAAACTTGGTTCTTCGAGCAAGCATTTGGAACCTCGGAATAGATAGACAAACTTGAATCGGAAATTGATACAGGAACAGCCCAAGATGATGGAACGGATGACGATTCGAACGAGAGGACATAGTTCTTTGTTTTTAAATTGTTATTATGCACTGTCTTTATGTTTAAATGCACTATAATTTTTTTTTTGCTTATCAATGTATGTATTTTTATGGCATCAAATTGTGCCGACTGTGCGGGCTGATATGGGCGGGATAGAAATAATGTAAATAAATAAATAAATAATATAATTCCTAGAGTCCAAAATCACATTTAAAAGAATGCCATAATCTCCTTAGAAATACCACATTTCTAAAATGTTTCTCACAGAAGAATAAAGGTTTTCCCTGGAATCTTGACCAACAGAATCACTCTGGTGCAAAAGGTGAGTTTTGATCATTTTTATTTACACACCAATGTAGTAAACCTTTCAGTTACAAAAACAGACCAAAGACAAAGCCATATTAGTAAGGAATACTGGTATGCAAAGAGAACTTGTAGCACCTTAGTCACTGATTGAAAGAACTAAATTGATAACATATGCATTTACAGAAGTAGATTTAGTCTACAAAAGCTCAATCTGTTCACTTGGTTCTCTCAGTCTCTAAGGTGCTACAAGATCCTTTTGCATACTATAGAGAGATATCTGCAGGGTGCCAGCATTAATTTAAATGTATAACATTTTCTTTAGCCAGCTACTCTGTAAATATAGTGTGCATATACACAGGATGACTGGCGGAAGGGAATTGCCCTCAACATGTTTCCACATAATTATAAGCACATCTTTTGCCTTTTTCTTTTTAGACTAAGCTTTTTGTGCTCCTGCTGAGAAAAACATATTAGCCTAAATCTCACAAGGCAGCCTACAGTCACAATTACATTTCTGAGGCCAGATGTGCTAGCAGATCAAGCATCTGGGGGGGGGGGGATGCTGTGCATTTTGGAGATGTGCATAGGGGCCACTGGGAGACAGAGAACAGGTTATCATTGATCCACTGCCAGAGTACTTCACTATAAAGTCCAAATATTAGAACACATTTAACCCCCCCCCCCATCTACAAGGAAGGATAGTGGTGGAGTAGGAATCTTTCTTGGCTTTTAATTCAAATATTTAGCTTCTCTTTTTAAAAAGAATATATTCTCTCTCTCTCTCTCTCTCTCTCTCTAATGTATGTGTATCAGTTTTGACAACATCCAGAATGGTGATGTGGGTTTAAAATAACTGAATGTTCTGAAATGAGATGAGTATTCTTAACACAATTCTACGGGAATACTTGTGGCTGCTTTTCCAAGTACTATGAGAACCAGATTACTATAATTGGGGAAACTTCAGGAGCTCCTTTCTCCCTCATTTTTACAGATATTTGGGTGAAACTCACTACAATGGTAGAACACATTTACCACTCTTAGTCCACCAAATTTCACAAAGTTTCACTTAGCCACAGATTTTGGGGGAAAATTTCAAAGATTTTATAAACATAATTTTTAAACAATACATGACATATGTTCCTAGTTTGAATGTATTATTTTCTGTTCAACTGTGTAGTCCTTACTTTTAACATAGTGGTTCTACATTGGGAATTTTAACACGATGTCTCTCGCACAAAGACAAAGTTTTTGTAGTTTAATAAACTTTTGTCATTTTTTAATGATAAAACCAATTAGGAAATGACATTTATAGCCCAGGAAAAAAATCATAATGTAGAATATTAAATTTATTGGAACTCTGGCTGGCTATGGAGGGGCAAATCTCTCTGATGCTTAGCAGTGTACTGCATTCTGGGAAATGTAGTTTAGGGCAGGATCCTTTTGAATTCTCTGACATAGGGCTCCTCCCTTCCCAAACTACATTTTCCAGAGTTCTGTGCTGTTCCTAGCAAACACTGCTCCCTCTTTTCCCCGCTCCTAATGGCAAGACTCCATTGATTTATAAAGGAATGGCAAGGCACTAAGACAACCTTTTTGGTTTTGCTTTCAGCTTTGCTTCCTTGCACTGAATAGGAAACTGACTTTGGAAGCCCTCTGAGATTTACAAAAGTAAAATGAAAAAAAAATGGGTTAAGTTTTGATTCTTAAATTTTAGGTGTGTGCCACGCCCATGTATTGGATTTTATCTCGTAAGTACAAATGTAATGAAATTGATAGAACTTATGAGGACTAATGAAAAATGATTGCATAACACTTCTGCATTCCACACTATTATTTCAGAACAAG
Organism: Anolis sagrei; assembly: GCF_037176765.1. Lineage (NCBI taxonomy): Eukaryota > Metazoa > Chordata > Lepidosauria > Squamata > Anolidae > Anolis > Anolis sagrei. The sequence goes on from NC_090023.1 coordinate 94,803,278, forward strand.
TCTTCCATGCTTTCAATAGTCTATCTTATTTAAAAAACATATAAACGTGGATCTCATGCTTTTTCACATCCAGCACATTGCTTTATTGATTCAAACTGAATTATTATGGATCTTGCAAAGACAACCACAATGCCTGTTGTCAGCTACAGTACTGGAAAGCTCCCCAAAGGTGTTAACATCATAGATTTTCATTAGAAGCTTCTCTTCAATGTATGCTTCTGCTTTGTTACACCTCAGTCCAAATACTAAGGTTCCTTTTCTGTTATAGAATTATATTCCTAGCATTTAGGCTATTTAGAATTCTAAATTAGAGACCTCTTGGTATCTTATCAAATCACAAAATCCAGAATAGGATATAGCCAAGGTATGTAATAATTGTGTAGTGTGTATAAGCTCTTAATTGTGAATATATTACACACGTTCTGTTTGTTGATGCTTAAGATTAATTTCCTGTATTAGAAGTGTTGTCTTAATTAAACTTACCATTTGAAATATCAAGAGTGGAATTAATAAAGTGAGCATTAGCCTTCTCAGGGTGAACACTTATATATATGCTTTTATCAAATACAGAAGAAAGTGTTATTTCCAAATAAACATGCATGAGATTGCAGGGTAAAGAGTTATGCTTTCAAAAAGAATCAGTCAGCTTACTGCACAACCAACCACAACAACACATCAAGATTATATACAATCTTGTCAGAAAGAGAGTGAGAGAGAAAAATGATAAAGTGATCACATGGAGGTTTAAGTGTAACTGTGTGGTATTTGAGTTTACAGTGGCAGAAATAATTGACACTTGAGGGTGCTCTAGCTCTATGTACTCTCTGTTTTATCGACCTCTTCCCAAGTTCCCATATTTAGAAGCAGGTTGTAAATCTCTGACAAAAATACTTAAAAGCTCAAACCATTGCAGCAAGAAGCTGTGCCCTTAGCAGGGAATCAACAGCAAAGAGAGAAAATACTTTTGATGCCAAGTGCCCAATGTGCTGACAATTTTGGGGATGTTCTTTTGCTCCATTTACCTTTTCATCAAGGGTTAGTCATAAAGCATCACATCCAGTAGATTATAGAGAAATAATCAAGATATTTAGGATTCATGGAATCAAGATAAGTATCTACTATCTAGGACTCAAATGCTTATGCTATTTGAATGAGATAAAGATCTTATTTTTGTTATACTCATCACATTGGCTTTAAATCTGAAACTATAGAAAAACATATGACTATTATATTCTGTAGTTTGTTTTGTCTTAGTGAGAAACAAACAGAGTTTTGATTGATGATCCTTAGAAAATCACCAAGGAAATATGAAAGTATAGATGCTTTAAAAATAGTTCTGGGTTTTTTGGAATTGCAACTGTAACCTTCTCATTCAAATTTGATGTTGAGAAAGTATAGAGAAGTAGTATAGAAAAAAAGATGTATGGTCTAAATCTTTATTTCTTCTTGTTTGAGAAAACATTTAACATATTCTAAGCTTTTAAAAGTTTTACAATCATTTGTTGATTAAAGCTGATTTCACTGTAAGCCACTCTGAAATCTTATGATAATAGTTGAGATATAAATATAAATCTGGACATTTATGTCCATTTGGCATTCTTGATTTTCCTTCCAACCTTTGCTGTCTTGCTTCTGTCACACCACGAGAATCCATTCTTCCATACCAGTTCTTTTAGCCTGAGATCTCTAGCAACTGGACATTGCTATTTTAGTAATCCCCACAGTAATGAGATCAGGCATGAAAGGAACTATATTTCCTGTGGTGTTGTAGGTTTTTCCGGGCTATATGGCCATGTTCTGGAGGCATTTTCTCCCAACGTTTCACCTGCATCTATGGCAAGCATCCTCAGAGGTTGATGAACCTCACTACCTCTGAGGATGCTTGCCATAGATGCAAGTGAAACGTCAGGAGAAAATGCCTCCAGAACATGGCCATATAGCCCGGAAAAAAACTACAACAACCCAGTGATTCCGGCCATGAAAGCCTTCGACAATATATTTCCTGTTCTTCCTGATGGCCCCATACCTTGTGTGGAAGCTCAAAAGGACACATGTGTTGCAAATTACTCATAAACCATAAGCAGCAACAAGAACATTTCTTTGCGTAATACTTGCAAGGTTTGGTGCCATTCTAATAACCATAAGCCTCAGGTAACATGCTCTCCACCTAATGCAAAGGGTTCTTGAATCACCTACATTGATGCCACTGTAACATAGTCTTGACTCACATTAACTAAAGTCACAAGTTGCTCCATATGGTTCATCTAAAGTATAAAATGAATGTACTTTCAGGATTCAATGCCATGGAATAATGGAGTTGTAATTTGGTGAGACATCAGCGCTCTGACAGAGAGAGCTATAGACTTGTGAAAATACAAGTCCCATGGTTCCATAGCATTGAACCATGCCAATTAAAATGGTTTCAAAGTGCATTTATTTTACACTATAGATGCAACCTAGGAGCATCATTTCTTACATGGTTTTCCATAGCCATATGGCGTCATCCTGGTTGCCCAGAATCCAAACCAGCAGTAAAACCACACCACACTTACTCTGCTTGAATACCATGTAGTGTCATTTTTATCAGGATATTTTACTTTTGAGACGCTGCCAGCATCAGGTTTTTTTTGGCTTTTTATGTGAACAAAATGGTGGTGGGGGAAGCAAAGCCAGCCTGCTTCTTTAATCATGTGTTTGCTTAAATCTTATTTAACGTTGTTTAAATAAATACTGTCTAAATAGGATCAGTGGTTTAAATAACACTTCAGTGAATAGTCTATTAAAAATTATAGTTAGGACAGGAAAATGCAGAAAGATCCTGCTGTGATGTCTGTTCATGGAATGGTGGAGAAGAGATCATACGAGATCATAGAACTGGAAGGGACTACAAGATCCATTCAACCCAACCTTCTCAATGCAGACATACATACTCAAAGCACTCTGAATAGATTCCTTTCCAGTTTTCATTTAAAGACACCCCCCCCCCCCCAAAGAGTAAAAACTCACACCTGGATATTTATTCTGAAGGTTTATATGAGATTTCGTTTTTTCTTTCTTCTTTTTTTTGTAATTGATTCCATTGGTTCATGTTCTAGTTTCTGGAACAGGAGAAAATAAGAAAACATATTCTACATAACACCTCTTCAGATCTTTAAAGGCTGCTATCATATCTAAAAACAATTGTAGAATAGCTTTTACTGAAATTGGGAATAACTGTCACTTGGATAATGTAATAATATGCTGTGCCTAACAATAATGCGTGTTTTCCAATGGAAAATGGTTAAAACTAAAATTCTTCTAAAAGGAATAATTCACATCTAAACCAGCAGTGTAGCTCCATTAAATGTTATATAAACAACAAAGAGTTTTGCAGTGGTGACAAAATTATTTATAGCTTCCATTTCTGTTTGCATAGTCCACTTCATCAAATACACTTATTTGCATTATTTTTCATAAATACTTATAGAAATTTTATAACTCTAGCTGCCTGTTACGATTTTTAGATATAATCATTGCATCTAAACAAGGCAGTCCAGCAAGTACATTGGGATATAAATCAGTTCACATTGATCAGTGGATGCAACTAAGGGAGCTTAAGCCTAACTGACATCCATCTGATCAAGTATAAGATGATTTACTGAGCATGTCTTTATGTCTCAGCATTTGCAGCACTTGGGACTATATGCTGTCCGGAAATGGAGAATAACAAACAATGGCTTTAATAATTGTAATGCTTTTTAACACTCTGTCTCCGTAAGTGTCATCTCATCAATGCACTCCTCAAGATAATGCCCCCTTGTTACGTTCAGATGTTCCTTGTGAAATATTGTTCTCAATTCAGTAGAATTGAGTAAGTATAAATGCTGTTAAAGTTCTGCATTGGGCTGTCTGTTTTCTTGGCTTCATTTGGTTTGCATCTCTAACAATTCTGTCATCACTTTAACTCATAAAAATAAACATTTTGGAAAGCACAGCTCCAGTAATTGTTTATACAGTGGCATTAATCCTAATGTAAAACTTCTTTGTGGAACTACTGTTTTAGCAACACTGTTACATGTCCCTGAGCAGTGAGATATTCCAGGGATTTTTCAGGGAGCAGCACTTATTTCATACTTTCTGACATTTCACAGATGAAAACCGGGACACCTACACTCACACTGACAAAAGAAAGGAAGAAAACATAAGCTAGAAGAAGCTGCAGTAATGTGGTTTTTCCTGTGTCTACTGGGGAATAAACATGATTCCACCCCTCACCCTCATCTCCTCTCCCTTCTTCTGAGTGCAAACTATTTTTGGATGTTGGACTCTGTTTTCAGTAATATCAAGAGGGAGAGGGAAAGTTGCACAGAGACAAAATGTCCCTGTTCACAGTTGTGAAATGGTGAAAAAATATGAATTCCTTGCAATCTTAGAAACTAATGCATAAGTAAACTGATATTTTACATGAGATTATGAAGACATTCTGGAGTTGTCTACATCAGAACAAAATCCATACCCACATCTGCTTCAATGCTATAGAAATAGAAAATGTACAATTGTTTAAACAGCGAAAACATTTATTTTAGGGTTTAATGCATTTTTAAAAACCTCTTTTTGTCACATAGTTTTCAGAAAATCATTGTTTTTCTAGTGTATCAATTCGAAATGGATAGGGTCAGTTCAGAAGAACCTAAAAGTGAAAAAAAAATCCGATTTTGGACTTCTGAAGCAGTTTTGAACCATGCAGGAAAGGTGGGAGGGGCAAATCCAAATTTGAACCACTTACCTTTTTTTTGTTGTTGTTGAAATATTCCATAATGTTTGGATGTCTCCCAAGGTTTTTTTAATTTTCACAACCATTAAGCAACTTTGGTAAAGCCTAAACAATTTTAAAATCTCATGGTTTCTCTTCCCCGGCGATGCAAAAAGAGATTAGGTGGGCGTGGCTAAGCACAGCCATTCTTGTAGTTTGTGAAGGCCAGGGCCCCAATGGTAGAGACTGCAAAAAACCCTGCTGTTAAACTACATTTCCCACACTGCCTTACTGCTCATTAGACAAAATGGCCAAAGGACCCCTATAGCTCAATAAGTGTCTGTAGAAGTCTTTGTCTAAATATAAAATAAACTGATTGAATCTACAAAGGCGTTTAAAGTGAAGACCACAAAGCAATAAGCAACCCTAACCCTTTCTTTTTCTGTCATCCCTGCAATAAAGATACATGTGTCCACCACAAAAGGGGAGCCTCCATGACTCTCCACACCTTCCTTTTCGGCAAAATGTGTGCCTTGGCTCCCCATGCCCTGCATCTCGCTGTTTGCCATTATTTGCCACCATTTCCCATGATTTCTCCTTTTTGCCATTTTTCCCTGGGAGGGATGGAACTCATGACCTCCCAGCTCTGGGGGTGGTGCTCTCTCTCCCAGACATGACTGCTCTGTAACAATAGCAATTCAGAACTTGTACTTCACTTCTCAACAGGAAAGAAGGGGGTCAGTCTAGATGTCCCTTGATGGTGTCTGTATATGATTTCTGCTCCAATTTAACACAGTTTGTGCCACACAAAGTTTCTGGAGTAGAACAAATACTTTCAAAGTAAAGACCACCCCATGAAATAGGAAACAACACTTTCAAACCAGGAACAGATTTTCTTTATTATTAAAACATTCTTTTAAAAAAAACACTTTCAATTTTTTTCCTTGGCAGGGATCGAACTCACAACTTCCAGGTTCTGGGGATCGTGCACTCTCTCCAAGCCACAACTGCCTTGTAGCAAGTAGCAATTTGGAACTTATATTTCACTTCCCAGTGGGAAGCCAGTTCTTCTTTTCCCTGTAGTGGTGCCATTCCAGCCCTGATTCTCCCAAAACTTGAAGACATTCCTTCCTTCATACCTCCCTTTAGAGCCCTCTAGAACTGATGCACCAGGGAGTCTGACTTGCTAAGATACTTTGAGAAACTACATCTCTCATGCATATAAAATTGCCTCAAAAGCTCTGTTTTTTCCTATGTGTTCCTACTTGTCCATGTGTTATATTGTGTCATTGTCTTGTGCTCCTGAGATGCCATTCCATTTGGTGCAGGCCCGTAGCCAGGATTTTGATTCGGACGGGGGGGGGGGGGGGGCTGAGTCTGAGTGAAAGAGGGTCTACCCTAGCAAAGTTTTTGTATTGGTACCCCAATACCCCCATGCATATGGGATATATTGAGTATGGTGATCAGATCATGATATGAATAAACATAACAGTGTAAATAATGCACCAGTAAGGCCTTCTCGCGGACCACCATGCCTGCTTTGGTGGGAAACTGATCCCAAAGAAGGGGGTCAATCTAGATGTCCCTTGATGGGGTCTGTATATGATTTCTGTTCACCCCCAATTTAACACAGTTTGTGCCACACAAAGTTTCTGGAGTAGAACAACTACTTTCAAAGTAAAGACCAACCAATGAAACAGGAAATAACACTTTCAAACCGGGAACAGATTTCCTTTATTATTAAAAAAAAATGCTTTTTTGAAAAAAAAATTCCCTGGCAGAGATCTAACTCATGACCTCCTGGTTCTGGGGGCAGTGCACTCTCTCCGAGCCATGACTACCCTGTAGCAAATAGCAATTCAGAAGTTATAGTTATTTATTCACTTCCCATTGGGAAGCTGGGTCAGTCTATAAAAACTTTTTATAAAAACTTTGAAAATTTGCCAAAAATCCATGTATAAGTCAAAAGTTATGAAACTTGGTGAGCTAACAGTGGTCCATGTGTTCTACCACTGTAGCAAGTTTCAACATGAGTGGTCTAAAAATGGGGGAGGGATAATCCCCTGAAATTTCCCCAGTGCCCATGCTGTTTTTTCCTATTGTGCATGGGTGTCTGCCATTAACAAAGCAATTCCAAAATTTTGGAAGTTTTGAATTTTTTTTTAAAAAGGAAGTTACTTTAGAATTAAACCACCAGCTTCCCCTACGTCCCAAACAGGTTTTGAACCATTTGGGGGGGGGGGGGGGATCAACCAAGCTTAGTATCAATCTACATTGTGGTATATTAATAGGGAGAACAGGGTAGTGAGTGGTAAGCATTGTCATTTTTTAAAAAAAAAAATGGGGAGACCGGGGCCCTCTGGGTAGCTGAAGCACCACTGTTGCCTTCTCTGCTGCCAGCATGCCTCTCTGGTAAGTTTGGGACCCAAATGGGGGCCTTCGGTGTGGCTTCATGATGTTCCAATCTGACTCAGGGAAGCCCAGGTTTGAGTTGGAGAGTGCGGACCAGAACCTGTGCCAAAGTGGGTTACTTTAACCCATTTCAGCATGGGTTTTAGTTATGTCTGGAAGCACCCTTAGACTTTGCTGCAACTTGTAAAAGTGGTTATCATCCTTAATGTGCACTGCAGCACACATTAGTGATGTGCATTTTGTGGCCACCAGAGCTGCAAGTTAACTTCAAACTGCATTATATGGTCAATGTAGAAGCACCCCCAGATTGCCAGCATCAGAACCAAAAGGTGGAGGCCTAAAGAGCACCAGATCCAAATATCTATCAGTCTAGGAAAACAACTACAATGCCACTGCGAAGCTGATCCATGCTGAAGGTATTTTCAAGTAATTTTCAAGATCTATAAATTGGGAGATGTTAGGATTCAGCACAGCTTTAGTTAGTCTAAAGTTAGTTTATGGATTTTTAAAGACTCATAAACTGGGAGATTGTAAGATTCAGCACAGCTTGGTTAGCCTAAAGTTAGTTATGTTGGCACTTGACCATCTCCAACAGATCATACTCCTGAACCACAGAAACCAAGGGCTTGTCTACACAAGCCAAAAATCCTACATTCACAATAAATCAAATAGTCTTATTTCATATATATTCTTATATTCTAAAAAGTCAGTTTTAAACAGGGAGAAATGTGCTTTTTAAACTAGCAGCAACAGTTCCTCACAAGCTGTTCCTCCCTCAATATTGCCAGTTTGATTAATCATGACATTTTTGTCATGCCTGGTAATGTTAGTTGAATGGCCAGATGTTTCTGTATGTCTGTATAGGAAAGGATGTTAACTCTTGCTTTGTGGCTGCTCATTGGAATCAAGTAGTAAGACTTCAGATTCACAAAACCTGTGCTGTCAACCAAGGAACCTGCTGTAATGATCCAACATAACTGCTAAATCTTTTGAAGGAATAGTACAAAAGGTCATTCTAATGTTGTAGGAATAACAAGTAATTTATTTTTATTTATAAATGTAAATAACAGGAGGTGTAAGGAGCACTTTGTACTTTATATTTTCATCTCTCTTTGAATCATTCCTATGCTTAACCATATTTCTGTCATTGGGCCCTTCTAGATAGGCCTTATATACCATAATCTGATCCCAGATTTTCTATTTATCCCAGATTATCTGGCAGTGCGGACTCATATAATTCAGTTTAAAACTGAAAACCTAGGATGAGATTCTAGGATATAGGGCCTGCCTGGAAGGACCCATAGTTGCACACAGGTTTACAGATCTGGTTACTGATTTGTCAAGGTGCACAATGGGATACCAGAAAGAGTGCCCAATGTCTACCAATGTACAATGGGACTGATGCAATACACATCAGAATCAATATGCATCGGTCCCATTGTTCATTGGTCCCATTATACATCAGAACCAAACTACATTGGGCATTTTGTTGGTTCTGCTATGTAGTAATGTAATAGCATTCTTCTGTTAGATATAGATGTGGCACATCTCACAGACTTAACTCCACTTACAAAGGTATAAAAGAATTCTGGCCAAATTCTTACTTTATGTTCAATTTCTTTCTTCATTTGATGTAATCTTTTGCCTTCAGGGTGAAGATGAAGGTTTTTTTTTTTTTTTTTTGCCTTCTAAGGCTGAGTGGCTGCAAGCTGCTCAAGAACACCCAGTGCATCTCCATGGCTCACAAACATTTGAAACTCAACCTCCAAGAGCTCTACCCAAATATTATGTATGTCTGCATACATATTAGAATAAGTACTAAAACTCTGAAATTCAGTTGATTTGTCAAAACTAGCAGTTGTATAATTTTCAAATGTATAGCAAGTCATGATTTTGATGTACTGCAGTTGAATATTCTCATCATTCAGACAGAGCTTGATTATAAGTGCATTTACATTTCTGGAGACTGCAAGATTTGCATGTCTAAGTAGCCAAAATAATTCAGATGTTCATTTCTATAACTGCATATTTACATAAACAAATGGAAGGATGTGATCTGCAGTTCACATATGTATAGAATATTTTGTTAGTCATTTCAGAGGCGGGCTATTTGTTGACCTTTAGTTCTTCCAGGACTCCCCAAGACCTCAATTTAGTACTGAAAATTGGCACACATCACTGCTGTAAGATAAACTTTGCAGGGAAGGCAAACCTGTCATGGCAACACTTTTAAAAAAGTGTACCTTGCTTTCACATTCTTCTTCTCTCAGAGTGTGATGCGCCCAAGGTCACCCAATGGGTTTCCATGGCTGGGTGGGGATTTGTATCCTAGTTTCTAGAGTCTTAGGCCCCTTCTACACTGCCTGTAATTCAAATTATAAAAGATAATGCAGAGTATCTGCTTTGAGTTGGATTATATGAGTTTGCATTGCCATATAATCCAGTTAAAAGCAGATAATCTGGATTTATATGGGAGTGTAGAAGGGGCCTACATTGTGTTGGCTCTCAGACTGATCTGCTACTAGGGACAAAGCTTAAATGATAACAATAAGTCACCTTCAGTGATCTTGAGTCACCTTCGGGTCGGGCTTGAAAAAGACAGGATAGAAATATACTAAATAATAAATAAATAAATAAACCAGAGAAAGGTGATACTATAATGCCCAGTATTGGGAAGAACTGCTGTATTAAATATGAGCATGATATATTTATTTATTTATTTATTTATTTATTATTTACAGCTTTTATATTCCGCCCTTCTCACCCCGCAGGGGACTCAGCGGATTACAGTGTACACATATATGGCAAACATTCAATGCCAATTTTGACATACAACATATACAGACATAGACAAAGGTTATTTAAATTTAACCAGGGGAGCTGTCGCTTTCATCGTCCATTTGCAACACAGATGAGGTACTTCCGCATTCCCTTCATGTTTTTTGCTGGAGTGCTTGCTGGAGTCTTTTTTTATAGCCTCATAAATTAGTTAATTTAGCCTCCCCACACTTTAAGGTGGTACCTAATTTTCCTACTTGACAGATGCAACTGTCTTTCGGGTTGCAAAGGTCAACAACAGGCTACACAATTGGTTGGAAACCCACTCCAACCCGGGCTGGCTTCGAACTCATGACCTTTTGGTCAGAGTGATCTTAATGCAGCTGACACTCAGCCAGCTGTGCCACAATCCCGGTGCTCCACAATCCTGGTGCTTTGTTATGTGCATGCTCATAAATTTAATAATAGTAATGACCAGAGTAAAATGTTTGACTTAATTCACCCAATAATAATTTGCTGGGTACAAATAGGTAAACGTATAGGTAGCCATAAAAAAGAGACTAAATTAAAAATAATAATAACCATGCACCTATAATAGCCATGGGGATCTTATGTTAACTCCTTCACAAAGGTGAATTTATTACTCTTTCCATCCCATTGTCAGAAGACTCATGAAAGGGGAATTTAAAAACCATTGTCATTGGAGGTGTGACAGGACTTTATGACTCCAATTGCTGGTGTGTTAGTTATGACCTTTCCTAGTCTGACATAACTGTTACACCTCAGGGTAAAATCACCTTGCTTAAGACACCAAAGAACACACCAGCAGTAGTCTTTATGGTTTATTAAAATAAAGGATAAAAAGTTTAAAAGGCAAAAGTATATTTCAAAAGATCAATCCAAGGTAACACAGGCAAACAAGATCCGTGAAGATACAGGCAAGGCAAAGTCCCATGAGAACATGACAAAGTCCTGAAACATGAACATGAAAGCTGCAAGATAAATCCAAAGTCTCTTGGATGAAGTGGGAAGTTCCTCTGACACTGAGGCATGTTCAAACAGCCTATTTACTACTCTTTGGACAACATGAAGGCATTTCTATGGCCCCGAGCCTCCCTCACTCGCCTGCTAGTGATCCTGACACTCCTTTGGACCTTAAATTCCAACTGATCAGCTCTATCTAAGCCTCCAGCTCCATCAAGGTCAATTTCCTCGTTAGTGCTTTTCCCCTCATTATCAGGCTGAGAACTATCTGGCTGAGAACCATCCTCCCTTCCTGAATCCACCTGGCTCTCAGTAGTTTCACTTTCCCCAGCATCATCCTTTGCTGTGGGAAACAACTGAACTTCTGCCCCCTGTTCCTGGTCTTCTTTGTCTAACACAGGAACATCATAACTTTGCACCTGACTGTGTATCTGAAACCCATCATCCCGATCAGAATCATTGACACTATCACTCTGAGATTCCAGCTGAGTCACAACAATACCATGCATTTTGGTGGGGGCTCCTTCGGGTTCTGCAAAAGGAGTTCTGGGAGTCAATCCCCACAGGGCCTTCATCTGGAAAAATCTGGACCTTAGCTTAAGGTCCAGATCTTTCGTAATGTAATATTAATCCGGAGCAAACTGGGAAATCCCATTATTCTCTGGATTAATTTGGTTTCACCTGTGGTGTCAAGCAAAATCAAGACAGGTCCTGCATTTGGGCCCTGTCTGAAAGGACCCTCAATTGCTGCAACAGGTGCAAAATATAGCTCCAAGATTGGTGATTTGAGTGCAATATAGAGAACATATCACATTGGCCTTAAAAGAACTTACTTGTTGTCAATTACTTCCAGTTTGAATTAAAAGTGCTGGTAATAACATTCAAAGCCTTAGGAGAAAATTCATTACTTAAAGGGACACATATTCCTACATGTTTCTGCCCATGAGGTGTGGGACAGGAGAGATCCTCTCTCTGGCTTTGGCAGTTCAATTGTCAAATGCATTTTCCTTGGGGGTCCAACTAATGATTTCCCTTTAGCACCAAGCCAAAACATTACTTTATATTCATGTCATGTTGAATTTTATTTCAAAGACTTGATGTACATTCTTTTTAAAATTCGTGCTGCTTAAAATGGTGTTAATTGCTACTTGTGTAATATGTTTTTGTCTGGTTTAAATTATTTGTGGTTTTAAATTGTCTATATGGAAATGTTTTAAGTAAAAGAAAGAAAGCATATCAGCAGGAAGGTCTGAAAGTGTATGAGGAGGGCACAGAGTGGTTTTATCTAGCTTCGTATCTACAAATGGTTGTGCTCCCATCTTTTATATCCATGGCAAGTGGTGTCTGGTGTCTTTAAAGAAGCACTCAAATCTTCCCTTTGATTCCATGTGGTTCTTTGAAAATAGATAAGGTGATTGCAAAACCACTTTCTCGCTTCCTCCCTCCATAATATGTGGCATTGTTTCTAACAATACTCTTGTTTAAAGTGTATCCTTGGAATAAGTGTTTGTGTACGTATGTGTACAAGTTGAGGATTACACATTTTATCTGTTAAACCTGAGAGTTGGAGGGGTGAAATGTTAGTGGGTGAAAGTAAAGGCCAACTGCAGTTGTTTGAATTGAAATTGCTCTCCCTTGCTATACCATTCCCACTTCAATATGACTACCCCAGAAGAGATGGAACTGCTAAAAGGATTCTTAAAGGCAAAGCAATGTAATTATAATACACAGGAAATTAGCAACTGTGCCTTTTATTTTGCCGGTACTATCAAGCAAACTCCATAAGCAGGCAGGATAAATATAGTGCAATGCTTTCTTCCTTCGAAGTGTTCCCAGCCTAAGTACATTTTATAGCTTAATTAAAGACTCATAAGTGAGGGGGCAAAGATATATGTTGATTAAGGTTATTTGCTAATGGAATAAAGTAAGTTGAGCATCATCGTGTGGTTAAGCACAACTGTGTGTGTTGTTCTCTAAAAATGTAATTCTCTATGTAAGACGGATATGTGTTTTGTAAGTATTTATGTTTTTCATTTGTTGCTCTCCTTGGCTTTGATTTACAGCTCATTTTTGAAACCAGGCACCTCCATTCCAAGAAAAAGGTGCCTAGTGAACAATGATCAAAGTGTAAATGTATGCAAATGCAATGCTTCACCTTAATTACCTTGATAGCATTTGTCAGCAGCCTTTTCCATGGTTTCACTGATTAGCAAGCTATCACAAATAATTATTATTTCATCTGCAATTAAAATGGTGCTGCAAACTGGCTTGTTGCCCAGCCACTGCACTACATCTCCACCCCTTCGCTGGTTCTTCTAGAGTTATGCCACATTGCACATCATAAATTAGCAGTCTGATTTCATCCCATCATTCTCTATAAATCCCCAAACTTTATTATTCTATAAGGCAGGTTCTTTTCCTCACTGTCTGGAGATAAGGCTACTGAGTAAAATATGCTAAATGGCTACAGATGAGAGTGCTAAGTGTTTTCTGGATAACTTCTACTGTCTACCAGCAGACCAGTTTCCCTACTGCTGCTGGATAATGCTCTTTTGACATGAATATGTAGACACTTTTGTTGTCATGTGCAATGGATCTATAACATGACAAAGGAGTTTGCATGCCCATGCAGGAATGCAGTTAGATTCAGCTGGAAGTTGAAAGTGGTTGTGTCTTTTGTCCATGGTCAATGTTCTCTGGCGCATCTACATAACTAGAGAGTATTCGAAATACCTCACATTTATGAAAACGTTCCCTAACCTCCAAATCTATATGTGCTGGTACAGCTGTACTAGGAGCTCCAACTTTATTTTCTTTCTGTTATCTGTTTTGCAGTCATAGGGCAGGGCTCCTGTCCATCATAGTTAAGTTTTGGTTCTGCCCCCAGTTCTGGGCTCTGGGAGGGAAAGGAGCCATTTTTGGTCAGTCTCCCACAAGGTAGCTATGCTATAGGATGTAGACCAGCTTATCCCGTAGTAAAGCTTCCTTTCTCAAGAGCATCCAGGGGAAAAAGGAGCATCCAGGGGAAAAGGAACCTCCAGGGAAAAAAGGATCATCTAGGGAAACTGACCATCCAGGGAAACTAATTCACTGAACTCAGCTGAAATATCTTCAAGCCTCAGCCAGTAAGGTCTGCTCTTGGACCTCCAGACGCACTTGGAATTGGTAGTAGCACCCACACTGATGAGGCATAGATAGAAAGCAGCCTGGGAGAGGTTAAAAAGGGGTTTTTCCTACGGAGAAGGTTCAGTTGATCGAAGTCAGGTGCCAGTCCATTGAAGACTAGACTAAGAAAGCCTTGAAGCGTTGTTTGAACTATTGAAGATTTGTTGTTTGTTCCATAATAAAGACTTTGTTGTATCATTAAAGACTCTAAAGACCATCATTTCAGAGAAATCCCTGACAACCTCTCTTTGAGTCACCCCTCGCTTCCCGCTGGGCTTAAAGTATACGTCCTATAGAAAAGTACAGCTGTTACAGGCCTAGCGCGCGACAGAACACTATAGGACTGTGATTCATGTGATCCCAATTTGCCATCTTCAGGAGACTCAGAACCATGTCTTCATACAGCATATGACCAATTTATGGAACATACTTCTGCAATATGGGGTGATGGTTTAGAAGGCCTCAGAAGGAGATATACAAATACATCGGTAACTCTAATAGTGGCTGCTAGTCAAAACAATTGCAAATAACTTTGAGGTTTCACTCGCAGCATGTCTCTCTCAGTACTAGTTACTATGAAAAACAGTGCTCTGCTTGTGGGTATCTATGATGTATCTGCTACTGTAGAAAGCCAGATGATATTTCTAGAACAGACATTTTTTTCCTTTCCAATTGATGCTGGTTTTTTTTTTTTACAATATGACATCATTTGGCAGATGATATGGCAACTACAAATGGTGCAGAAAGTGGTGAAGCTCTTGAGATCAGGCTGTATGAGAAACAACTTAGGGAGCTAAGAAAAGTATGTTTAGTTTGGAGAAGACAATCTTATAGCTGTATTTAAATATCTGAAGGGATGTCATATAGATGATGGAGTAAGCCCTTTTTTTCTGCTACCCTACAGATTAGCACACTAACCAATTGGTTCAAATTTCAAGAGAAGAGATTCTACCTAAATATTAGTAAAAACTTTTTGAGTATATGAATTGCTTGACAGAAGGTGGTGAAACCTCTTCACTGGAGGTCTTTAAACAGAGGTCAGATTGTCATCATTCAGAAATGCTTTAGCTATGTATTCCTGCATGGCAAAAGGTTGAATTAGATAGCACTTGTTGTGCTTTCCAACTCTGGGGTTATCTGATTTCAATCTTATCCCCAGTATAAATAATTCGCTCTGTATTAGATCTCTCTACTGTCATCAATAAGCTTTTCAGTCTGGTCTTATCTATTCACTTAAGTTTCTCTAATCAATTTCCAAGGAAGATGAGATCTGGACAGCTTGTCTGTACTTCCCCAATGAGCATTTTGCCTGTAAACACAAAAATAATTTATGAGTACAATTAGCACATTAAAGTTCACTCACAGAAGACAAAATTAAAACTCAGATACTCAGAAATAGCCATCTGTCACAAGGAGCTATTTGCAAGTATGATAGATATAAATATATTCCCGTAGAAATAATGATATTAGCATGTTAACAAATGTCCTTTTCAGATGCATGTCTGAAATCACTCACATTCCTCTCTGAAACTTGGGAGATGTGCATTTTGTTTGATAAATACAGTTGACCAACAAGCCCTGAAGTTACATAGTACTTTTTCAGGCACATCTAGAGAAGACCAGAATAACATGGGCTATCTCTATACTGGTTAGATTACTCTAATGAAAATCTAACATGGAGCAGTCCCAGATTCAGCACAGATGTGTTAAATCTGGGGCTATTGTCCAGATGGGCAGGGATTGCAGTGGTGTCACTGGGCTGTGACCTTATCTTCTGTGTCAACATTGGCACTTCTAGTTGATCATGGTGCTTCATAAAAGCACCTGGCTATCACAATCACATTGGCTGGTGTCAGAATGGGGTGTTCACATGACCAGTTAAAACAAAAAGGAGAGTGACCTCATCTTTTTTGCTGGTGACATGCACATCCCATTCTGAGATCAGTAGATGTGACTGTGATGGTCAGTCACTGGCGCAGAGCTCCATGGCTGGTGCAGAGTGAAAGCAGTAACCGCAGACACCAGAGTATCCCCCCAACTTTGCCTAAAGTAGGACAAAGTTGGAAAACATGGGATATTTACTGGAAGTCCCCATGCATTGTGGGGACAGTCAGTGCTAGATTCACAGTGAGTCCAGGTTTTCTGGTCACTGTAAATAAGCTCTTTGGTTTTGAGGTATACTATACACAATGTCCTGGGAGAATATGGATCTTATGGGAGGATTCATTGTTATCATCATCACCATCATCATCACAAAAAGAGCAAACAACCGGTAGGATAATGAGAAGGAGAAAAGGAGCAGATGTCATTCCTGTTGGCTGTTTCTCCCATACATTTCCCATTCTATGAAATGTATTTGTTTAGTCACTTACTGTATATATATATATATATATACCACCTTTCTCACCCCTGGGGGGGGGGGGGAACTCAAAGCAGTTTGCAACATACTAATGGCAATTTATTGGTGGCTAATTGGAGTTTTGAAGCAAATCCTCATGTTGCTTCTATATTCTGATATTGGTTAACCCTTCCTAATCTATATAGATAAGATCTATTGTTGAATGGTGAGTCTGTAAACCCTATTGATTCAATGGGCCTACTTTGACTGGGGACTAAAAATATGATTTAGTCCATTGCTTGCTTCATTTGGTTTCTTTTGATCCCCCCAGCGCCCACCCTACATCTGAAGATGCCATAAACCAACCTGCCAATGCAGCAGAACCCACAAAAAAGACATACAATTGTGATGGAGATAGCTGTAGCTAATCTATAGAATGAGTGCACATGGGGATGAGAACATTCAGGGAGGAATGAATGAGGCAACAAGCCTTGATGATTTTATATTCTGATTCAGAGGTAGACTCTGTATTTCCAGATGTTATGGGAAAGAAATGGCTTCTGCCTTTATGTCCTGGCTGTGGGCTTCCGAGGGGAATCTGACTGACATCACTTTGAAAAGCAAAATGCTAGATTAGGTAGGTTTGATTCTGCAGAGCTCCACTTATATTATTGTAGATATGATTTTCAAATGTAGAGAAGAGAGCTGTGGGCCTCCAATTGTCTAGTTTCAAATTGTCTAGTTTGCTAAAGTTGTAAAAAGTCCCAAAATGATGCCATATGCAAATTGAGAGGTTTGATGGAAACTGGCTGATTTAATTCTGGTGTTTAAAAATTTGAAAGTGAAATGTCAGGTCTTACATTAAAAGTCTTGTCACTAAATATATTTGTATGTCAATTATTTACCTTTGTGTGGTAAGTAAAGTGTGCATAAATTCAGAACTTGCCAACAATTACAGCCATCATTAAAATATAGGACATCTGCAGAGAATGTTTGTCAATAGAGAAAGCCATAAAAGAGCTGCCTCGATGGTTTAACATTTGTGAAGTAATAATATACTGCACATAATAGACTAGTAAATTCTGAAAACAGAATGCAAACCTAAGACATAAAAGTATTGTTAATATCAGCAACTCTGAAATGCTGGAGCACAAAATAGATCAAAAACTTCATTTAAAAAGAAAAATATGGAATATATGCATAACGTTAAAGCAGAGATGGCTGGTAAGCCAGATTCATAGTTAAATGAATGCCCAAAAGCTCAGCAAAGGTACAAATAACCTTCAACATCTTGATCAGAGTACTAATTAAATTTATCTTTCTCCAATGTTGCTGTTAATTCCAAGAAAAGCATTAGGGCTCATTTGTTCCATTTAGTGTAATACTGAATCCTGTAAAGCCATTACTTCTAAAGGATTTCAGGGGAAAATTGTGCATACAGTTGGCTCTCTATATTTATATATTCTGTATTTATGGATTCTAACATCCACAGTTTTAAAATATATATTTTAAATAATCTAAAAAACAAACCTGGATTTTGCCACTTTATATAAAGGGCAGCATTTTATTATGTCATTGTATGCATGGAACAGCCACAGGTTTTGGTATCCACTGGCGATCCTGGAACAACCCCAGCAGACACCAAAGTCCCAATGTAAACTTTTCGTTTACATCATGATCAAGCCAAAGCTAAGCATTTTAAATATCTATACATGATACACTTCAAATGAACCTGAGATCTAAGGATGAGCCTCTCCAATGTCACAGGGGATGGGTCCTAGTAATATAACAAGAGTGATGTATATTGTGATGTATGATGCCTTAAGGATTAAGCACAGTTCCACAGAATATAAATTCAATTAAAATCATTATTTCTAACACATGAAAATACATACACTCACCCACACTTTTAAAAGACTGTTTACTTATTTCTTAACCCACCTTTCTCACAGGACAGGACCTAAAGCAGCTCATGATCAGAGCTTCCTTTCTGTAGGTCTGGGGAATGGTGAAATGGAGACCTGGGAATCCTGCCTTAAAACTAATAGGACTCTAAAGTGCCTAGTTTTGATTTGATGTTTGAAACCTGCAGAAAGATGCTACTTCATAAACAGATATTAATTATTGTACCTTGTTGTTCCACATCCAAAGAGCTTTTCACCTCTTCTGATTGAAGAAGTACATGTGAAAAATACATGCTGGACCTTCAGTTTACGGAGAAGGAAAATCTATCCAGCATTTGGAACAGTGCCCAGGTGCAATCTGGAGCTGTTAGATTATTAGCAATATCCACCTTGTACTGTATGGTTGTATAGATCCTGTTCGTTCATTTGTTGGATTTCCCTCCCAAGAATGACAACAATAATCAAGAATAAACTAAATCCACATCTTTGAAAGAAAGAAACACATGTGCACAACATAGGTCTGGGGACCAATATAGCAATAAAAAGGAATTGTGCCAGGAAAGGTTATCTTAATGAAGAAGGAAAAGTCAGGGAATCTAGATAGTAAAGGAGCATGAGCTTATAAGGAAAATGGTTCAGTGTCTCTTATTTTTATGTGTTGTAACATAGTAAAAATAGATCATGGAGGAACAGAGGGAAATGGGAGCCATTACTGCATGGATAAAGAGAGAAAGGAGAGAACAGACTACAAGTCATATTAGATAGTGTATAAAGAACATTTCCAGTTTATATTCTTAATGTTATATCAATCTTTGGTCCAAAATACAACCAGCTAATGGTTTCCTAGTGAAATACCAAGAAGATATGTCTTCAGTGGTAGCTTCTACAAGGTAGTTATGACTCTGATTTTGCCTCAATGCAGGATTTTCCCTGGTGAACCTAAATCCTGCCTCAGGATTCAGGCTTTCTCATGATTGTGGCAAGTTCTTGGTGGGATGGGCACACGAAGCCACCTTGTCTCTCTCCTGAGGAATCTGTACAAGGACCAAGCCACAACAGTAAGAACTGACCACAGTACAACAGACTGGTTCAAGATTGGGAAAGGCGTATGGCAAGGCTGCATACTCTCACCCAACCTTTTTAACTTGTATGCAGAACACATCATGCGATGTGCGGGGCTTGATGAATGCAAAGCTGGGGTGAAAATTGCCGGAAAAAACATTAAAAACCTCAGATATGCAGATGACACCACTCTGATGGCCAAAAGCGAGGAGGAGCTGAGGAGCCTTCTAATCAAGGTAAAAGAAGAAAGTGCAAAAGCCGGGTTGCAGCTAAACATAAAAAAAACCAAGATTATGGCAACAAGAATGATTGACAACTGGAAAATAGAGGGAGAAAATGTGGAGGCCGTGACAGACTTTGTATTTCTAGGTGCAAAGATCACTGCAGATGCAGACTGTGGCCAGGAAATCAGAAGACGCTTATTACTTGGGAGGAAAATAGTAGTAGAGACATCACACTGGCAACAAAGATCCGCTTAGTCAAAGCCATGGTATTCCCTATAGTAACCTATGGATGTGAGAGCTGGACCTTAGGGAAGGCTGAGCGAAGGAAGATAGATGCTTTTGAACTGTGGTGTCGGAGGAAAGTTCTGAGAGTGCCTTGGACTGCGAGAAGATCCAACCAGTCCATCCTCCAGGAAATAAAGCCCGACTGTTCATTGGAGGGAAGGATACTAGAGACAAAGTTGAAGTACTTTGGCCACATCATGAGGAGACAGCAAAGCCTAGAGAAGACAATTATTCTGGGGAAAGTGGAAGGTAAAAGGAAGAGGGGCCAACCAAGGGCAAGATGGATGGATGGCATTCTTGAAGTGACTGGACTGACCTTGAAGGAGCTGGGGGCGGTGACGGCTGACAGGGAGCTCTGATATGGGCTGGTCCATGAGGTCACGAAGAGTCGGAGATGACTGAACGAATGAACATGACTCAGGGGCTGTAATAACTGCAGCCAGATGCAAATGTCCTGACTCATTCCCTGCTTCATGGGCTCCGGAAGCCTGGGGACATAGAATGGCAGTCCTCCCCCCCTCCCCCTCCCAGCCATGACGTAGCACCTACAATCTGCTGGTGTGCAAAAAGAGAAGGAGGTGGGGGTGGGACTTGGAAGAAGTTTCCGGGTGGGGGGGGGGGATGGACAGGGTTACCAAGAGGTGCCAAACTGTGTTCAGTGCAGCTGGGAAACAGGGACTCCCTTTCATCTTCGAGGCAGCTGAAGGAATCTCAATGTAGACTCCAGATGGGCCCAGTCCAGGCATGTAGCCAGGGGGGCTATAGGGGCTTCAGCCCCCCACCCCCCGAAATTCTCATGGTGGTCTGTGAGAAGGCCTTACTGGTACATTATTTAAACTGTTATGTTTATTAATATCATGATCTGATCACCATTCTCAATATATCCCATATGTATGGGGGGTATTGGGATAACAATACAAAAGGTTTGCTAGGGTAGACCCTCTTTCACCCAGATTCAGCCCCCCCATCAAACTCAGCCCCCCCCCCGAATCAAAATCCTGGCTACGGGCCTGGCCCAGTCCATCATGCTACATGTCAGATATACAACGTTAGCACACCAGGGCTTTAAAGCGGGTAGCCCCACATTTCTGTCACTTGCAGAATTCTGGGAAATGTAGTTTAGGGCAGGGCCTTTTGAATTCTCAGCAACAGAGGTCCTCGCCTTCCCAAACTAGATTTCCCAGAATTCTGCAGATGGCAGAAGTGTGGGGCTGCCCGCTTTAAAGTCCTGGTGTGATGCATGCATGATATTAGTAAACATTAATTTCCATACAAGGAAAAAAAGATGTTAAATTATTCTCTCTTGTTCCATCTACAAAGTTTGTCTTCTGATCTCCCAGGCCCTTCCAGACAGAGCTTTATCCCAGCAGCATCCACATTTTAAAAACGTGGATGTTCCATACACACCGGAGAAAGTGCACACTTTCTGGGTTGGATGTCCAGAACTTCTTCCGGGACTGGCCCGGGAGAATAACTGTAGATTGTACCCCCTCCCCGAAAGCCCTAACCCCCTTGTAATAAGAGAGGGAGAGAAGGAATCTACTACATAGAGAGGATCACCATTAGCTTGGAGATTCCACCTCTGTGTTAACAAATTTAAAGGATTATTATTTTAAAATGACTTAAGTGCTTGGAGCCTGTAGAGAACTTTGTCCCCAACACACTGTATTCTGAGGTAATTTACTGTGAAAACTGGCTACCACAACACTTAAAAGAAATGTTCATCTTTTAGTTTGGCAAGAGGTTTTACGTAGGCTGGAATGTGCTGGATTCGCACTCAGGACTCAGAACTCTGAGGTAACAAACAATGAGATTCTCTTAAATAATCGCTGCCACCAATCTGGAAACTCTGTTTCCTTATCTTGTTAAGAATACTTCTTTATATTGAGGCACACTTGAGACAGTTGTTGATGAACAAAGAACAACGTTGTTTATTTGTGTGAACTTGAACAATACATGCACTTAAGCGGAATGGTTGCAGTAATGAGATGAAGCTTATGGTTACTTTCAAAAACAGTTTAAGGCTTAGTTCCAAAAACAACTTTTCACTCCCTCGGGAAACTAGCAGATTTTCCTCTGACCAGAATTCCTGATTTCTCCAGACAGCCCATTCCCTCAGATCTGTCTATTCTCTATACTAGCTATTCCTCCTAATAGCAATCTATCTTCTCTAACTGACCACTTTGGCTACTCTAACTTCTCTTTTCCTAACTCTCCCAAAACCTAACTTTCTTCTTCAACAAACAGACCCTCACTAAACTGTCAGATTTTATAACACACACCCCCACGTTCTCCTGGCACATCATTTCTATGTGCCAGGAGAGCTGCCACACCTCTCCAGTGTAGACTGGTAAGTACTTTTATTTTTAAAGGGGGGGGGTTACGGCTTTTAGGGAAGAGGTTGGGATTCACAGAGTTTTCTGGGTTAAGTTAGCCTGGAAAACTGTAGGAATATTGTCTGGATTGCACGGAACAATCCCACTATCAAATTAATTTCCCAAAAACCAGCATAAAGGGGCTGTCTAGATCTGTTCCCAGTGAGATAAGTACAAGAAAAGCAAAACCCAAAAACTTTATACTCCTTTAATTGAAGGGGAAATGCTGGAGGAAAAGGGGGTGTCGGATAAGCGAAGGTCAGATAAGTAAGACTCTACTGTATTTATAATTTACAGTGAATTGCTGAAGGTGTAATTTTGTGCATTCTACTCAGAGGCAGGACCCAATGAATTCAGTTTTATGAACCCAGAATTGCAGTTCACATAACTAACATAAAAGAGAAGTAAAAATTTTAAACTCATGTTAAAAAAATTTGAGCTCTAGAAAGCACAAAGCTATTGTGTAATATAAACAATTTTAGAATACTTAATGTTATTTGAGGGACTGTGTGCTTTCCCTTGTAACCTGGCACTTGAGAGAATCTTAAATGCAAACATCCATGGCTCTACTTTAATAAACAGCACAGCTTGTATCAAAATCTGCTACAGCTATTTATAAAAGCAACTCACAGGAATAAAAATGTAAGCGAATTTTGAAAACACACTATTTCTCAATGACAAAATAATCATGCCTACATGTTCAAATTTTCAAAGAAAGCCTAGTTCTTTATCAGTGGCCTTATAGTTTTAAAATGTATACTAAAATCAATAATGTGCCATGTTAACTTTTAATATTGTCTTTAAACACAAATACAAATATACTCATACAAACACAAGACTTGTACAAATATTGGCAATGCTTTTTCCTTTCATATTGGGGTAATACTCAAAATGATAAGGGACAAACTAGACATGACAGCACTTTAACAATCCATCCACAGCAATACACAGTAAAACTCAATACAGGCTAATTCAAAAATGTCCATCCAATTCGAAATTGCTATATCTCTACAACCACAAACCACCCATGAATGAAACTCTTACCACTGGAAATAATGGGGCATAGAGGATTCAAATGGTTACCTCTAGATGCCTCTCCTAGTACACAAACAGCCCCTGGCCTCAGTCATTCTCAAGATGACTATCCTATAACATTAGGCATTTTGTGTTCTGTTCTTGTGAATGATTGAGGCTAGAGATTGTTTGTGTTCTGGTTGAGGCCTCCAGTGGTAATCAAACTCTATGCTCCACCCTTTCCAGTGGTAAAAGTTTAATTCATGTGTGGTTCATGATTTCAAATCAGGTCCATCTGTTTGAATACTCCAAATAACATGAGTTGGGGGGGGGGGGAGGTGAAGAAAATGATTAACTCTTTTAGGGCCCTTCCACATTGTCATATAACCCAGTTCAAAGCAGATAATGTGGGACTTTATACAGCTGTGTGGAAGGGGCTTATGTCAGCTATTCTCCCTCCCTTAAATAAAGGTTTTCACATATATTTTTCTCATAGTGGGATTCTGAGATGAGAAGTATTCACTCCCAAAGCAATAAAAAAAAACACAAACACACCTGCACACATTATGGGAATTCAGTATGATCCTCCACATTATAACATACGGGGAATGAACATGTAATTACTAGTTTTTTTTTCCAAATAACACCTGCAGTATAACTCATTTTCAAAAATGTAATCTTCATCCAAGTAGCTATGGTGGAAAAATACAGTTTTCCTGAAAAAATGAAACTGACTACAATAGTTTTCATTAAGGATGTGAGAGAAACAAATTAGGTGTGATTATTTTGTACAAATGTATATAAAATGTGCAGTGCTTTTAAAACCTGCTTTGGTGTGTGTTTTCCCCATGTGTGGAAGCCCCCTTAGAGTTCTAATGGGATCGTAAGAGGAGATATGTACCTTTAAATTTGACTGCATCAAACCATGTTCTACCTCAGAGGTAGACAATTGGGTTGTGCATAAATATTGTTACTTCTCGTAAGTCATATCAAATTTGTTAAATTCATGCATACAAATCAATATTAGCAACATGTAGTAAAGGGGCAGGAATTTTAGAATCGAGACATTCACCAATAATTTCTGTCAAGATTCTGTAACATTTCCATGCCTCCCAAAGTCAGTTTAATTTTCAGTAGAAGCATTAAGCAACTTTGTCCAAAAGGCCATTGCTAGTGTTTTAAGTTATGACCCTATTGACGGTCACCATAAAGAAGAGCATCTGGGAATGGGACTAGCAGAGTTGGGCAGGAGACTGAGAACACAGCATTCTGGGAAATGTAATTTGGGAAGACAAGTCCCTTTGTGGCAGAGAATTGAAAAAACCCTGCCCTAAACTACATTTTCCTGAATTCTGCTTAGCATTGGAAAGCCCCAATCAGGATAGGGGAGACATTTGTCCCTGTGTAGCAGCATTTCTTCCTCATAATATTTTAGGCCCCAGTGATACCTTTTTTAACTAATCAAAATTGTTAGCAGCCATTTCCTGCCCTCTTCCTATTGTAGAAACAGCTTTCTCCTGTGTCTATAATGTGCCAGACATTCCAACCACATGGCAAATATGCTATTAATGCTTCCCAGAAGAATTTTGGAGATAATCTGGGACAAATGTTAGTGTTTTCAATGGTTCCTGGGGTGGGGGTGGGGGCTGGGAAGAGAAAAACAGCCATGGAGACAACAAGCCATACTTTGCCCACTCCATTCCACCAAATATCCCCCCTAATGTTCTGCTACATTTATAATACAAAGCAACTTGAGGGACTGACATTCCTATTTGTTGGCATATAATTAGAAAGAGGGAAAGTCCAGTTAGTTGCTAAAGCACAGGCTTGTTTTACATAGTGGTACACGGAACAGCTTTGATGTCACTACAACTTTGCCATTGCAAAATTAACCACAGATGGGAAATAACTGTTGTTGTTAATTTCAATTCATATAGTGACTGCTTCTAACAATGTACAAATCATCCAACAAAACACAACTCCCCCACTATAGTTTGCCAAGGACTCCATAATTCTTACAACTTGCCTGCCTAGTTGGAACTGCTATGCATCCATCAAGCCACGATGCATGACTAGCTGCTGATGGGCCGTGCTCATCTTCTGGATTCAAATGTTGTCTCAGAGTACATGTACACTGTAGAAATAATGCAGTTTGACACCATCATGGCTCAATACTATGGAATAATGGGGGTTGTAGTTTTAAGAGGTCTTTGGTCTTCTCTGCCAAATTTTATTGGTGCCTCACCAAACTATAACTACCAGAATTCCATAGCACTAAGGCATGGCAATTAAAGTGATGTCAATCTGCATGAATTCTACAGCATAGATGCACCCCCAGTCTACTGAAAATTGAGACTAAGTAGCAAGAAGAGGGAAATCCACTGGCTTGCATTGGTACGTTATAAATTTTTACTGTAATTAAACTATTCCTTCCTCTTTATAGAGGCATTCTAATTGGCAACCATGGTGGGGGCAAGAGTCCAAAAATGTGCTTAGTGTTGTTACCCTATAGAGAGCCAGTATGGTGCAATGGTTTTGAGTGTTGGACCATAGCTTTGGAGACCAGGGTTCAAATCCCTGCTCATCCATGAAAAGCCATTGGATGACTTAGACAAGTCATACTCTTAGACTCAGATGAAGCAAAGGTAAACCATCTCTGACCAAATCTTGCCAAGAAACTCCCATGATATGCTTACCTTTGGGTCTCCATAAGCTGGAAATGACTTGAAGGCATAAAACAACAATTACTATCCCATGACATATTTTATAATTAGATTTTTTAAAAATATCTCCAAAGATGTTGATGTGACATATTTCTTACACAGTAAAATTTACAAGAAAAAGATAAAAGGAAAGAGGGAAGGAGAAAGCTGTAAGCGTTTTAGATCTCCATAAAAAAATGCTGTGTGATGAGACGTCTTTGAACATTACCAAGGACAATGGTTATGCTAATTTATCTGTGCCAGAAAATGGAGTTATTTATGGCTTTGGGCTACTGGTTTATGTTCATGTTGTTGCTTTTGAGATTGCTTGAATGAGACAATCAAACAACTTCATAGAGCTGATAACAAGAAGATTTACACTGCTACACTGAGAGCATAAAGAAAAAATCTTCTGTTATTTCCCTATGAAAAAACATAAGGAATAATAGTAAGTGCAGAAAAGACTAAAAGAAAACTTCCTTAATGAGCTTCCTTAATTAAGAAAGAAATAGAAATGACATTGAATTGACTGGTTGGCATGATCTGAACAAAGAAAAGGTATAGCATATATGTTTGGGGCAATCTTGTGTTTTGTATGTGTGTAAGTCACGCAGCAGTTTAAAACTAAACTTTGACCTCAAGTTATATAATGAATGTTCATGCATTATAGAAGTCAAATGGCCAATAAATGAGAAGAAAATTTCCCTCAGCCAAAGCAGTTTCTTTTAACTTTATATAGACTTTTGCTCTCTGAGGATTCTTATTTTAATTCTAAATTACTAGTATTGGTAAAAATGGAAAAAGTCACTAAAACAAAAGAGATTATAGTATTTTTTTTAAAAAAAATGGCAATGAAGGGAAAGTGAACATAATAGAAATATGTATGGAAGATAGGCTCCTTCATTTCTGTTTTTTAAATGCTACCTCCTATAAATCATTCGTACATTTCATTTCAGACATTTCAGTCATCTCTGGACTGGGACTCAGGGTGGCTTACAACCAGGAACCACTAGATGCCAACAGAAATAATAAAACATAGCTAAACATTAATTAAACCATAATCATAAGTTTAAAAGACCATTTAAAAGAGACAAGTCTGTGTCCAGAATCATAATTCAAAATCCATCCATTGTCAATTAAATGATTTTTTTTTATAATTGTTACTGCTGCGACTGCTGCTTGAAAACTTGGTCCCACAGCCATGATTTCAATTTCTTCCTGAAAGATTGGAGAGGGGGGTGAACTGATTTCATTAGGGAGTGTGTTCCACAGATGGGGGCCACCACCAAGCAGGCCCTGTCCCTCATCCCCGCCAGACACACATGTGAAGGTGGCGGGATTGAGAGCAGGACCTCCCCCAATGATCTTAACCTTCGAGGAGGATCATAGACAGAGAAATGTAGGGAGATACGTTCGGACAAGTAAGCTGGGCCGGAACTGTTTAGGGCTTTATAGGCTAAAGCCAGCACTTTGAATTGTGCTCAGTAACAGATTGGCAGCCAGTGGAGCTGACATAACAGGGGGGTGGTATGCTCCCTGTACCCCACTCTAGTGAGCAATCTGGCTGCCGCCAGCTTGGAATTATGTCCACTGATTAATGGTGACTGGAAGAGATGATTTGGCCAATTCCAGTCTTTTGTGTGGTGGACTTTCTCCATCAGAATATTGTGTCTACTAAAGTCTTTTTTCACCTGAACATTGATAGATCCTGGAAAAGACCAAACTCCATATAGGGAAGCCCATTCATACAGGATCCTTTATCTAAAGTAGTGGTTCCCAACCTGTGGTCCGTGGATCACCCGTGGTCTGCAGGAACTGAAATATGGTCCACGTCCTCACCATTACTACACCATTGCAACAAGAGTGACTGTTCACACAAAACCCTCTTATAGTGCCTAGCATTAACAAAATCCATGGATATTAACACAACCTGGCCCAAATCCCTCCCCCTTTTTTTTCTTGGTGTCTTCATTTTTAGGCCTACTCTTGGGGTTATTTGGGGTGGTGATTCAGAAAATTGTATTAAATAGACCACATCAGCTCTAGATTATTAAATACGGTTTTCCGTGGGCAAGCAGATGGCGACTATTGGATGGTATATGTTCTGTATCAGAAAGAGCCGATGTGGTCTACCCAATGCAATTTTTTGAATCACCACCCCAAATAACCAAACCAAATCTAAAGTTGACCAAAACCTGATTTGTAATTCTTTTGGAACTCATTTTGGAGAGTGGTCCCTGGTCAAAAAAAGGTTGGGAACCACTGCTCTAAAGTAAATTAGCATGGGATTGTCTGCATGCAAAAACATGCATGCATGCATCCCCTCTCCTATTGCTAGAGATTAGATACTTAAGATACTTATATTAAGTATCTTATGTATGTATATTAAGATACTTATATTTTATATATCAAAGATTAGAGACTGAATTGACTTCTTGCTATCTCCATTCTACTGCCTCCAATGAGTATTCAATGAGTATCTAGCAGTATATTTGAATGTTGCCAATTTATTTGTTTTAGTGTTTGAAGTGGCATCATCACTATATGTATTAAATCTGTGGGTTAGGAATGAGTTGCCAAATGTGTGGGGCCTTCATGTATATAGCTAACTATAAGTCCAATGGGAAACTCTATATAGACATCTGCACTGTGTGGATAAAATGGGAAGGGGGGAGTTAGGTATGGTGCCAATCTCTTTTAAGTAAAGTAATTCTAAAAGTGTGTGAGTTGGCCATATTAATGGGGCTTTGCATGAGAGTGTAACGTGTGTCTTATGTACTGGATTTTTGAAAGTGCTATTTTATTTGATTGTATATTATAATATGAAGTAAGGAGGAAGATGAGAATAGAATGTCAATGCTGATTGGTGGAATGCTTGAGAATAGTTGCATAATATTGGTGAATGACAGGTGGCAGTTAAGTTAGACAAGAGTTTTTGACTAGGGTTATTTTGGGAGAGGAGAGTTTTTATTGGGTTTTTGGTATGGTTGATCTGAGTGAGCCTGAGAGAAGTGTGTGAGAGAGTGTATAACGTTTGAAATGTAATGAATGATTAATCTGCCTGCTTATGTTTAACTTCTTAGAGTCATAAGTCTTTAGTTGATCATTAACAGTTTCATGCTACAAGAGACTAACAGGACTGCATCTTTGAAATGTTCTCTAAATAAAGAATCTGTTTTTGTCTTGATACCCTTTTTGTCTCTAGAAATGCTATTAATCTGAGAGCTGACATTCAGATAAGGTTTATATGCTGGCATTATTATTATTATTATTATTATCCATATTTATATCCCGCCCTCCTCACCCTGAAGGGGACTCAGAGCAGCATTTACACGTAGGCAACAATTCAATGCCATAAAACAATATACAACTAAAATAAACATATACATTAAAACCACAGAAATTAAAAATTTTAAGCATTGAACATAAAGGTATGGTATCCATTGAGGATAGATGTTGCATAAATCATTGTGGACATTTAGACAGTCACCACAGTTGGTGTCACACAGATGGGACAAAGTCTTTACATTGTGGCATAACTAGAGATCAGGGAAACCCCTAATTCTGGATAATTGCAGTGAGCACTGTGGTTAAAATAGTGCCACATTTGGTATGGTAAAAGGTAGAAATCTCAGATTCAGCCACAGTGGTGGAATTGCCTGAATGGAAAATCTCAGAGTTTTCCTATCTATCCATCCCTTTACCTCCCAGGCTAGAACTCAGTTGATTGAATAGAGGTTGATAAAGGGTGTCAAATAGATGGTTTTATTTCAGAAATTAAAAATTAAGCTTTCAGAATTAATCACTCCATACAAGATCCAAAGCCTGGAGAAATCTGATTTTTGGACTTCAGGTCATAGAATCCCCCATAAATATGGATAATGCCAGGTCATAGAATCCTCCATCAATGTAGATAGTGTTTGGAGCATTCTGCCAAAAGAGATAAATGTGCCAATTCCATTTCAAGACCACGCAAGAGTTGCTCACTCCTCTAAATACTATCGCACTGCTGTCCCCACAGAACACTTCTTTCTTTTTACTGAATTGGAGGAAACCTTGATATAACTTTGATATGTACAAGAAATACATGGCATCCAGAAGGCGGCTTCATACATTTTTAATTTTTACTATTCCATCAGGACAGCTTGCAAGCATATGCTACAAGTGCTCATAAAACTCAGCTTCCCCTTTTTAAGATTAATATTAATGAGAGGCCAGTGTCTACTTCTATGATATATATACAGTCAGTTTTCAGGTGTCAAAATATAAAAGAGTTTCCAACCAGAAGAACTTAGAATGCTTAGGCATAAGTGCAATTTGTAGTCAGACCCAGAATAAACCCAGTGAACTAAGTCAACATGTATAGAAACAGCATTGATGAAATGCATTTACTTTTCTTAGGATGAGCAATTGGATTTAGAAGATAGCAAAATTGGATTGCTGATTTTAATCTGATAATATTTTAATTGGAGAGTGCAGTAACTATATTGATAATAAAGATATCAATGAAATACTTTTACTGATAACAGCAAACTAAAATCAAACCAAACATTATTCCATCTCTCCCTGAATCTAGCCCTGAACTGTCAACACTGACTGCCAGCATCTCTTCAAAGTTCAAGGCAGGATTACTACAATATCAGGGTCTGAACCTGAGATCTTCTGCATATAAATCTTGGACTTTCACACTGCTGCCTGTGTTTCAGAGCATCTAGAATATCATCAGCGCAGCTAAGTGCTCACCCCACCTCAGAAGCAGATCTTCAATAGAAGGCTGTACCTGTAAACTATTTATAATACCCCATGCTTCTGGGGGGGAAATGGGGGATGATGTTCAGTTTTATGAAGTGATAAACCTTTTTCCTGCAGGCATTTCTTCCCTTTCCACAAATGATAAAATGATGTGCTTCTCGGTTCAGTCAGGTTTGACTTGTGCAACATAAACTTTCAATCTAAAGGACATATTTTTCTAACCCACTCTTAACAGAAAAAAATGCTTTAAAATATTCCACTCCCCCTGTGGCAATGGAAAAGAGGGGAGAGTCATAAGGAGGCTATATCTGGCAGCCTGGCTGCTGAGGCTGCTTTCCAAAATCTGATACCATTGGTTCCAGCTACTGCAATGGCTGATCATGTTTGGTTATGCCACATCACCTTTACAGCAGGAGCTGATACAACATTAAATATGTTACTGCATCCTACTATTTACTATGCTTTAATGGCTCATCTGTAGAGTAAATCCACATTAGGACAGTGAGTTTTGCATACATTACTTGCTGGGGTTTTCTTTTCAATGATATCATGGACCCTGGATGGCCTTCAAACAAGAATGTTCTCAGTTAATGAGAGCTTGCTTATCTACAATAAAGAAATGTAGACTGGACACCAGGCTTAAATTAAAGAACATAATGGAAGAGATAAGCTATATTGTTGTTTTGGCCATTGGAACTTGGTAGCCCATTATCAGTTGGTCAGGTTCTGAAATTTAATGGAGCTGTTCAAATTGCTAGACATCACCTCCCAAACAGAATCAGTAACTCAGATGGTTCCTTTAATTTCAATCTAAAGACCAGAATAGGTTCATTGCCTCACTGATGTCATCTGCAGCTGAGTATTATTGCCTTCTTGAGGTTATATTGTTATCAAAGTAGTCATTAAAATTTGTTGGTCACTAGCTAAATTAAGTTCAAGCTGGACATGCCCATCAATATTATGGTATACAGTATTGTTCTGGAACAGTTGTACCCATATTAACCATCATTTAAAACTGGTAAAGTGGTTTTTTTCAACTGATATTAATATTGTTATTATTACTATTACTATTATTTTATTTATGACCCACCTGATCTCCCTGAGGGGATTCTAGGTGGTTTTCAAACAGAAAGTGGCAAACATTCAATGCCATAAAAAACAAACCAACCAAATAGAAAATAAATAAAACAGCATCAACAAACTTATAATGACTAACCAAAGAGTAAGTAATTAAAAAACATAATAAATCTCATCATATGTATTTACATCATAATAAGATCTAAACAACTAAAATGCATTAAAAATTTAAAATGGTTTGCATCAGCCAACAGATGATGCATCAGCCTAGATATCTCTCTCTCCATGATCATGAACACTTCATCTATAGGGCATGGGAAAAAGATAGTCTATGAAGAATGATGTGTCCATTGATTTATAAGAACTATAAAATATATTTTTTCTTAATGGTTAAAAATGGGACTATAGAATAAGCACTCACTTAAAATGGTTAGTTATGCAAGGATAAAGAAGTATGTTTAAAGTGGTGCGAGTAGTCATCCTCTTCAGATAGAGAATCACAGAACCATAGACTTGGAGAGGACTGCAAAAACCATCCAGTTCAGCCTTCTGCTATGCAGGACTAGACACCCACAGCACCAATGAAATGTGCCCATCCAGCATCTCTTCAAACCCCTCAGAAGAAGGCGATTGCTATTCTCTTTAGCAATCTATTCCACTATTCCATATCTTATAGGAAAGTACT
This sequence comes from Anolis sagrei, assembly GCF_037176765.1. Classification (NCBI taxonomy): domain Eukaryota; kingdom Metazoa; phylum Chordata; class Lepidosauria; order Squamata; family Anolidae; genus Anolis; species Anolis sagrei. The sequence continues at coordinate 94,835,767 of NC_090023.1, forward strand.
ACCAATTACCTCACTTCTTCCAGGACGTTATTGCTGTTCCTTACCTGGAAGTGGGAAGCCTCCTTAAAATGCCTTGGAAAGAATGAGTGGCTGCTGGCATGGTGCAGCCTAGAAGAGAAAGCATGTACATCTGCCTGCAGCCGAGCACCTCTCCTCTAGAGTAGAAACAGGTAAGAAGACTTTTTTGAGCACATTTGTGTTTGGGTTAAGTTCAGTAATATATAGATTTCCAACTACGAATTAAGGTCTGAGCTTGGTTCTGGGAGATGAGAAAGGGTTAATCTCACATTAAAATGAAAACCCATCCCAATCCCCCAACCTTCACTAATCCCTAATTTGAATAAGGAATCAGGTTTAATCACAATGAATCAGGTGCATCTTATAAAGAACAAGGAGGCAGACATGCAGATTAATGTGTCTCTAGTACTTTAAATGTCACAATCATGAATATACAGTATGTTATGGCATGAGTTCAATTTCAGGAAGCAAAATTAGGGTAATCTCACATTAACATGCAAACTCAATACATTTCTCTCCCATCCCTAAGTGTCATATGGAGAAGCATCAGCCTGCTTGGTGTGCACCTTTCTCTTAAGCCCCACAAATTGATGTGTTACTGTTCCTTTCTTCAGATGTAACAATCCTGAATATCTTATAATGATGTATGTTAATCACAAGTTTAGTATCTTGGATTTCAATCCTTAGTTTGGGAAGATAGCACTGTGCACATGTACATGCACACAAAGAAGAATACATAAGTGGGAAAGGGATGAAGAAAATATCAAGAGACAAAAGTCATCCTGCCCAGTGCAAATGGAATAGTGTCAAACTCTTGAACTGAATAGAAAACTGAGGCCTCTTCCACACAGGCCCTATATCCTAGGATCTGATCCCAGACTATCTTCTTATCCCATATTATCCAGCAGTGGAGACTCATATAATTCAGTTCAAAGCTGTTGTAGCCTGGTCAGATTCTGAGTGCTCAAAAGATGAGGAAGGGGGTACTGGGATAGATTTGGAGGGCCCAGAGGAGGTTAGAAGTGGCTTGGAATCTCCTTGCAGTTCCCTTGAGATTGGAGAAAATGATAACCTTTCTTATGAGAATCTGAGAGAAATGTGGGAGGTGAATGTTTGTCCAGGTCAAAACGCTTGGAACTTCAGAGGCAGAGCATACATCAGAGACAGACTCGCTTTTCTCAGTGGCTTAGAGATAAGGAGAGGAAAAGCAGGTATGTGAAGAAAGATGTAATGAGAGGGTTTTAGGCCTTTAAAGTTGTTTTCTGCTGATATTATCCTTTGTGAGAGTAATGTTGTATTCAGGTGAACAGCTCACCGTTTCTGATTTATGCTTGTGTATTCATGTATTCAAGTTTTAAGGGCCCTTCCAGACAGCGCCTATATCCCAGGATCTGATCCCAAGTTTTTTAAAATTTAAATTAGTTCCCACTGCCAGATAATCTGGGATAAACAGAAAACCTGGGATCAGATCCTGAGATATATGGCCTGTCTGGGGCCCCTTCCACACAACTGAATAAAATCGCATAGCCAGATAACACAGAATATCAAGGCAGAAAATCCCACAATTTCTGCTTTGGACTGTGGGCACAGCCAGAAAAGGCCTCAGAAAATGTGGGATTTTCTGCCTTGATATACTGGGATATAGGGCTATGTGGAAGGGCCCCTAGAAGGCTTGGATTCAAAATCTGAACAGATCCCACTAGTATTAGCTCACATTTGTCTATTGCCATTATTTTATAGTATTTAGATAAATGAGAACAAGATTATAGCTAATAAGTTTGATAGGAAAATATGTAGAAAAATAAACTATAAATATTAAATGTTAAACTGATGGGTGGCTTGTCCTCTTCACCAACTACTTAGTCACTCCACCTGCAGCCAGCAGGCAAAGTCTAAGGTGTGGGTGGACATTTGAAGGCCCCCATGAAGGAGGCCAAACTTGATTGAGGCTGACTGGCTTCATTGGCCCCTCATCAGAAGACACATTTGTCTACCCATCTAATGGAATACATCTCTCTGAGAAGAGAAATGGGTTACTTGTTTATGACTAAAAAGGGATAAAGTGCTTGTTAGTCAGCCTGGTGGGAAAAAGGGACTAGGCAAATGCCAGCCCCTTTTGGTGGCATTGAAGAAGTGAGATAGTCCCAGTAGGCACCGTGGCACCACTTTAGGGAGCAAAGGGTTGACACCATAACAGTTCCTATAAATTTTGAGGGACAGGGATCTGCAATAAGGGGCTACCCTTAGGGCTGGAATGAGGATTCTCACTCTTGTAAAAAAAACTATGACCCCTTCTACACTGCCATATAAAATGCAGATTATCTGATTTGAACTGGATTATATGGCTGTGTAGACTCAGATAATCCAGTTCAAAGTAGATAATGTGGATTAGCTGATGTGATAATCTGGATTATATGGCAGTGAAGAAGGGGCCTATGAGGTTTGGGAGGGAACACACTCAGGATGGTTTTCCACTGATGAGAGGAGGAGCCAAAGAAATTTGATTGGCCTTTGGGATCTATGGTGCCCCTATGTCCTTGGAGGTGATCAGAAGGAGTGACTTACAGCCCAAGGACTGTTCTCACTAGGGGCCCTTCTACAATGCTACATAAAATCCATGTTATCATCTTTGAACTAGATTGTATGGCAGTGTAAACTCAGATAATCCCATTCAAAGCAGATAATGTGGATCATGGCAATAGTGTCAAAATCATGACTAAGTAGTGGTCATGAATACAGAATGTTTTACTTAGATTTGGGGGTGGGGCTCTACTGCATTCCTCTGCACACTCCTTTGTCTTCACACTCCTTTACAGCACCTGCTCAGTGGACAGGGGAGTTACCCCAATCCTAGAGACGCAACTGCAACCCTTCACCCAAGATTTATAGAACTGTTATTTAGATTTACTCATCAACAATTGCCCCACATTCATTTACTTATCCATGACTGATTTGTACTCACTTTTTTACTTATATATTCTCAAGGTTTACTTATCTGTTGCCTAGATATAATGATAACAACAGCAGTAATAATAATTTTATTTATATTCCGCCCTACATTCCCAAGGGGACTCAGGGCAGATTCCAACATACAATGGCAAGCATTCAATGCCCCCATAGAACAAACAAGTATCAGCATAATCATCCCAGAAAAAAACCCACATATGAAAACAACATTAGAACCTAACATTAATAAATTGAACCAAACGTAATCAAACAAAAATTATGTAATGACATAAAATCTGAACATAAAACATGAAGAGTTATGTAGATTTACTCGCCCATAGCTAACAGAAGCTGAAGAGATCAAGAGAAGGTGGAAAACGTGGAGGCAATGACAGACTTTGTATTTCTAGGTGCAAAGATTACTGCAGATGCAGACTGCAGTCAGGAAATTAGGAGACGCTTACTTCTTGGGAGGAGAGCAATGTCCTATCTCGATAAAATAGTGAAGAGTAGAGACATCACACTGGCAACAAAGATTCGCATAGTTAAAGCAATGATATTCCCCATAGTCACCTGCGGATGTGAGAGCTGGATCATAGGGAAGACTGAGTGAAGGAAGATAGATGTTTTTGAACTGTGGTGCTGGAGGAAACTTCTGAGAGTGCCTTGGACTGCAAGAAAATCCAACCAGTCCATCCCCCAGGAAATAAAGCCCGACTGCTCATTGGAGGGAAGGATACTAGAGACAAAGTTGAAGTACTTTGGCCACATCATGAGGAGACAGCAAAGCCTAGAGAAGACAATTATGCTGGGGAAAGTGGAAGGTAAAAGGAAGAGGGGCCGACCAAGGGAGAGATGGATGGATGGCATCCTTGAAGTGACTGGCTTGACTCTGAAGGAACTGTGGGAGGTGACGGCTGACAGGGAGCTCTGGCGTGGGCTGGTCCATGAGGTCACGAAGCATCAGAAATGACTGAATGAATGAACAACAACAGCTGGTCTGTATTCATGATCACTACTAAGTCACAATTGTGACACAGCTGCCACAATAATAACTGCTTCAATCCACTTCATCAGAAACTAGTTGACTCTCCTTTGGGAAAGATAAAATGGGGTATAATAATAATAATAGTAGTAGTAGTAGTAGTAGTAGTAGTAATAGCAGTTGCATGGGGAGAAGGAAGTCCTTTCTGCTGGCAATGGCAACACAGGTAAATGATGTTTGGTAGAGCATCAAGTATAACAAAATAGGGCTATAAGAGGGTACTTTGTTAAAGATACATAAATAAATAGATGATACAGAATACTGGCTTAAATTTCTACTGAATTTCTATTACTATTCTCTCAGCAGCGACTTAGTATTTCATTAGCAATTTACTGAAATCGGTCCATTTATGTATTAAATCTCTAATACCTTTTTATGAAGACACATTGCTACACACATTCAAGAGGTCATTGTTTTCTGTCATTGTCTCCTGATAAGATGGAGTTGAAAGACAGCTCTAATTTGGAAGGCTGTGTTGCTCAGATGTCCAGTGTAAAAGCTTTATGGTATCCCATTGTACACAGCATCCCTTTTAACAATGTTGACAATAGACACATTTCAATTAGTCTTTCCATGCTTTTTAAAATCCTTCCATATCTGTATGTGGGACGGGAGGCCACTTAAATTATGTGGACTATTTCAGTGAGTTCCTAGAAGCTGGAGGCAATTCAACAATAGGAAAAGAACTAAGAAATGTAAGAACAAATTACAATAATAGCAACACAAGGCTTGTAATTTCTATTGATATCTATTATACTTTCGATGTTCCATTTTAAATTTTTAAAAATTTTAATTTTTTTATGATTTTAATAGGTATTGATGTTTCATTTTAATTGTTGAACTGTTATATTTTGTATTGTTTGTTGTGTGATTTGGGCATCTAATTGTGCCTCCTTTGTAAGCCGCCCTGAGTCCCCCCCGGGGTGAGAAGGGCGGGGTATAAGTAGATGAAATAAATAATATAAATAAATTTTCTTCTTCTTTTTAATAAACTGTCCCTGTGTGATATCTATATCTGTTTGGAGAAAACCCTTTTGCAACATTCTAGATTATGAATCATGTCAGAATCAGCTGGCTATTACTGACCTTTTCTATTAATAAAAGAAAATCTCTCTGGATAGTACTAAATTCTTCAGGACAGTTATTTCCTTGTTATAAGGAATTCCATAGTTCAGCTTTCTTCAAGTAAAGTACAGATATTAGCTGAGAAGGCACTGCAATTCAGCATGCCTATATCACACAGAGGTTACTCCTCAAGGAAATCTTTTAACTCTACTGAATCAAAGTGTGAGGGGAGGGGGGGAAGGCATTCTAAGCAAGACGCAAGTTCTCTTTCTGGCACCTCCAAATCAAAGAGAGAAGGGAAGGCTTTTTAAAGGAAGCTCGGGGTAGGATACCTCCATGTCAATCCCTCTTCCTTCCCTGGGGGCAGCGATGAACACCGAAAATGGATCAGGGTTTAACAGAAATGCAGAATCCTGTTACAGACCACAAGCAGCATTGGCGATCCAGAATGGGATACTCCAGATCAGTCTCATCATGGTCCACATGTACAGCCACTGAAACAGCTCAGGGACTGGCAGGTATCTGCACACCATGTCCCTTGGCCATCCTGGTGGCTGGATGATGGTTACACAGTCCAGTGGCCCTGCAAACTGTTTAGTGTCACTGGATTGCTAACTTTACCTTACCTCCATCATTCCAGCCTTTGCAATGCTCACCAAGAATGAAAACAATGCAGATCACTGCTCATGATGATACCTGGAACAACAAAGTAATGAGAAAGAAGGTAGGAAGGGAAAAAAGGAATTGCTTCCTCCTTTCCCCTTTCCCTTTCCCTGATCACTTTGTCACTCTTGACTATTTCTGTTCCAGGCACCAAGCAGTGACCAGTGCCAATTTCATGTCCAGTGGACACTGCAAAGGCCAAAACAATGGAAGCAATATATGTGCCATCCGCTGTTCCTAGGATGCCCAAATCGGGGGAAAGCAGGATAAGAAGTGGCAAAACTATTTACATGGATCTAAAGTCATGGTTTACTCCTCATTTTAAATACCCTCTCATAAACTGCAAATCCCAGAGTTACATGGGATGTTCTTATGGAAATTGAAGTAGAATTAACACTTTATGTAAGCACTATCATTGAGTATTGTGAAAGGTCCCATTGTGTGTTGATCTCACAATTACATTGTATGCATCAAGATACAAAGTGAATAATGATGAGCTACACCCAACAAATACCACCTTTCACCCCAGTTGCATATTTATCATACATGCATTTGTGTTCCTTTCATGAGTCTTATCAACATTCTTTCTTGATATGTGGTCGTGGTCTTTGTTAAAATGGGGGGGGGGGTGGCTTCTGTGGCTGAGATAGTGTAATTTCTCAAGGTCAACCAATTCGTTCCCATGCCCAAGCAGGGATTTAAACCCTCCTAAACTCCTAGTCCAACACTGCAACCACTATATAATGCTGGCTAATATGCCTTGGGATCCAGCAGCCAAAAATTAGAACAATGAAACATGGTAGTAAAAGAGATAAAATGGGAGAAAACCATAGAATCTCAGAAATGTTCTCAAAGAATGTTGTCTGACAACTTTTTGTGCAGTTATAAACATAGGTCAGCCTTAAAGTATTGTCGTACCAATAAAGGGAAGTGCAGTAGTTCAGTTGTCAGATTCAAAAGGATAGGGGTTGTTTTTTTTAACAAATTAAACAATCTGGTTGCCACCTGAGAATTAGGGAGGCCAGTTGCAAAAAGAGAACACAGGTCTCTTGCAACAAGTATTGTTTGCATTACAACCAAAATCTTTTTACACTGCTAGTAAAGATACAGCTGGACTATGTCCCCTTTTGCCACTGGCCACCCTGTGCTGTGAATTCTAATCTGGGCGTTCATGTTTTATGAATTCAAAGTTTCACCTTGTTGCCGTTCTTCTTGGCTGGGTAATAGCTGTGGAGAATAGACATGGCATTACCAAGGCAACAAAGTCTAGTAATAGCTGGAAATGATAGAGGCTACTCTTTTGTTTTGTTTCATTTTAAAGAGGCATAGCTACCAGCTGTGATGGATGACCTCCTAACGGTAGCGTGAAAGATTTAGCTGATGTGTGTGCACAGAGAGAAAGGGGGGGGGGGGGGGGCACAGCATAATAGGACCATGGAGAAAGACAGAGGGGGAAACTAGTGGACTGTTAAAGAAACTGACATTCGGATTCTAAGCATGTTTGCTTAGTAAAATTCACTCACTTCTGTGGGATTTACATACAAGAAAGTACGCTTAAGACCAAAGCCTATGTGGAAACAATTTTGAAGAGTCAATAATTTCAAAGTCCGCAATTACAAAATTATGAGTTTTCTATAAAAATAGAACAAATTATTAACAACATAAAACACATTAGTCTATTACTAAATAGGGGCTTTAAGTGGTATTAACAAGGAGATTAAAAAAGAAAACTCAGATTATGGACTCTTTAGTATAAAGCTAGAGGGAATTTAGTAAACATTGTACACTTCAGTATATGAAAATTTCTAATTAATATAGTTGCAGTGCTTCTGATGGTATTTTGTCTGAAATAGATGAGAGTACTGGAAGTGTTCTGTGACTGAAATTTCCATTATACTCTTTTAAAGCCTATTTTCAAATATTAAAATATCCCCCCCCCCAAATCTTTCTCTGTTTTCTTTCTTCTCCTTAGCTGGAGCAACAGCAATAGGAAGAGGGTCAGGTTTCCCATCTTCATTCATTTCATTGTCATCTCCTTAAAGAGATATCACAGGATTTTCTTGCCCATGTTTGTTCAGAAAAAGCTTTGCCAGTGTCCTCCTCTGAGATAGGGATAGTGGGGTTTGCCCAAGATCCCCCAGTTAGTTTCATGTCTGCACCGGAATTTAAATCCTGGTCTCCAGAGTCATTGTCCAATGCTCAAACTATTATAGCACACTGCTTCCATTGATGGGTGGGATAACATCTGAAAAAGTGGTTGATACAAGAGTTCTTGCATTTACACGTGCCTCTAAAGAAATTACACATCCCAGGACTCTTCTACACTGGCCCAAATGCGCAGAGAACCAGAATTTTAAATTCTCATTCTCTATGCATTTTAGGGGACCAAAACCCACCTTTTTAGCAATGAGATGGCCAAACATCCATCCGTGTTGAACTAGTGTTTAATGACATGACTGATCTTTGGAGAAGGGATGGGGGTTTCGTCTCAAGACCTCTGTGGGGCCAAAATGCCCCAGTGTGATGAGGTGGTTAGACACATCACAAAGCATAGAGAAGCATCCGGCCTTGGCAAGGAAGCTTTCCTTGATTTTTTAAATGGCAAAATGGGCACCAGGAAGGAGAGAATGGCACTGCAATGCCACTTCTGTGGAATGCCTGAGTCCACAAAGGTGGAATTGTTGTGGGGACTATCACTTGTGATCTCACATAGTAGCTCACTATGATGCTTTTAACAACTATTTCACAGATAATACCTTTTGCATAAAAAATGGCTGCCTTGGCTTTCTCTCAGCTATACGTGAAGTGTGGGTGGAGCATAGAGAGGGAGGCAGCCATGCATGTGGATTTCCCTGTGAGGCTGTGAGCCCTAATGCCTGCCTGAGCCAATAAGAAGAATGGCACTCATATGCTCTGTGTTCTATCTCACCTTCACTGCTCTTAGGATCTTGCTTTTGGACTCAATTCCAATCTTTTCCTTTGGCATTTTTATTTATGGGCTGTAAAAGGGCTTTTTTTGGGGGGGGGGTCAAAATTGGAGTAGTTTACTGAAGGGACAAGATAGCCTGATTCCCTTGAGTCCCCAAGGAGAGAATTCAATTCCTCCCCTGGTCTAGTTGAAGGATATTAGAGGAAAGGATATCAGAAACAGTGGTTTCTTAAGTTTGATGCCTAACCCAGAGCTATCTGAAAGAGATTAAAGGAAGGATGCCAGGAACAGTAGTTTCTTAAGCCTGATGCCTTAACCCAGATCTAGCTGAAGAAGAGGAAACAAAATGACAGCAGAAACAATGGTTTACTAAGCCTGATGTCTTAACCCAGGGCTAGCAGAAGGAGATTGAAGGGAAGGATGCCAGAAACAGTGATTTCTTAAACCTGATGCCCTAAAACTGATGGAAAGGGGAGGCTCATAAATTCCCCATTGCTGCCAATGGGATGGATTTTCCCATATCTTTCAGCTACCGAGCCGAAAAACGGATTTTCCCTGGCCAAATTTGGGAGGATCCCGAAAAACAGATTGGGGGCCATCAAAATCCAGACACTGAAAACAGCAGGAATTTAAACAAATTGCACAATCCTACTGATTTGCAGATTATAATCTAACTGAGTATACAGAAACAAATGCTCTGTGTAAATAACGAAACATATCCATCTGAAAACTTAGTGTATAAATCATATATAAGTGTTATAAATCTTCAACAAAACTGTAACAGTCCATATCAACATAGACAATGTCCCTAGTCTCAGCCATTTACAGTCTGAATATTGCTTCAGATGAATAGTTCTAGGTTTCATCCTGTTTGTAAAAAAAAAAGTGACATGTGTGAAAAATAGGCTATGACCGTTTTTCCTACAAATGCTACTGACTTACAATAAAATGCTTATGTTCCAGGAACGGGGAGTTCAAATCATTTCAGATTTCTCAGATTTGATTGTCAGCATAGCAAAAACAAGACTAATGGGCAGGTATGTATGTCTCACAAAATCAAAATGGACATTGACCAGACAAGGTACAGAATTGGCTTAGTCACCCGTGCTATGATTATGAAAAGGCTAATAAGATTTTAGTAGGTCATCAAAATACATTATTCTCATTCAGGCTAAGCAACATTTTTAGGATAGAGAAAATAACATACTAAGAATCATGCTGAATGCGACTATGTGATCCAGCATTCTGTTTTCATGGTGTCTATGGGAAGCCCACAACACAATGGGAGGGCAATGATTCTCTTGGTATATTCATTTAAATATATGTTTTAATTGAGATAGACCCCAAACCCAGGAGGAATTGAGTTTTTTAACCTAGCCCTCCTATGTTTGTGTCCCCACACCCTCTCAGAACCCCGGGTTTTCCCTCAGGGGGTGGCTAGATGCCATCCCACATCAACCAAAAGCTGACCAAGGTGATATCCAGGAGTGGTGCTCAGGGAGCACACAATTCCTCTGTTACGCCAGTTCCACTGGCTGCCAGTCTGCTCCAAGAATAATTCAAAGTGCTGGCTTTAGCCTATAAAATGCCTAAACGGTTCTGGCCCTGCTTATCTGTCTGAACGTATCTCTCCTTGTGAACCATCTAGGAATTTAAGATCTTCTGGGGAGGCCTTGCTCTCGGTCCCACCGTCTTCAGAGGTTCGGTTAGTGGGAACGAGAGATAGGGCCTTCTCATTGGTGGCCCCTCGGCTGTGGAACGCCCTCCCTAGGAACATTAGATCAGCCCTGCATTTTCCTCTCCAAAATGTACTTGAAGGGCCTGCCAGCATCCCAGGCCCCTCCAAAGAGTACTTCTCACACATGAAAATGGCACATCAGATGGTGGGGGGAAACCCCCCACCTCCCAATGTATCATTTTCACGTGTCAGAAGTACACTTTGGAGGGGCCTGTGATGCCAGCAGGCCTCTTGGGTAAGTTTTGGAGAGGTAAATGGAGGATTCAGGGGAAGGGGGTGGGTGCTATCTCACTCTTTTGGGTTCCAGGAGCCTGAATTGGCTGTGGGAATTGACAATCCCCACAGGGCACATATCTGGAAAAATCGAGGCCTTAGTTGAAGATCTGTATCTTTCCAGGTGTTTTATTAATCTGAAGGAAACCGGGAAATTCCAGTTTTCTCTGGATTAGTTCAGTTTTACCCGAGGTGTCCCAAGGCCCTTCCACACAACCCTATATCCCAGAATATCAAGGCAGACAATCCCACAGTATCTGCTTTGAACTTGGTTATTTGAGTCCATACTTAGATAATATGGGATTTTCTGCTTTCATATTCTGGAATAAGGTAGTGAGCATATTCTGCCTCCTACGAGTGAATGAATGAAGAAGGCATCAAATTTTCTTTTTGAATTATTGTAAATTTTAGATGCATCGGTTAGGATTCCTGAATAGCAAGAAAATTACTTATTTATAGACAAGATTGGTTGATGTTCAGATTTCTTTATTTTTGTATAAAGCCCAACAAGTAAATGACATTGGAATCGCATGCAAATGTAAACACCATATAAAAAATAAAATCAGATGCAAGATATTTACATCAGCTGAATCATTATTAAAATGTTAAAATATTAGGATGTTATGAACCACCAGTCAACAGTAGAGGGAACAATAAAAATGAAGAATGAACTGACTTCCAGAAGAAGCTTTAGTTCTTGCTCTAGCTAGCATTCCACACTGATAATTCAATATTTCATTTTGAAATTATTTTCCAATATAATACATGTAGTGACAAATTAATAAAGCTATTAATGCTTATTAGTTATGGTTATGTATCACTTTAGGAGCTGTGGATATTATTATTATTTGTTCACCTCTCTTCTTGGATGATGATGATGATTCATTTAATGCTTTTTGCCATGGATTAAGGTGGGGAACAATATATTAAAATACAATATATACAATCAGTTAAAAACACATAATTCATAACCCAGGGTCAGGCATGTAGCCGGGGGGGAGGGGGGTTGAGGGGATTCACCCCCCCCATGTTGTCAGGGTGGTCCACGAGAAGGCCTTATTGGTACATTATTTAAACTGTTATGTCTATTCATATCATGATCTGTTCACCATGCTCAATATATCCCATATGCATGGGGGTATTGGGATAACAATACAAAAGGTTTGCTAGGGTACATCCTCAGCCCCCTCAATCAAACTCAGCCCTCCCCCCTCCCCCGCCATTCAAACTCTGCACCCCCCAAATCAAAATCCTGGCTACAGGACTGCCCAGGGTGCACCAGGCAATTTAGCCCAGTATAAATATGCCTCAGATCCAGCACTTTCATGCTGAATTTCTGGGAGTTGTTCAGATGATTGGGTGGTACAGCATGTATTTCACCTTCTCCATATCAGCACCAATATAACCATGTTCATCTGAACAGCAGATTGGACCAAATCAGGTCAAGCCTAATGAGCCAAACTTCCCTGAAGTTGTGAGATACTCCAGAGTTTCCAAGAGATGCTGAAGTCTCCCCCAACTTTGCTCAAAGCAAGTCAAACAAAGGTCTTAGATGCTTACCAGAATTAGCTGTACATCATTAGGGGTGCATATATACTGTAGAATTAATGGAGTTTGACACAACTTTAATTGTCATGGCTCAGTGCGATGGAATCCTTGGATTTGTAGTTTTGAAAAGGACCAGCACTCTTTGGCAAAAAAGGGCAAAGATCTTTTAAAACTATAACTCAACTCCCATGATTCTATAACATTGAGTCATAGCAGCTAAAGTGGTGTCAAACTCCATTAATTATACAGTGTAGGTGTACCCTGAGACAGACAGCCTTCCATTCAAGTCAAATACAGGGTTTTGCTGGTGAAAAAAAGGCCATTGAGCCCTTCTGGACAGGCCCATATCCTGGGAACGCTCTCATTTGGGACTCTTCCACACAGCCCTATATATCTTCATTTTGAAGCTTTTTACATTACTTGGCTTCCTCATTCTTGAAATTGTTCATACCACTACATTACTATTATAGCTGGTGCTTGTTTTCTCTTTTATGAATGAGACATATGAGTAATTCTATCCAATCTGTATCAGGGGTCACGAGGTAATGCCATACACACAACTAGTGCAAACAGGTAAGTGAGGGTGCATATTGACAAAGAAAAGACAATTCAAATTAGCATTGCTATGTTTTTGCATCTAGCATTGCAAAATCACTGAAAGACATGATTTTGTTTGTTAGCACTGCATTGCTGGAATTAGTAAAACAGGTGCTGCACAGTCT